>NC_079476.1:10268685-10874396 GCF_026230105.1 Diorhabda sublineata
AATCCATAACATTTTACGTACACTCTATATTTGTAGGTCAACTAGAAAAAGTCTAATGGAATATTGAATAATTTCATCTCTACTAATCGATTAATTTCACCTCCAATATCAAAACAACGCGAGCGTTTTGTACAAACAGCGGGCATGCAATTAAAAAAGAAATGCATATAGAGGACATCGATTTGTCATGTGAGGTATGAACAACGAGATTTTTTCCAATATGTTGGTTCAGACTAGAGAACATCGTAATTGTTGAGTCTACAACACTGAACTATCGGAAATACGAGGGTTGTTACTTATGTTTTGAGATAGACAAATAAAAAACAAATATATATAATATACTTTTGCTTACATTCGAACCAATTGTCGAAGCATTTTTACTATTCTGAATGAGGTACCTCCAAAACATGTGATTTGAAAGCATCAACCGTATCTTCAAAGAGCTCGCATTGAGTGAAGAATGATTTCTCTTCTGCAATTGGTTTCCCTGATTTTTTAGAATTCTTCTAGCAAACAAATGCTGGTGTATCATTCAGAATTGGATTTTTTACACTGCTTTCAAGGAACGGTATCGATATGAACAGTTATTCCGAAAAAACACGCGACTATTTGCGTGGAAGTGCTTCGTGCGCTAATAACTTTATTGGATTTGGCTCGTCTGCGGTATCCAACATGAACAAATTTATTGGCAACTAAATATTTATGCAATATTGAATGTTTGCGATTGGAACTAATGGAACATTCGAGTTCATATGCATAAAATCATGATTTGTCGCCTATCACTCTGCATTTTTGCACCAATCGACACAAATTTTTTTTGAGCAATTGTGAAATTATGCGGTTTCAAATGCGAACAAATCTTCTTGACAGCCAAATGTTCATGCAATACTGAATGTATGTGACAGGAACTGATACCCAAGTATGCCTAAATATCACAGTACGTCATGTGATGATCTTGCAATATCAGTTTAAGCACAGCATCGATGTTTTCTGGTACAACTGCTGATTTTGGACGGAGTTCACGAAATTCATCCTGTGGCGAAGTGCGACCACGATTTAATTTGGAAAAACATCGCTAGAAAATGTTCGCACGAAACATCTCTAATAGCACTTCTATGAACACGTTCTGAATACGTCCTCCATTAAAAATGCCAAACTTTATGATGGCAATGTCAGATTTGACATATTCACGTCAGTGTTGCCATATTTCAAAACTAAAGTAGCAACTCTCGTTTTGCGCATCAATCAAAAATATTTCAATGTTATATAATCAAATGAAATATTCCACTCGTGAAAAGTTCTTCTGTATAATCTATCTGTTCTTAATTGAAGAAGCGCATACAAGTTTTCTTAATAACCCGGTAAGAAATCAAATTGTCGCCAATGAATACATACGTTTAGATAAAAAATAGTCTGATTATTTCAAAAGAGATATCAAATTATTTTCCTTGAATTGTAAATACTTTGGTTTTGACTGTTGATAGTGGCGTTTTGCAGTATTGTAATTAATGCATGTTGTGATTATTTCAATTTGTTTTTTGGATCTTAGATTAGTTTGCGATTTTTGTATTTAATTATAGTGTTTTATTTCCATTATTATGCAGTGTTTTAATCAACGATACAGTGTCAAATGGTAAAAAGTATATCGAGGCCTTGGATTAAGGTTCAAATAATCATTGTCAAAGGGTTATTTCAAATATGTTATAGTGCATAAGCTCAGAACTTGAATATCACAAAATGATTTTTTCAATAGAGTGTGGTATTAAACATAACAAAATTTGACAAGATAATTATTACCTTGGAAACATTTTCTTTCATCTAACATCGAAAAAAATAGTTCCTATGTATATATACCAAGATTTGATCAGAAATATTGTGTATTTCATTGAAACCTTGTTTGGTACACATGACGTAATTAAATATGACAGTGTTATTCTATAAACTGTCTCTTGAATACTGCCAAGAGGTAAACGGGTCATTATTGTTCAAGCTGTCAATAAAGATGCTTTTGTACCATTCCTGAAAATAATTCCCAGTATTTTTGCTCCTTACCACGAAGACATGAACGCCAAATGAAGTTATTGTTATTGATAACGCATCATTCCCGAAAATGAAACAAAATTCCCAACACCAGTTCTAAAGAGATGAAATATCAATTTTCATGGAAATTGAGAATATAAATATTCCTTAAAAAATTCCCACAGAATAGGAAATGCTTCACATCATAAAAAGTTATAATTTAAAAAACGAGAATGTTATTGATACGAGGGTTGCTATTTAAGTTTCGAAATATGGTAAAACTGATGTGAATATGTCAAATCTGAAATTGCCATTAAGAGTTGTTTATAGATCATTGAAACATTCTCTAGGTTAAAAAAAAGAATTGTGTAGCGACATTTTGGAATGATGATTATGCATGACTTTTGACGTGGATTAAACTAGCAGCAGTGTACCAATCTAATACTTTTTATAGTCCATCAATTAAGAACAGATACATTATACTGTAGAGCTTTTCACGAGTAAAATATTTCATTTCATAATATAACACTGAAATATTTTTTGTTGATCGCAAAATATTAGAGCTGCTGCTTAGATTTTGAGATATGACAAAACTCATAAATTTTGAAATTTTTGCATACTCAGGACGTGTGATTTAAGTCGCGAACATTTTCGTGCAATGATTTTCTATGATTTTTGACGTAGATTAAACCAATACCAATGTGCTGATCAACTAATTTCGAGTTTTTTGGTGATGAAGCGACATCTTGAGACACTGTATTTTGCTAGGTTTCCGAATTTAATCGTGGTCGCACTTTGCTACAGAATGAATTTCGTGAAGGTTGTCCTAAATCGGCTGTTGTACCAGAAAACATCGATGCTGTACATAATTATACATTGTAAATTGAAAGATCGTCATGTGACATACCGTGAGATTGAGGCATACTTGAGTATCAGATACACTCGCAAACATTCAATATAGCATGAACATTTAGTTGCCAAAAATATTTGTTCGCGTTGGATACCGCATAAGTTAACAATCGCTTAAAACAAAGACTGTATGGATCTTTTGTTCAAAGGAAGCTCGTGTCAATTCCAGAGAAATGTTGAAAAAATCAAACCGAAATTAAATAAAAATCGATTGTACAGGTCTGTCAAGACGAACTAAATCCGACAAAACTTGCTCGCGCACAAAGCACTTCGGATCAAATGGTCGTCGTACATTTTCACAATAACTGTTCGTGTTGCTAGCGTTCCATTAGAAGTACAATGGTTAATTATGTATCGTACAGAAGACGATT
Source organism: Diorhabda sublineata (assembly GCF_026230105.1). Classification (NCBI taxonomy): domain Eukaryota; kingdom Metazoa; phylum Arthropoda; class Insecta; order Coleoptera; family Chrysomelidae; genus Diorhabda; species Diorhabda sublineata. The sequence goes on from NC_079476.1 coordinate 10,271,985, forward strand.
CATTCTCCACCACGATTGCGAGCTCTCACACATCATTCATACAAAAAAGTTTTTGAACAGTCAAAACATCGGATGGATCGTTCACACATCGTTCAATTCTTAGTTTGACACCCTTCTTATTCTCGCAGATCAAAAATAAATTTCGAGGCCAACGATTTTCTACACCTGAAAAATCGGATGATGCTTTCAAATTACATGTTTTGGATGTGCCTCAATCGGAAAGGAAAAATGCTTGTACAATTGATTCAAACACATTTAAAAGTGTATTGATCTTAATGGAGAATATTTCAAGGAAAAATTAAGCTATATCATAATAAATATTTGTTTTTATTTGTCTTCTAAAAAGAAAACAAGCAACCCTTGTAGCATTTTCAAGACTCACATACATTATTAAAACTGCCTCCATATTATTGTGGGTTCAATCCCATAGAAGTGGTTTGGATTACATTAAAACAAAACTATGTGAATATAATGGTTTAACTTCTTGTATTAAGATAGTGATTGAAGACGTACGTCAAGTTGTATTACAAAATAACGAGAAAATTGTGTAAAATTTCACCACTCATAACGCCAATAATAATTAATATTGACAACATCAGTTATAAAGATTTTTTCTTTCCTGCATTCCTGAAATTTTCTTTCAGTATTCAATGAGATTCATATAATGAATTATCCTGTGGAAAAAAAATTTTACATACGAAAGTAATGCGTAATAAGTAATGTTTAGTCTAGGCGCAAATTATCTTTCTATTTTACCTCCACGATGGGGTAAGATCATGATATTTTTTAATGAACTGATATGTGAAAGAAGTTTTTGCTCTTGGTCTATCTCCATAATCAATAATTTGTAAAATTTTATTGTAATGAATCACATTAAAGATTTCTCCATAAGAATTGACTATTGGTCGATGTTCTTGAACATTTGTTGACATTATTACCATTCAGAAAAATTAGTGAGGACATACATTATTATTTTACGTAAGAAATCGCTATTGGAAATACTAACCGAACGAACGAACAAATCCCAACTTTTTTCAAAAAGTTCTAAGTAAAATGGGTTTGAACTATTTTATTTGTTTCATATTACAGACAACTAATACTGGTATGATTAGGTTGATATTGCACTAAAAAGCTTGATTGTTTTCTTATTCGGCAATTGGAAATTCTTGTAGATAATTTATTTACATTCCTAATAGAAGCACAGAAATGTTCGATACTTCCTCTCCGTCTTAATCGTTATTTAGTAAATCTAATTGGAAATAGAGAAGGAATTTATTTTGTTTTGTCAAACAACGTTTCTTAAATCTGTTATATAACGAAAGGTTGAATAGAACTCAAGTATGGAAAGAAGTTTTTTTGTGGCGTGTTGGAGCTGTTGAGCTTGGAAAAGTTGAAAAATGTTTTCAGAACTACCTAGTTTTGAGTTTATCATATTTAAATCACGAGAATCGGATAATAATGCAGTTTGTCACTCAAAATTTTGTAGCCACATTCACAATATTACATTCCGTCGTATTAGACGACTTTGTAGAAATTGAGAATCCTGGTATGAGATGTTTCATTTTGTTCCATAATGTTGAGTTGAAATATATTAGCAACTATCGTCGCGTCTGTGAATGGGGAAAGAAAGATGTATCCAGTAATTTCGATTTGAATTGATCGAAACAAGATTTAAACGTTGAGACTTTGCAATAACCGATTGGATTTTAGTTTACAAATTAAGTTTCAATACTACTATACCAACCTAAACGTCACTCTGTTTGAGAAAGATAAGAGAGAGACGAGCTTTATTGTCACATAAAAGTTTCACAATTTTATGGACAAAACGACACAATTTTGAAATAGTTAATATAAAATAACAATTTGCCTTGATAATAATAATAATACATATATCTCACTTCATACTTAATTGAATTATGTCAGTTTATTGAGTGTATAGTAGATTGTAGAGTTCTGCCAGAGAATAATGAAATCTTTGAAGCAGAAATGCCTTTGTAAATCGCCGGAATACATAAAATATATTTGTCATTTTCAATTCTGAAGGTAGCTGATTGAATAATAAAGGCAAACTATGGTAAAGATGCGATTCGAACAACTAGTAGTAAATTGTTAAAGTACGAGAATCGAGCTGGTTAGACACAGATTTAATAGCAAAATAAACAAAGGATAATTTTTTCGCCAAGGTCTCTACATGTACAGACCATTGAAGGGCAATGTCGATATGTAGACCCAGAAACTTGATCAAATATGACGATCGTTTCAAGTTATGTTGAGTTTTAGAGGTTAAAAACTCCTTTGTAGGATAAATCTGTTGTCAGTGTTGAAACAGAGCCTATTCGCGTCAGATCAGGACTTAATAGTAATGAGATATTTGCCCATGGTAAAATGTAAAACTTGTATAGCAAATAAAATGAATTTACCATTAAATTGTGAGTCAATGAAATCATTAACAAATACCAAAACAAAACGAGACCTAGAAGAGAATACTGGGAACTTTACCAATAACTTGTACTATTTGTTTTTTTTTTACATTCAACGTAAGATTCAGAATTTATCAGAATTTCATGTCGACACAATCGAAGGCATTAGCGAAATCACAAAAATCGCAGACGTAAAAATTTATTATTAAGTGATATTAATTAATCCGAATGACTTTTCCTGAAATATCGCACTTTTTTATGGCTTCATTAGCAACAATTTTGTTTGGTAACATATCCATTAACAGAAAACTCACTCTCAAAAAAGTAAAATATTATTGTTTTCAATTACCGATCACAATTTTCCACAATTAAATCCTCCTGTCGAAATCCTCATCAAAAACAATATTTATTTTCACCAAAAATTAAAATATATTTTTTAGTCAAATTACTAACCGTTTTTTTTTCTTTCGCCAAATAAGAATACTTTTATTTATTTTTGAAGTATAGATATTATTTGAAAAAAACACACAACCTTCAACTCTGAAAAGTGATTATACAAAAAAGTAATTTTGGTAAATAGAAATTGTTTCGAGTATGACAAATAATATATTGATCGAAATCTCATGAATGCTACGCTACCTGTACAATTTTTTTACAGTGAAAATACCAGTGACATAATGTCTATTAAAATATCGTTATTATAAAAACGGTCTGTACGATTTAAATTGAAATTCTAGTAATAAAAGAGAGTTTTTTTTCATTTTGTAGAAGCTAGATTTTGCAATGAATGTATTTGGAAATGATTATATTTGTATTGTTTAAAAATCCTCTGGATAGTAATTTAACTTATTTCTAAACTGTGGCAAACATTGAAATAAAATGGTGATTAACTTGGGTACAAGTACGAATGTAGTAAATAACATTATCTTCTTTTTAGACAAAATGGAAAAATATACGGGGTTTCATCCATTTTACTAAAAGGACACCGTAGGATCTGCTTGCTTAAAATGTGTAATACTCACCACAGTTCATTGATACCTTAAACTTGTCTGCAGATTTTCACCAGATTTCTCAAGAATCATCAAAAAAATGTTAAAAAGTACTATTTTGAAAATTCAGTTGAATCTTTAAAATATACACAACCATTGATTTTATGTCTCTTCTGTTCCAAAATTAGTTTCTTTAATAAATTTTGAAAGATAGATTAAATTGACGTTTCGACTTTTCTTTAAGTCTTTATCAGAACATGGCATTGAAAAGTCAATTTTATTTATCTTTCAAAAATTATTGATAAAAATTTTGAAACAGAAGAGACCTAAAATCTAGAAATATAAATATATCAAAAGATCTAAGAAATAAGAAATTAAATATATATATATATATATATATATATATATGTGTGTGTGTGTGTGTGTGTGTGTGTGTGTGTGTGTGTGTGTGTGTGTGTGTGTGTATGTGTGTGTATGTGTGTTTGTAAATGTTCTTGATTTTAGGTCTCTTCTGTTTCAATATTAGTTTTTTTAAATAATTTTTTAAAAGAAATATAAAAACTGACGTTCCGACTTCTTTCAGTCTTTTTCAAAATATAACATTGACACTGACAATTTGTATATTCATATTAATCAATAGATCATGATAATCAAACTAAGAATAAAATCAAAATAGAAATTTGTTTTGATAAGGAAAATGAGTTTTTCCTTAATTATTTGTTGTTTTTTAGAATTTACAAAAAACAGCCATGAATTTTATTTAAATTATTCAGATCTTTTTTATAATTTATAGCTTTATCGTTCTCATGAAAATGAACCATTTCTAAGAATTCCCTTTTTCTTGTATTAGATTCCGTTCCAAGAATTTTTGAATCTCTGTAAGTGAATTTATGTTTTTTGATATTCCATGGTTCGTTAATGCAGTTTTATTTTCATCGTACTGATGACCTTTTAGTATATTTTCTAAATACTGAGATGTCTGCCTACTATTTTTCATTGGATATACAAATATTCATATTTTCATTGTGAAAAATATTTTAAGAAAAAAATGGGACAAAATTAAAAAATATACAGAAATACCTTAAAACGAATTTATAAAAGTTATAGAACTTACAATTACAACAACATACAAATATGAAAATGAAATACAAACAAATTCATGGCTGTGCTGTGGAAGCTGGCCTGTGTAAACTTGATATAATTATTAAATTATTTTTCCAGTATGTAGATGATTGCATTACTGCCGTACCAAAGAATCAAATTGAAAGTATGAATAAAAAATTTAATTCTTATCATAGAAAACTTCAATTCAGATTTGAAATCGAACAAAATAATAAAATAAAATTTTTTAAAAAGTTTATATTTGTTTATACTATGGAGATGCTGAGTTGCATGAATTTAATTATTTATTATGCTATAATGAATATAAATTAATCCAAACGAGAGAAATTTGGGTCAGTTAATTCAATTTTATCAGCTTTACATACGGAAACTATTCACAAAGAGCAAAAGGCCGCAGCTTTAGAATACTAATGATACTGAATGCCAGAAGAGCCAGCTAGGAGGAATTATTATAGCATATTTAAGTCTGACCTGAATAATAATATCTCAACTGTTAAGAATAACATTAAAAACTTTACGCCCCTCAATCCTTATCTTTAAAGGACGTCTCACAGATCAATTATTATAATACAGGGTGATTCATTAAGAATCTCCAATCTCTGAACTGTATATTCTAGACCTCAAAATATGATGATTCTGCTCAACATGCCTTATGCAAATATTATATATGCAAATATAGTAGAAGCTGTATGTACAGCTATAGATCTACGATTTCGTAAACATTCAGGATAATGAAGCGTTCATCAATGGCACATGTTTTCCATTTTCTTCCAGAATCCACTCGCCTTACCGCTATAGCTATATATAGCTGTAGCACCAAAAGGTGCTACAAATTGATATAACATGTTATCGCCTCTGGGAAACTAATTTTCAAAATTGAGGCTAAATTTTAGAGATCAGTTTTGGATTGTGATGATTTTTAGCTTATATAACCGACTGTCGTCATTTGCCAAATAAAAAAAATAAAAAAATTCAAAGCAAATGCTCAAAATGCCCACCATTTACTTCAATACACTTTATGATCCGCTTTCATAAAGATCTCTTAATATCAAAATCACATTCGTGTATTAAGCCGTGGTTTAATTTTTCGTTTTCTTTTCAAGTAGGCTTGTGTCGCTATTAGACAGTTTGGGTAGAAGCAAAAATTGGATAATAATAAGAATAAGTAATACATTAGTATACCATTTATTAACAATTTATGATTTATCATGTGTTATAGTTATTCATCAAATAATGCCTAGGCATAACGATTTTTCCAATAATGAGATGCGCGATATGATTTGTGTGTTTGCTCAGTCAAATTATAGTGGTCCAGCTGCGGCTCGAAGATATTCACAATTATACCCAAATCAAAGGCAACCCAATTACAAACTATACCGAAATCTTTACAACCGCTTAGGTGAAACGGGGTCTTTACGCTCTAAAACTGAGCACGGTTCTACAAAAAAAAATCACTGCCGATGAAGAAGATGAAATTTTAATTTGTGTTACGGAGAATCCAGATATCAGTACTCGCCGATTAATTTTGCAAACAGGTATAAGCCAATCATCTATTTTTAGAATACTGAAGAGGGGAAAATTGCATCCATATCATTACGCTCCTGTTCAGAATTTATTACCTAAGCGTCTACAATTTGCCCATATTTTGCAAGATAAACAAAGTGTTAACCCAGATTATCTGGATACAATTCTTTTTACTCTTGAGGCAACATTTACCAGACGAGGAATATTTAATTATAAAAATAATCATTTGTGGGATTCCGAAAATCCTTATTCTATGAGGGAAACACATTTTCAGCACGAGTTTAAGGTTTACATTTGGTGTGGTGTAATATGTGGGTATTTAATAGGTCCTTTTCACGTTTTTTCACGACGAAGCACCGCCACATTATTCTTTACAAGTTCGTCAATACTTAAACGAACAGTTTCCGCATCGATGGATTGGTCGTGAAAGTGAGTTTGCTTGGCCACCAAGAGCCTGATTCAAAGTTTGAAGTTTTTTATTTTTGTTTACAAATTTGTTATTGTTACATATTTGAGGAATAATAAAATTTTTTTATGAAAAAATTAAAATTTATTGATTTTTTTAGAAGCAAATAACTCGATAGCCGATTGAGTGACACGAATCAAAGAAGAGTAACTTTTTTTGTAGAATTTAAAGCTTTTTAATATTTTTTCATTATTTTAGTTGTTAGTTTAGCCCAAAAAAAGTTTACTTTGATTTAATTAACACAAAGGAGTATAACTAACGCCGAATATTAGCAATGTTAAATTAGAGTGCAAATTATGACTTCCCATGCCAAAAAACGTGAAATTGCCAATTTTCATAGAGATTTTGTGAAATCATAAAAAATTATTGGGAAAATCAAAATTTAAATTTAAACTTTGAACAATATTTGCATAAGGCATGTTGAACAGAATCAACATATTTTGAGGTCTAAAATCTACAGTTCAGAGATTGGACATTCATAATGAATCACCCTGTATAATAGGATGTGAATTGGATTCTAATGTTGTCATAAAATTTGGCAAATAACGACAGTCGGTTATATAAGCTAAAAATCATCACAATCCAAAATCACTGGCACAAAACTGATCTCTAAAATTTAGCCTCAATTTTGAAAATTAGTTTCTCAGAGGCGATAACATGTTATATCAATTTGTAGCACCTTTTGGTGCTACAGCTATATATAGCTATAGCGGTAAGGCGAGTGGATTCTGGAAGAAAATGGAAAACATGTGCCATTGATGAACGCTTCATTATCCTGAATGTTTACGAAATCGTAGATCTATAGCTGTACATACAGCTTCTACTAACCATAACTAGGATTAAATCATTATTAAATTGAGAATTGAAATGAACGACTTGTCCTCAAGAAAGGTTTACATAGGAACTCCAGCGACTTCACAAAGTCATCACATTTACATTTAAATTGATTGCTCCTTTCAGTGAAATTGGTATTGAGCAAATATTTCGGTTCGCTTGCAGTCCTGATCTCAATTCAATTGATCAACTTCATGAGTTGGTATTCAAATTAATGACGATAATTGTCGATGCTGCACCGACTGAATGTAGTAATTTTCACGGAAGAAGGTCAGTCTAGACATACTTTCTTAGCAGCAAATGTTTAAACAAGTTTACGGTTCAATGTTATTCTTCTGTACACCGGTTTCTAGCAGTTGCACTTCACAGGGTGTTAAAGAGTAACTTTGTCTTATTGTTTGGAATAAATCTTCATTAAAAAAAACAGCCAATTTTTAGTGATCACTTTTTGTGTGTATTTTAACCTTACCTCAACGAAGGTTAAGTGTGAATAAGACATCATTTATGATTGATTTTGTTTTGTATTAGTTGATAAATAACTGAAATTTCGGTCTAAGTATTCTCAATACCATAAGTTAGGTTATAGTAGGGTATTTTGAAATTTATCGAGCTTGAAAATTCGATAATAGTGGCGACACTTTGCATTCCGTTGAGTACTTCCTACTTGTATAAGTCTTTTATACAGTATCTGTATCGATCAGTATATCAGAATAGGGAAAAAACTCAATTTTTATGATTTAATGATTCTGCATATATTGAAACTGGGAAGAAGACTACATACAGATTTTGTGAGTTAGAGCAGGGAAAAGAGGAAACATCTATTCACCAACACCAAGGCTTGTTAACTGGGAACGTACTGGAGTGAATAGGAAGACTCACCTAAATTGAAGTTGGCGAATCTTCTAAAACTTTTGAGAGCTTCAGGAATGAAAAATCTAATAGTTTCAGAGACAATTCGTTGAAAATGAGTACAGTAGGGTATAATATCTATAAATATCTGAGTCTCAGTGACTCGTTATATAATCACCGTATGTATACGTCTAATATACTAAGGTCAAGTTTATAAATAACGTATTTTTAAGATATGGTTGAAAAATGAACTTAATATCATATTTAAAGGGTAATAGCCCCCTTAGGAATAACATTGGGGCAGAGGATATAGGGTTAACATCTAATAGTAGTTTTTGTCTAGTAAGAGAAGTTCTGTTCTATAAATATTGTGATTAAATTACACGAGATGCTACAAAATCACCAAGTAGAATTAATCTCTCCTTAAAATTATACACGTTCGTTGGTTGACAACCAACCTTAACATGTCGGCGAGAGAGGAAATGAACAAGTGTTACGTATCAATATTGTTCTTCCCATTAGTATTTGAATAAATGATTACAATGAGTGAAAGACGTAATTTGAACTATAACGTGGACCATGAATCTTTGCACTTTGACATTGCATTGAGAAGAAAATACATTGTATCCGATAACTGTTTATGCAAAATAAACGACATAAAATGAAAATTTATTTCTTAAAAATAATATCGTTCACGTCTTTGTCACCTCGCCGCTTCACAGTGGAGGAACCAATATTTGAAATTTTGATTTTGCCCATATATTTCCAGTTAATCTGTTCTCCTTAGTTTCTATTATCAATGTCCATCGTCAATTTTTTTTCTAATTGAAAATATCCATATCCAAAGTGAACTTATTCAATTGTATGACGTGACATCAAAATTAACATGTCACATCACTGAAGAAGCAGGAACATTTTGCATGACTTTTTTTTGACGTGTTATTCGATCAACAAAATTTCATTGTTTAAACCGCAATGCTAATAGCTATGATTCACTTTTCAGCAAAATTCTTCATTGATCCGTTTACTTGTGTCACGGTCTCTTTACTTCTTCTCCGTGAGTGCTCTGACTGTTTTTGTTAAAAGTCTCCGTAATAATCATTATTTTCTGAAACTGTGCTACCCAAAACGCGCGTTATTCTCTCATGGAGCGAATTAAATTTCCTAGAGGTGATGAACCGTGCGAGAGTAACACAGTTCCCTTCCCCTGCGCGGCGTCTACGCTAGATAGGTTACAAAAGTGGAAAATGTATATCCCACACTATATATACTTGGCTTGTTCTGTTACGCAAGAACCAGTTTCGTGCTAACTATGAAATATGTTGCAAATTCAATTTCACCTATTGACACAAGGGATGTCCTTCCACTTGTGTGACTGGAATAAATTTGCACAATCCATACGAAACAAACGCATAGTACCACACCTGTATAGAAATAGAAATATCTTATATATATATATATATATATATATATATATATATATTATATCTTATAATTATAGAGAGAGAGGAGAGAGAGCTTTATTGTCCTTAGGAAATTTTATCGACAAAGCAACACAATTTTATATTAGATAGTATAAAAATATAAAATAACAATTTGACTTAATATAGTAATTATAATATATATCAGGTATTTGTCAATCTTCGGTACTTATATATATATTTGCCATTTTCAATAACGAAAGTAGCTGATTGAATAATTTTCTGGCATTGAAGATGATGGAGATCAGAAGTGGATATAGTTAAGTAAATGTTCAAATCCTTTCTTCTAGTACAAACAAACAGATTCTAAAATGAAAAGAGCAGGGAGAGTTAGAATTTTCTTTTTTAGAATAGAATTCGCAAGGCGTGATACTACTCAAGCCAAAAATATAACAAATAGTTCTTATTTGTTATTTAAAGTGTAAACTGCAAGACACACAGAAAGGCAAATCATACGAAGATGCGATTCAAACAACGAGTAGTACGTTGATAAAGCAGTTCGAGAGTTGTTCAGACACAATTTAATCACAAAACAAGTAGAGGATAATTTTTTGCCCCGCTTTCTACATGTACAGACCACTGAAGGACACCGTCAATATGTAGACCAAGAAACTTCGAATTTGAGAATAGTATTAAGTCACTGTTGAGATTTAGATTTGGTGAATCTCCTTTCTACGATAAAACTAAAGTTTGGTAATCGTCGAAGACTTCTTGAAGTTTAACCGGGTCCTGCATTTATTTTGCTTATTCTATTGAAATCCGGCTAAACCCAAAATCACTTATAGGTTTTAATTTTTATCAAATATACTAGCGTTCCCGACAGACGTTCTCCTGTCCCACGTCTTGTACGTAGAAGCAAGAATTAAAATTACGGATTTTACGCAAAAACAATTTTGATCGAGATGTGTTTCCAGCTAATAGCGTTTTCAAAGTTTCTGGTGGCTGATTTGGTGATGGCAGTGAAATTTTTCCAGATGCGCAACATAAACCGGCCAATTCACCTTTGTATTTGAAAGCATGACATATTGACATACATTGTTCATACTACCAATCATGATTAGCGAATGTGATGAATAGTTTATTTCAGGGTCATATTCAAAAGCAAGGCGATTAACGATGCTCGTGCCAGTGTTCGATGATTCGCTGTCACTTATTTACTCTGTGAGCGTGGGTCACTCGTTGACGCGCCTCTCGTTGCCTTAATGTATTAGCACGAAGACGTTGATTGCTTGCTCTGAATTCTCATTTTCACGTGATTTTGCTATTTTTTCTCTTACATTGACATTAGTTGTCAAGTGTTCTTCTACTGTTCTGTTCAGAACGTCGCCAATATTTCTTGCTCTTCCGCGAAGACGTAGCAAAAATACACAACCAATGTAGGTAACTTCTAAAAATGAAAGTTTACAGGCCTATACAAATATCGTAATTATAATTTCATTTCTTAGTTTTGTATATTCACTATTTCCAGAACAGTATAATTCAAAATAAGAGATAATTTTGAAATTGTATCTCTGTTACGATAGTTACGCAGGTTAGGAAAATTTTATGAAAAATTATGTAAAATATGTATTTCGAAACAGGAACAAATTTCAAAATAAATAGTTTTAAGTAATATCTGTAAGAAGAAAGTAATAGATGTACCAAAAAGTGACAAATGTGTTCAGTCGAACTGTTCTCTATGAATCGTCATTCAGATATGTATCGTATAGAGTAGCATAGCAGTATGAATGTGTGGACACTATACGCCATACACATGAAGTCTATAGTCTCCATGGTTTAGACTATACTTATGCTAACTTATAATATGATATCAGTGCCATCTACCAAGCGCAACTGAAACTCAACTATAATTTTGAATATCTGACTCGACTGCAGCGCAGTCTGCCGGAATTCTATGAAAAACGTTCTAACATCAACAACAATTTAAAAATAATTTATAAAACATTATCTAGTTGGTTGAATTGTGAATCTAAACCATTCTCGAACCTCTTTGATTACACATAAAAAATTTCATCAAAATCGGTCTAGTCGTTTAGAAGGAGTTCAAATATATATATAATGATTGTACACACACAAAAATGTCCATCATTTAAATTAAACTCTGATACAAATGTACGTAAAAACGATGCGTCAATGCACTATAAAAATTTATTCATATCACGTAAACTCTATAATTATTTTAAAATGGTTTTTTTGAGTGTTATAAACCGATTGACTAACTGAAGCAGATGTTCACTTCTTATTAACTAGCGTTGAATTGTATCAATCCGCTGCTATTGAGTAGTAACAAGATATCTCCTATAGATTTTGATTGAGATAAAAATTTTAAGTAAATTCTGCTCTAGAATACAATGATTGTTCAGCTTAGATAGAAATCGAAGATGAAGAATAAAGTTTCAAATCGAGTGAATTCTAAATCATCGATATTTCTAGTTTCTACTATTAGGTATTATTTCATTTTTTTAAACTTTGTTTTTCTGGTAACTATATTGAATTGTTAATAATAATAATAAACGCATAGAATTGTTGAATGGTGTAATGTGATTTTTCGAGATGTATTATACATTGATGGAAATTGCAGTATAATTATTTTCTGGAAGTGACATTTATCATGAGAGCAAGATTCAGGTTTAATATGCCCTTCTCTGGGGAATTATTAAGATGACGGACAGACTACGTATACTGAATCCATCTGGATATTGTAAATATTTGTTCATTTTCTATATAAGCTGGGAACATCAGAATTTAATCAGTTCATGAATTCGAAATTCCAATGAAACATTTTTTAACAGAAACGAATAAAGACGACCACCTGATTCAAAATTTGTACATACGCAAATTTGTGTATGGTCTATTTTAAAATTAGTTCTCAAAGAAACTACAAAATCGATTAAACCAAAGGCTTTAATTAACCTTTTTGTTCGGAATGCTGTGGATATTTGCTCAAATGTGACACAGCGAATATCCAAATTTATGGCGGCCGTCTTAAAGCATTCGCCTTTTTCACATATTTATCGAATCAATAATTCTGAACAAACAGAAAACAAGCGTGTGTTCGTGTGTGTGTGTATTCAAGTACGCAAGTAATAGTTTTGAGTTCTTATCAAAATGAATAGAAACATTTCAGCATTATTTTAATCGATAACGTAATTTTCCTAAAGGTTTTGAGCCTATTATTAATTTAATTCAATGATATGAAAATCTATATACAAGATGTTTCAACCATACAAACATTTATTCCTAATTGTCCACATTCTAATATAAGGCTATTATTAATTCAAATTTTCGAAATTTAGAAATAGAATCAGAAATTTTGCTTTATCATTTTTTGAATGAAATATTTCCAAAAATCCTTTCTTTGTATTAGACTCTGTTTCAAGAAGTAGGAAAATTTACATCAAATACGGGAAAATGCACGACTCTCATGGAAAAACAGAAAATAGTAGAACGAATTTTGAAAAATATTGGAAAATTATGAGGAAGGTGAAGAAAAAATATACACATATAATCCGGCAAAAAACTGGTATGACCAGGAATGAGAAGGATAATTAAACTGAGATAAATAATAGTTTATAATTTATTTAAATCTTTCTCGAAGTTGGTCACAACGCCCTTTTATGGGAGCTGCAGGCCTAAGAGGGGGCGGTATGAGACCCAAGAAAAGATGGAAGCGTTGAAGAAACTTATGGGGTGATTTGTAATTTAGTGTGGGTAGGCACTTTAATTTTTTTAAATTCATCAAATTGCTCAACAGAAATTTTATTTATTTAGGTACTCATTTATATATTTCTTATATCTATCCTGTTTGAATGAAAACTAAAAATTTTTAATACGAGTTAGTTTCCCGCGGAATCGTTCCTGCATAATAGATATAGAGATTTGATTATCCGTTAAAAATGAGATGTTTTTCTGGATAAAAGTAGTCTATCACTCTTTGGTCTTTCTATTCCCATTTCAAAAATCATTCTAATCCATTGCTTCGTTACGAAATGAAAATAGACACACATAAACAAATAAAAAGGAAACAAACAACTTTCGCATTTTAATAGGTATTAGTACAGGTAATTTTCGTAGATAATAGACCACGACCAATAATGTCGTTACAACTTTCTGTTAAATAACGCGATTTGTGCAATCCTGTATCAATTGTCATTGGTTGGTTCATAAATTTGTTCAGTACGATTTTGCGTCGAATTAGATAAACAAGTTTATGCATATAAGTCTTATTCTTGTCGGTGCTCACTGCATTTGTGATGCTATATAAAAGAATGTACTATTTATTTTCTTTTCATTTGTGGTGTTGCACGTAAAAAATAAGCAGTACTTATGCTCAACACTCACTTACGTATTTTTGAAAGTAAAACTGAATGCCAGAAGTAAAAAATAAGATACCGCAATTCTGTGCGGAATGTATTAAATAAGGATTCATTGAAAACCCCACAGACCCATCGTTGCCTTTGTGTGCCTATGCCTAAAAACATTTTCGAATGAAGCTATGAAGCCTTCAATACTGCAAGATCTTTTAAATAAAATGTATCCAGAAAAGAAAGGTTTTGAGCCTATCATTATTACCTTCAGTAGCTCTTAGCTGGCTGTTTAGCAAGATTCCGACGGATTTCGAGCTTTGTACAATATTTCTTTATCAATTACACAAAAAGGCCAACCACACAACATAGGAAAAGAGTTAATTTTGCCAGCAGCAATTAATAACTACTCTGTTCCATAAATCGGCGGTAGATATTATCCGAAACATTTCACCAAGTAATAATTCTTGGCAAAGACAAATGATATTGGTGGAAACCTTAAAGAATCATTGTGCAATCATCTGAGGACTAGTAAATTTTCAATTGTTGCTGTCTCACTTGAGGTTTATCAAAGATGAGAAAATATGTGAAGAACTATTTTTTGCTAGAAATTTAAAGACCAATACAAAAGGCGGAACCAAATTCAATGCATTGAAAAAGTTTTGTGATGAGAAAAAAAATCCTTTGAAGATCATTATAGCTATGACAAATTCCAGATGTCCTTGCTTTACATTTCGTTATTCATCGACAACATTTGGTTGCTAATAATTCGAGTGATCGCATATTTCAATCACTGAAACATGTCAATGAGGCAGTCTATAAAATCAGCTCTTTGAATGTTAAATTGGCTATCAAAACTCGATTTTACAACCTATTTGACTCTGTGAAGTTCTTAGAAACCAAAGATAAATAATTGCACAACAAACTCATCACATCAAAGAATGATATAACTTATATGATAGACATGTATAAATTGTTCAACTTTATGAATCTCCAACTGCAAAGTGATGAACTAAATTTATTTGGAACAAAAAATGTTGTTGCGGCTTTCGCAGTCAAACTTCTACACAAAAAGAATTTTCTGAATTTATCAATATCCTGCAGTAACGATGACTTTTTTGTAAAACCTCCAAATTGACTTCTTCGAATGATACAAGCACATTTGGAACCAGAGGTGGAATCCGTTTCCAAGTGTCCACACAGCAATATTGCTTCAGCTGCAAGGATTGACAACGAACGAGGAATAAAGAAAAATTCAAACATGGCTCTCAAGAATTTTGGCTACCAAAACCAATACTGCAGTTGTGGATTGTGGTAACCGTTCAACGATTCTTAATAGCATTCCTATCGTGATATTTAAATGAACGTTGACTTAGTGCTGTCGCAACGCTGCTTACTACAAAGGTAAATCGTCTGCTCGTTTCTAAACGTGGTGACTGTGTGGTGTCTTGAGTAAATTTGAACCTGACATCAACAAACTTTTTAAACAGCATCAGATTCATCCTTCACATTAGTTTTCATATTCAAATCGATTGTTCGTGTTATTTGAAATACTATAAAGTTGTATTACAACAATCATTTTGATTTCTAACTGGCAAGTATGGCAGAGTTAACTTGAGACTGAGCGCTCTTATGTACTACCTACTCAGATATCAAGTTAACCCGCCAAGTTAACTTTTGTGGGTTATAGAATAGATTTTTTGGACCACCGCCCATGATGCAACTGTTTTGAAACAAAAGTTGCTAACCAGTTTATCTTGCAACAGTTTTGCAATAAAAATAATACTTTTGATCGCAAACGGATCCGATTCTTAATCAGTATTTAATCAATTGGTGCAGCTGTTAAACGTAATTTTTCAATGTATACAGACTCAGATGAAGACGACGTCATTGATTATTATCAATAGCGCAGACAATGCAGGGTACAGAGATAATTTTCGATCAATCCATACCTAAGTCAAAATGTGATCTCTAGAATCTTCGTCGCTGCACAAGAACTGTCAGATAGACAGATAGAACGTTTATAAATTTTTATCGAATTTTGATAAGAAGCTGCTTTTCGATGACCTATTTTGAAAAAAGCAAAATAAACATGCGATAAATTCCACAGTTGTAAGCAAGATCCAACAAATTATGTCCTAGAACTTGATAGTTGTAAATTTTCGATGGAATCATTCAATTCAGCTTGATTAATTTTCTTGGAGAGCTTTACTTCAAAATCACTTTCATTATCATCTGATATATTTTGACTAAAATGGAACAAATTGGATATGGAAGATCTTTCGAATATGAAAAGCATTAGTAATATACGGAACATCTGCATATACCAGAGGTGGGGAACCGTTTTACCATTAGAGGCCACATTTAAATTGGGAAGCAATAAGAGAGGCCGCATAAGCTGATTGACCTAAGAAAGTGACTTTTGTGAAATTATTATAGTTTTTCTATAGATTCAACAATTTATTGCATTATATAGAAAAAATAAAATATAATACTATAAAATTTTAAATACGATATACATATAAAATAATATAAAAATATTATAAAAAAATATTTTTTGATTCACTAAGTTAGTGACTCATTTGGCTTTGTTTTTTGTTTGACAGTGATTGTATATTTGGATCAAGCTTCGTAACACACAGCTTTAATTGATCCTCTAAATGTGCATCTGTAATTTACGTTCTTAAATTTGTTTTTATTTTTGACATGAGAGAAAATGTTGTCTCGCAACAGTAGGTACTTCCGAAGCAGGGAAGTAAACGGCGAGTATGTTCTTGAAGTCATGGATATTCAACAGCATTTTTCCAGATTTCTATGGAATCCTTCTTAGTATTAAAAAGGGATTTGACGATACTATTTTCCCCTAAATCAATCAATTAACTTCATTTGTAGTTCTGCAGGAGCCTCGGATATATCTATTAAATGTGGTTCAAATGCCAGTTTCATAGCAGGAGTGTGCTCGTCAAAATCAGAAAATCTATTAGTATACTCTTCTATTAAACAATCCAAGACACCTACATAATCAAAGAATATTTTATTTTTACAGTTCTGCTCATTTAACATTTTAGCTAGTTCCGGGAAGTATTGTGCAGATATTTCCGATCGACAAAGCAATGTTTTGAAAAATGATAATTTTTTTCTAAACGCTTGGATCTTTTGCCACATTTCATAAATATACCTCGTTTCACCTTGCAGGCAAATATTTAAATTGTTTTGTTTTGTCATCATATCAGATAAAAATACAAGGTTTCCGAGAAATACTTCATCTGATAGATCACATTATAAAACCAACATTTCGGCAATACTCTGAGAAAAGCATAATTGATTTCTGGAATTCTGAAATCTCCGAATAAATAATTTTTCTCTTACCTGGAAATTCTACAATTTCTTAACTCCCAATATTCCTTCTAAATAAAAAAAGAAAAAAGAAAAAAATAAGAAAAAACACAAACACATATAAGCCGGCTTTTTTTTCGGTTAGTTCATTCTTATTGCAACTTGGGGGCGCTGAAAACTGTTTAAAAAATTAACATTGTCCAAGTCCAAGTCTGAAACGGATGGTCTGTGGGCCAGAGCCTCGCTCATGCGTGCTTGGATCCGTTTCAGACTAGTATTCTGACGTCATGTTACAATATGACTGTCTTTGACGGGATTTTTTGCGCAACTCTCATGGCGTTGATGTACAATAGTTGTTTGAAACGAACTCTACCATTTTGTACTAGGTGGCAAAGGGCCGCACAAGAACCTCGTGGAGGCCGCAGGTTCCTCACCTATGGCATATACAATACTTATTTTTCGTATTCTATCCTGCCGTCTCCGTTACTCAAAAGTAATAGTCATTCTTATGATTCGCTATAACATTAGTGAACCATGAGGATAGAGTTAGTCCAGCCTTTTTTGAAATTCAAATTAATAAAAGTTGTGCTGAATTGTGTTAGGTTTGTACTACTTGTGCTGCGATTTTTTTTAATAATGGAAATTCTATGAGCTGATGAAAAATTTAAAAAAAGGGTTACCCCAGCCATTTTCGAATATATAAAAAAAATGATTCAATTGTGCTAGCTTTTCGCTATTTGTGCTACTAGAGAAACATTGAGTAAAATTAATTGGAATACCTTAAACAAAAAATTTTTTTTCGAAGGGTTCGTCAACAACTTTATCTTTCGACATTATCGTAAAAGTGAAGGCTGTGTTGAGTTCTGCTAGGCCACTATGCAGTCGATAAAAAAAAATTATCTCATTGAATCATTGGAGAATATGAAAAAGAGAATGCATCAACTGACGCGATTATCTTGAAAACAAAAAAGCTCGACAATAACACAGCGAAAGAAAAACGATCGCCTTCCGGAAAAAGCGATGACTATTTTTAAAAGATGAATGAACTACGGGTTTAGCAAAATTGGAGAAGCAAGAACAAAGTAAAGAAGTCATCGAAATATGGTCCTCCGTTTCCACGATTTTATCCACCATTGCAAACAGTCACATTGCTTTCCGCGATCCCAAACGGTAACAACTGCCATAACGTAATTTATCAAGAAAAAACTTATGTAATGCTGTCATAATAACGAGACATAGAAAAAGGCATGTGAGAGTATAAAATCACCTATCTAGGGTGTGGTCAACGATGTGATCGAATAAGGTTGGAATCAAAGTTTTTTCGAACGAAGAGCCGTTCTCTTGGCAAATCTGCCCTTTTTTGAAACGACCGAAGCGAGTACGAAAATAATAAAGATAAATGCAGAGGTCAACATAGGCAATCTTGCCAAAGCTTCATTCAAAGAGTGTCCAAGCGTTATAAGAAATGAGATTTGCCAAGTGTGTAAACAAGGAAACAAGAGCAATTTCTCAACAGCTCATACAACTTTGTTCTGCAGTACGTAAGTAACACGAACCTAGTACAATTCAGCTCAACTTTTATTTTTTTTAATTTTGAAAAAGGCTGGTTAACTATACGCACGTCAGTGAACCCAATGGAATGTATAAGACATCTCCAGCTAAGCATTTCAAAGCTTCCACAAAACACATGCGGTACCCAATTTTAAACTTGATTCGCAATATATTAATGAGATTCACTTTTTATAGAATCTACTATGGGTTTTTTGATCATACTCAACGTTCAATATCTCGTTTCAAATTTATTCAAAATGTTGACTAGAAGGTGCAAAAAAAGTTTTGTTCGATTTTGAGTTGTGATTGTGCAAAATATCAAACGGGATATTGAATGTTGAAAAATTCATAAATGATAAAATTGAATCCTAAGGTAAGGTTGTTGAAGAAAATGATTTTGTTGAAGGAAAATATGTGGCGTGATGAAGTATTTCTTCTTTAGGTTTAGGGAAAGGTCATTTATGTCGGGGTATATGAAAAAAAGTTAAAATGTATAAACTAGTGTTATCAAAACAATTATGGTTTTGCATGAGGGTCTAAATTATAAGTTAAGTTACTACCAAATATTCAGAACCACTAAAATCTTAAATATCGGAGATATATTTTAGAGTAAAACAGGAAAAAGCATACTCTTATCTAACAGAAATAAAAGCAGGAGTACCTCAGAGTAGAGTATTAGGTCGATTACTCTACTTACCGTATAACAGCGATATACCAAAGCTTGAATACAATGAAATTCTAAGGTTCGTTGATGATATTGCCATTTTGGCCAAAGGAAAAAACCACGTTGGAGCATAAACACTCATAGGCCTGATTAACACCTGGACTAATAGATGGCGTATTTACGAAAACAAATCTGCTCCTGTTAACCTTACGAAGAAAAGAAACCAGAATATCCTAGTAAAAATAAACAATGTCCAAATTTATTATACTAACAATGCAAAGTATTTGGGAATGACACGTGACGCTGGAGAGTCCACGTTAAAAAGAAACGCAAGGAGCTAGGTATAGAATATAAAAAGATGTACTGTTGTATGTATTGTCCACATACAAAAAACTACTTCTTTACAAACATATATTAAAACCCGTCTGTATATATGGCATATAACTTTGGAGCTGTGCCAGTAAAAGTGAAGGAACATCGTTAATGCACTTTGATACTGCCGTAACAGTGATCTCTAATGTAGAAAGGGTTAACCAGACTATAGCTAAATTCGCTAGTAGCCATGAACAACGGATACTACAATATGAGAACGTTGAGGTTATCCAGTTCCTCGACAATGCCAATTTTGTGGAAAGGCTTAACTGGGGTCAAACCGTATGACTTAGTTTAAATGACGGTATTAATTAAAAGCAAAGTATTGTGCGACTGTCGCGTAGCACATAAAAGGTAGAGTTGCTAAAATTACTAGACACTAAAGTATACTTACTAATGAGTAGGAACTTAGGATTTGAGAATTTCCACTTTAGTTAAGTTAATTTAGAAAAAATTGCTTATAGAAAAACTATGAAGTTATGAATTAACGCACGGAACAAAAAAATAGAAGGTTTTTGTATTTTAAAATCCATCTAAAACTTGACTTGAAAATGTCGTTCTGACTTAGGATCCGCAGACACTTGAATGATGCTGTATCTGCTTTCGGATCATAGTTTTATAAAAACCCTTTATTGTAACCAGAAAATCATTATCTATTTAATCAGTTTGTACTATACAAAATAAGTGTTAACGCGCCAATAGAACCCTCCATTCAAAAAGTAAAAGAGAAAAACTGATAGAACCCCGTATTATCTCAAAGTGTTTTAATTTCCAAAAATAAAATTATAATTTGTTTCTAGATATACAAGAGAATTTGCGAAACTTCATATAAATACTACCCGCTCTTTTCATAATATTCACTTATTTGCTCTTCACATCGATTATATCAAGGTGAATATGCTATTGAAAAATAAGAATGCTACTCCATGGTTAGTTTTTGATCTAATCTTTCCACAATAGGAGAACCATGTATACTAGATTTGAATTCGTAATATGGAATAATTTTATTTTGTTGCGATTTATACAATGTGTTTAATCAAGGTATTTACAAATTCAATTCTGATCATTTATATTGTAGCTTCAACCGTGTACCGAAATAACAAATCACATACGAACGAATGTGTAAATCATTTATGAGTGGAATCAGTAAACCTACGCTTCCGTCATATTTTCGATAAATTTATATGTTCGCCATTTCAATATTTGATTGATTGTACTGCAATACATTTAGAAATTTTTTTCACGCATTTTCAATATATCATGATGGATATACATCGAAATCATTTCACCTGCTTCATCACTATTCAGTTTTTTAAAAAATTGGTAATGAGGTTGCTAAAAATTAGGAGAATGTTTTTATTATACATATTCAAAATATTACTGAACTGCTCTTGGATAGCTATATAGTGGCTGAGAAAAGTACTGGAATATTTCTTTCGGAACGAATTCCTTCTGTTCTTTCGTGAGTTTTTCAATGTCAGCAATAATATCAAAACATTTCCCTTTTAGCTCATTTCCTATTTTTTGCTAAATCTGTTGATACAACCGTATATGGATACCGGGAAAGACTTATCGCGGTCAAAAACTCGCGATCTACAAATTGCTTTTTCATTTTTTAGGTCTTCTTCGCATACCATTTCGCAAACATTCCAGTACTAATTTCTAGGATACAAGGCATGTTATCACAATCGAAGAAAACAGTAACTGATCCTAGATGTCCTACTACAATTAACGGTATTTTTAGGAAAGGTTAGTCACCGGCTCTTCATTGAAAACCTAACTCTCATATCAAATAACCATGAAGACGATCTTACAATTCCATGCAAAGTGAAGTTTTTCTACTTGTTTATCAAAACTCTTTTCATCTGCAAAACATCTAATAAAATGTTTCTTTAAAAATCTCTCAGGTTTTTTTGTGTCGAAGGATGTTGCTGAAGCGGCTATAGTGGTATATGCAACTGGTTTCTTCCTATATTATAATACCATGTACCAAATTGTAATTTCTCGAAGGGTTGGCGATATTCACACTGAACACACTGTTTATACTCCTACTATACCAAAACTCACAATTACACTGTCTAACGCGTGTTTCGATTCGAACCACATTTTTGGCTTTCAGAGATTGAGGAAGAACTAAAACCTATTAACATAGACTTTGCATCCAACATTTTATTACTGGATACTTCTTTAACAAGCAACGTGTTCAACGATACCCTTCCATCTATATTTTAAATGAGCTGTGTGCTCTTCAAACCCGACATTAACGGTTCTCTTAGTCTGCTAAACATACTTCCTGTCATAATCGTTACAGCTAAATTCATAGATATCACTCTGTTTCAAATCTGGTATTTTATCTTTGGAACAATGGCACTAATGAATTTCTGGATTTATAAACCAACTTTAAACCCGCTGTATTAAAAACTCCTTCCAATCCTTTTGTACAAACAGGATTGAAAGGTACCAGAGCAAATTCTTCCTGTTCTTCATTTTTAATTTGCAAAATAGTGGTTACGCAAAGAGACTTTTTCAATATATCAAACATCAATTGTATGATTTTATTGATGGCCTACCAATACATGAACGGCAACAATTTTTCTTAAATAGTTCAACATTTTTTATTTAATTATACTTGAAACTTTTGAAATAGTTTCTTTAAATTCTTTAACTTGCTTACCGGATTCTATTGAAGATATTATTTGTTTCTCTGAGTTGTTCATATTTCCTGCAGCTAAACTTTATTTTTGAAGAAAAGTATATTTGTCAATGAAGCTGTTGTTACAATATTTTGTACTTTTGCTATAGTAGTAGTATCTGCATGAAACTTTAAAAGTAATTCATTAATTACTACAAAATGTTCAGCAAAGAAGATTGCCGATTTCCAGCATGTTATGCAGGAAAAGGTACATTTGGCAATATTTCCCTGAAGATTTGAGTTCGTGAAGGAATTTTGATAAATAATTTTTAATACTATCAATTACTACATTTGCCTCAGAATATTAACATCTAATATGCTTAGCTACTCTGTTGCATTAATAAGTTATACTAGTCACCTGAACTAAATTTGGATAAATTATTTCAACTTTTTGCCTAGTGTTAACAATGTAAGTGGCTGCATCTGATGCAATAAGTAAAATTTCTCTATTAGAAACTACATAAGGTACCAAACAATTCATTTAACAGATCTTAAAATTCTTAAATAGTCATTTTTGTTGTCAGCATACTATCAAATAAGATTCTTCCTACATAGATGATATTAACATATTTACAATATAACGCCCAAAAGAATCGATAGTTTTGTCCACAATAAAATAAATGTATTAATTTTCTACGGTTTTCTTTACTTTTCGGGGTATCACATAGGCACATAGTTTTTTCATCTGGAACATATTTCTTGAAAAATATTTCCAAAAATTACATGAATGACGGTTTGCCGTCTACGGATAATTCTTGTTTTTCTAATTATTAATCTCGCATTTTGACTTGTGAAATTCTGTCCTGACGTGATGTGTCACCGAAAATTTCCGTTTGGTCGGTATCTAGAAAAAGAACATACATTTTTTCATACTATTGAATATTCAAGGATAAACAAAATATTAAGGAAAACGGATAGAAGAGAACCATCTTAACAAACTTATCAGTTTACTAAAGGCTTTTCAATTTATGTCAGCAAACTCGGGGTAGCTTCTGATCCAAAAATAAACCAGGGTCGAATTGTCCTTCGACATTTTGCACTTCCTAGTAACAAAAAATGCGTTTTCCGAAAAACTAAACGTTCATATTGATCGATTAATGATCACTATTGTATTAATGATGTAAATTACGTTACTGAACTTCGAAAAGGCGTTTTAAAAACGAATTACACGTTGAGAAACGTTTATTCAATACATTGACAAAACAGAATCTGATACTATTACAAGTTTACAATATTTATATGTTTTACAAAGTGTCTCGTCGGCGTTATACAATAAAGCTTAATAAACAATGTTCATTGACGTAACTCCTCCGCCCTAAGAGAGAACTATGGGGATGGACCAGAGTTCGGCATTAGAGGAAAATTTTTCAAAACATCTTCTTCGTTTGTTGTCTCCCTTTCGGGTTGGTTCTTCTTTCTTCTTATTCTAATTATTAGATATATAACGCAGGCTGTAACTATAAGATATAATAAAATTGAATAAAAACTTATACTTTGAAAATGAATGGGTAACGAGTTTATCTTCTCAGCTGACGTTTTATCTTCTTGAATAGCACTCATGATATTGTTCATTTCGTTAAGCACAGGTTTCAGGTTAGCACTATCTGGAGTAAAATTTTTTGTATGAATATTTAATTTGGGTAAATCAATGTTTTTATATTTCGACACTCTGGATTTAAAAGTTTTTAGATGAAAGTTGTTTATTAAAATGTCACATTCGTTGTTAAGTTCGATTAGATAACTACCGTTCACAGGAAAGTTCGTAATGTCTTTGTTGCAGTTTTGTTTGACTATAACACTATACGGGGTAATCACAATCCAATGGTCGGTTTCTAATTTCTGAATTTTGACTTCACTAACGGTAGACGGGATATCTCGGCAATTATGGGTAAATTGAGAGTATTTCAATAACTGGACTTCGCAAGGAGAGTTACTTGATATTGCTCTTCTTTGTAGTCCTCGGCAGATGAATTCTTCTTTAATTATTTATTGACATTTAGAGTTCGTAGAGGCATAGTTTTGCTCATTTAAAAGGAGAAATTTGGATTGGGGTAGTATGAGTTTGAAATTTTGGTTTGAAGGTGTAGGTAAGGGGTAAAGGTGATAGTAGTTATATTCAAGAAACTCTACAATGGGTACTTTTAATATAAAAGTAATACTATTATATTTACTGTAACTTTTAACTTTGAAATTTTTTCATATAATAAAATATTATTCAACGATGTTTCAAATGGAAACTTGTTATTTTCATCAATATTTTTCTTGACTGATATTATCTCTGAAAGTATTTCATTTGGATTTGCTATAGAATTGTGGAAAGTATTCATTTTTGTGAAGCTTATAGCCACTTCTATTCTGTTGAGTATGTCATAAATGATTTGAAAACTGGTCGAAAATTGGGAAACAATTTGTTCAATTGAAAAGAAATGGTAAGTTTCTATCATTTCTGTTCTCATATTCCTTAATTCTTTTTGTAAATCATTAATACGTGAGCTCAATATCTCTTGATTGCGGGATAGCATTCTGGAATTATTTTCGAATGATTTAATAGATGATTCTAGTAATGTAATTTGATGTGTAAGTAATGTTTTGATATTATTCTGATTATTAGATAAGGTTTTAATAGCTTCGTCATATCTAAATTACCTGTTATAGATTTTATTGCTCGGCCAATTCCGTCAAAAAGAGATCGTTTCGCATGTTTTCCCCATAATGGGTTTAATTGTTCTATTTGTAAAGTAATTTTATTTTCTATTATTCGAATTATGTGGTAGGAGTTATCAAAGTACTCTGTGAAGTTGAACATGCTAGGATGACTTGAAAAATAGTCGTATAGGTTATCATATTGGTCCTTTAAATTTAGAAAGTGATCAGTTATATTTGTAATGTCATAAACATGTATGAAAGTCCAAAAGTCGGTTTGTATATGCCTAGTCGTAAGGATAGGAGGCCAGAATTATCGTTTAGGTTATGGAATTTGGGTGCATCTAGTCTTCCTTCAGCGGTCCAAAAGAGGAAACTGAAACGGGAGGTTTTTTCAGTTCATTTATGTGAACAATTTCTTTATGTGCTTTAAGTTTTTTATGTTTAAGTAATTTTCCAGAAATTTCAACACGATTTTTGTCAAGTATCTGAGTAATTTCGAAAGGACCTAGGAAACGTTTGTCTTTTTTATTTCGTTTTTTGGGATTATGTTTGTATACAATTTGACCAATTTTGAATTCACTATTCGAATCACCGTTAGTATATCGTTTTTGTGAAATTTTTTCCTTATTTGTTTTTAATTTTTCTTGTACATCTTTATAAACATATTGTAACTTTGTTCGATGATTGTCTACATAGTCATTATAGAAAGTTTGGGGTATAAAAATTTCGTTTGGGTTTCTAGAATCTGTATGACCAAAGGTAAGTTCATAAGGAGTGAAATTTGTAGAACTGTGTATAGAATTATTGTACCCTATTATTGCGTAATCCATTAAATCATCTTCATCGGGGTAAAGTTCTCGTAGTATTCTAAGATGTTCAATCAAGGTTGAATGAACTCTTTCAGCTATGTGTACTGTAAGACGGATTTGTAGGAGAATGTTGTATATACCTTGATGGGTATGATGCTGGAGGATGAGTTATTAAATTAGGTGGAATTATTGGACGGGGTGGTTGAAATGGTTGTACATTGTTATGATTTGTGGGATAATGGTTGATATTTTGTGTTCTAGTAGGTGTAACTCTCAAACTAGGTTTGAATGACACATTTGAATTCAAATTACTTAATCTTTGGGTAGAGTACAAGAAGTTTTCTTCTTTTATAACTAAGCTCATTGCCTTTCCTAGACTGTCAGGTGATCGTAAACGTATGTTAGTCTGTATAGGTAAAGGTAAACCACGAACAAAAGTTTTTAAAGCTAAATTATCGTAGTTCCTGAGATGTAAGCGTTTTTCACTTGAGTCTAAATGTAAAGTGTTTAATTTAGAAATAATGAGGCTTCTAGAATCTTGGCATCGCATACCAAAATTATAAGGGGTTTCATTCTTAAATGGTTTTAGGTTAATGAGATCTTGAACTAAACAGTCAATGTCTCGTTGATCTCCAAAACTTAAATTTAAAGCTTGTTTGATTTCATCCCATGTTTTTAATTCTATGCGCGAACCAATTAATATTTGAGCTCTACCTGTTAATTTTCCAATAATAGCTCTAAGTAAAAATGTGTTTAACGCATTATCTGAATTACTAGCAAACGCAGAAATAAAACTTTCACAATTACCTATGAATATATTAAGCGTATGAGGGTTTCCATCAAAATTTGGAATTGAATCTAAATATAATTTAAGTAGTTGGTAGTTCGTACCTGATGTAGTCATTTTTAAATCTATATTTTCTAAACTATTTTCACTAGAACTATTTTCAAAATTTTTATCCTCGCTTGGTCGAAAACTTAAAATGCTTTCAAATAATATACTTATATTTTCTACTTCAAATTCGCTCATCAAAATATACTAACGATTATATATTTATATAACTACTAAATTATTGGATGTGGAAAAAGGAAATAATAATGAGCACTTACGTTACAACTAAAGCTATCACATTCTAGGGGTCCTAAAGGTTGGAACGATGTTAGTTCTTAGTCCAGGAAAATCGTGGTCCTCGTTTTCTAGCTCTTCTGAAGTTCTCCACTGGTGTCGTCCACTGGAACCGCCGGAATTGCTCGATGTCCACTCGAACTATCTGCAGTTCTTCGATATGCACTCGAATTCACAGTTTCCGAACACAGATTCGAATATTTCGGTTAATCGTTGAAACGAAAAATTTCCCGTGCAATACGTTAAATTTCCGAAATATCCTACTGACTGCGCCAATTACGTTGCTGAACTTCGAGAAGGCGTTTTTAGAAACGAATTACACGTTGAGAAACGTTTATTCAATACATTGACAAAACAGAATCTGATACTATTACAAGTTTACAATATTTATATGTTTTACGAAGTGCCTCGTCGGCGTTATACAATAAAGCTTAATAAACAATGTTCATTGACGTAACTTGTAACAAAATTATCACATCAGGTTATTCGTAAGGCTACCTGTTTATTTTTGACGTCATATATGTGAGCGTGATGACGTCTTCGCTAAAATTTTTACATGGAAGTGTGGGTGTTGTAATAGATTATTTGAAAGGTATTTTAAATACCTATTCAACCATATCAATGTGTGAAGTGATTGAAATCATGAATCTAACTTAAGAAACGCGTCTAATTCTTCTTTTGAAGAAAATGGAACTACTATAATTTCAACTTTCAAAATCGTAACATCGAAATGCAATTGAGACTACTGTAAATTTGTAGTTCGAATATTACAACGCATTATAAACGTCATATTTTCTAATCAAAATCACCAATAGGTTCGTATAAAAGCAGAAATCGTTACATGGTGACCCATGTCACGAAATGCGCTATAATACGTAAAATGATATTAATTCTCTAAAGTTATACTTCTCTGTCGATTATAATAATAATCAACACACATAGTGTGATATTAAAAAAAAAAGAATAAAATTTGACATACCGGATTTTTTATGTGAAAAGCAAGCACACTCGAATAGTTTGAGTAGCGTCTTGGTAGCTGATTCCACTAGCCTGCACTTTTACAAAAAAGGGAGTACCGATAAAATCTGCAGTCTAAGTTGATGCTTGTGAGCCACGTATACCGGTCAAGAAGGTCGTGTAAATACTGTTCTAGATGAGATTATGTTGGACAGCTCGGAAGAGCTTTTACCGTGGTAATATCGATAAAACAGAGGCAGGCAAGGGATCGTTCTGGTATGCCCCAAACTAAACTGTTAAAGTTTCTGGTCAACTCTGGATCGTCTATAAGTCAAATTGCACTCTTCTGTATTGAGTAGAGTATCCTCAGGGTATGCTTGTGAGCCAAGATTCAAATGTGCGAGGAGAACTCTAATAATGAACGAATCGGAGCTTTGTAGTTGATTAGAAGCCGTTGCGGAGTTTATAGCTTTTTAATCTAAACCCTAAGAGGGCTACAATTTTTTTGAAGCTTCATTAGCTCATTTGATCACGTGACTATGCTGCCAGGACATATTACTCCCACCCTCAGTTCCCAACATAAGAATTTGCGGTGATATTTCATGTCTAGACAGGACCAAATCCCAAGCTGCAGTGCCAGCCTTCTTTGTAAAAACAGCAGCCTGGGTCTTTGTCGAACTCAGTCAGATTGGCTCTGCGTATATTTTATTTACGTATATTTGCTCCTATCATAAGATTATGGTATAAATAATTTCTATAATTATGATTATCCTGTATAGTTCACGTTTGAATGAAGTACAAAATACAAAATGTGAATTATTGTAGTACTTTTAAGAAGTTATTTTGAAATGACTATTAACTACTTCATGTCCTTTGTCTTCAACCCTATAAACTGGGAGAAAATCATTGATCTATTCCATTTAGGTTAGGGAATGGGAACTATAATCCCTTCAAGTAGTATTGGTATACATTGTTCGTGTTAAATCGAGATATGGAATTGATCCAATTTGACAGCTACTAATGATATATCTCATATACGGTGATCTGGGTAATATATACCGTCTATTGAAATTTGCGATTACCGACTACAATGCTGGAATGACATTTAGAATAGAGTCAAAGTAAATAGTCATATGAAGTTTGGAAATAATGATATCAGACAATAAGAGGATGTATTTATATCTAGTTAGCCTAGACCAGTTCCATGCAAAAACAAAATATTGCGTTACCATAGCAACGAACAATAACTTATTAGGAGTGTCATTATGAAGTTTGACCTCAAAAAACTAAACCAGAGTTACGCAATAAATTAAAAGAAAAAAATGGCCAACGAAGTTGTGAAAATCGAAAAATTGAAGTATCGAGCCATCATCAAGTACCTGTATTTAAAAAAGTTGAGAGGTAAGCAGATTTACGAAGATATGCTTAATATACTTGGTGATAAATGTACTACATATGCGACCGTGAAAATTGGACTGCAAGCTCCAAAAGAGGTAAATTTTCCATTGAAGATGATGACCGATCGGGAAAGCCAGTTTCTGTGTCAGTCCTCGAAAATATCGATGCTGTTCATGAAATGATTTCATCAGACCATCGAATTGGGCTAAAACGGATATCTGAAGCACTGAATATTTTATACGAACTCGTTCATCATATAGTTCACCTCAATTTGGACATGAGAAACAATGCTGCAAAATGGTAACCCAAATGTTTGAATGTGCAAAGGTAGAAGCATCGCGTTCGATCTGTGCTCGATCTGAAAACGATGTAGACTTCTTAAACTGAATTATTCTCCAAGACCTAATAAGTTTCGTATCCAATAATCTGCTGAAGTTCTTGCATCAGTTTTTTAGGATTGCCATGGAGTAATCATGATTGATTTTTTGGATAAGGATAACTGGAGATTACTTCGACATTACTGACCACTCAGTAGGAAAACATTAAAGAGAAAAGACGCGGAAAGCTATCCAAAGGTTTTTTGTTTTTGCAGGACAACGCCCCTGCACACAAATCTCATGTTGCCAAGCAAAAAATTCGTGATTTAGGGTTTGGATTACTAGAACACTCCCTTTATTCTCCAGATTTTGCTCCATCCAACCATCATCTCTTTCCTCAACTGAAAAATAGTTTAAAAGATCGTAAACTTTCTTCCAGCGAGGAGATACTAAAAGTTGTAGAGATTCTGGTTTGCAGAGCAAGAAGAAACATTTTTGTTTTTTAAGGTCTAGAGACGTTGCAGGTTCGCAGTAATAAATGTAACCAATTAAGAGGAGAATATGTTGAGTAATAAAATATTTTGACATTGTTTGGTTCTATAGTAGGCTAAGAATTTCTCAATATATCATCGTATATATAGCGTTATAGATGTAATACATCCAGAATGGAAAATTTGAAGACCTTTATTTTTTGATAATATCGTGACTATATTTACATTATCAACGTGTGAAGTATTCAAGTTGATAACCAAGAATTAGAAGCGCTAACGGTAGACGAAATTTGGAAAGCTTTACAAATGGGCAAAAATGAAAAGGTAGCAGGGCTTGGAAACATTCCCGTTGTGCTGGACACACATGAACCGAAAATATTTTACGAAATTATAACAAATCTATTAAATAAGTGCCTGTTGAATAGGGACGCTATCCCAGAAGGTTGGAATATGGCATATAATACATCAATATACAAGATAATAAGAAGTGTGGCAATTGAGGTGGCATTAGTATAATTAGCGCAAGGGGAATGTTGTACAGCAAAGACATAGGTGACGCATGAATAGTGAAAAATTTCGATAGTTGTAAATTAACCGCGGTAATAGAAACGTATATATAACATTCCCTAAGTAATAAAACAAACTTCGCTAATACTATTGTAAGGTTAGTTGACAATAAACACGAAGTTATGCCATCAACATCGATGCACAATATTTACAGAAGCTTAATAGAATCAACATCTACTTATAATAGAATCGAAGAAAATAACTACGCAGATTTAAAAAAGGAAACCTCAACATATAAAAATAGAATATAGAATTGGATTGCTAAAATTATGACAAAAATTCTTGAAAATTTTCAATTTGAAATTAAATTATAGTTCAATAAAATGTTCATTTCCTAGAGACGATACAGCACTCCGCCTACGACGTCATGCTCAAACTTCGTCATCATATCCACACTAGTTGCACAAACTATTATAGCAATGTATTAAAGTTGGATATAATTTTGATGGGGCGATAGATCTTGATAACATACTTATTATCCTTCTTAAAACTGGAACAAACATGTCTAGCTTATCATATCACCGAACAGTTAACAGATTTGAATGAGAGATTAGATAAATAATTCAATGAATTTGATTTGAAGTAGTCTCGTAGTAGAAATTCATTAAGTTATAATCACTCTATCTCGCTCAATTTTGGCTCTCATATCACTAAATTCAATTTTGTTATCATTATTATTGGTACTTTTATACTCCACAAGTGAACACAGTTTATGACAATATTAGAGAATGTATCGTCTACATCCGAGCCGACCTGTCGGGAAAATAATTTAACATAATCTCTCTTGACAAGACAACCTGATTCCAACAATATCAACCATAGGATGCGCCTTATATTTGACAAATCGAAGGAGTTGGCACTGTAATGCTGTTTCAACACCAAAAAAACTTCGCTATCACATTTTGTGTTAAATTCTGGAAGGAACAATCAATGGAACATTTTGAATGTGAAAAAAGTTTAGTAACCATTGTTTCAAACTTTTTAATAATAAGTGGCAAAATTCTTTTTTGGGATAGAGACCTGCACCCAGTCACAAGCACAACATTCATTGGATTCTATAGGATCACTCAAGTGTAATTACTATCTGATGTCAAACATATCATATTCAAAGTTTTCTATGAAACATGGTCATTGTTTATCCCATACTACATGATTCGTATTTATTAGACCCTTGTTCTTCGAAAATAATTTTGTTTTGTTTGTATCGTTCAAAATAAATTTTAACGACAGGAGCTGAGTGATACAAATATATCCACCATAAATAACAAATTATTCGAATACTTCACTAATATATTTCCAGAAAAATACCTATTCAAAAACAATCCCTAATTGGATAGACATCAAAGACCGTTGAAACAATGATATTAACATGACGGTAATTAATAGCTTTTTAAAATTACTTCAATTATTAATCAGTTGTTGTGTTGCAGTATTAAACAACATCATGCTATACATGATTTGATTAACTATATTTTCATTAAAAAACAACTTCACAATGCGTATTGTGAAAAAAAAAAACAATATAGTTCGCAGATTAAGCCTATATTCATTCCCCATATCCTCGTGAAAAATTGGGAAAGTATATAACATTTTAGAGACAGAAAATATAGATTGTCTAGAAAGTGTAAGAGTAATAATAAAAACAATACATAAAAATTACAAAATTATACAGAAAGTGTAATATCTATATAACAAAACAGTAATTAATCTCCAGATCGAGTGGAAACAATGTACTAATCAATCTTAGCTACATATTAATTAAAAGGCAACAAAACGAGATACAATCAATAATAATGAAATATCTAATGGTCGTATTCACTTGCAACAACACAGTCCAAACGAACCAAACGTGCGATGTGCGCTGTGATAAATTCGTCTAGTCAGTACCGAGGTTTATCGGTAAATGGGACTTGCTCAAAGAGAATTTTATTCCGTGTAGTGCAGGCACTCAAGCTCAAAACGGTTTCAAACCTCCGAATTCTTTAATGCAGCTCCGATTTTCCTGAAAATTTAGAATTAAGCTCAGTTTACCCTCCAAATCAAGATATCCAAATTGTTTTAAGGGGTAAATACCACCCCTTATCGAAAAATACCGATAGTTTTTCCTACTTTTTTTCAATACAAATGTTTTTCGATTATGCTGCATAAATATCTCAACATATTGTATAATAGAAAATTCATATA
The DNA here is from genome assembly GCF_026230105.1 of Diorhabda sublineata. Classification (NCBI taxonomy): domain Eukaryota; kingdom Metazoa; phylum Arthropoda; class Insecta; order Coleoptera; family Chrysomelidae; genus Diorhabda; species Diorhabda sublineata. Next base: position 10,305,084 of record NC_079476.1, read on the forward strand.
TTTTGAAGTATCAACTTCTTTAAAAACTACCCTTCTGATGAAAATAATTTAAGAAAAAATCTCTTAACGATTTAAAACATTCCAATTTCATTTTTACTGTGAAAAATTCATAGCGTTTTAATAAAATTTGATTGGTTATTAATTTTTATTATTTAACCCTAAAAAACTAACCCTTTACAAAGAATTATCTAAAAATAAATGACTTTTAGATTTTGCATTCTTTTTGGTATCAAATTATCTTGTCTCTACTTGAAGTAATTTTTAATTGTCGATACCCTGTCAACCCTTAAGAACCACCTCTTTGATATACATAGTATTATATACATTAGTATTATATAATGCTTGATCATTTTTTTCAAATTATGCATTTCTAATCAGCCAAACTTTCAGATGTAAATAACATCCAAATAAAGTATTTGGTATTTTTTTCAGCTCTTTGAAAACTTTTCTATTACTTTTTGTTGAAAAATGTACCCTTTTCCCATTATTTGAGGTTATGCAAAACAAAACTATTCAAGTATCTATAACTTGCTTTAGGTAGAACATTAAGATCTTATAGTATAGCTTAATCTCTTTGTTTTTTGTTTTTTTTTTGAATTTTTGTTAGTTATACGTAAAAAACTATTGGAAAATGCTGTTTTTTTTGACCAAAAATCGTACTTTCCAATTGCGGTTAACTCCAAATCTATTGAAAAACTTAATTCAAACATTTTTTACTTTAAATTTGCTGATCTTTCTATTTCTGGGGTTATGTTCGGTGGTGAAAAATTATCCACCCCCGAAAAGGGGTGATATCCCCTCTCCGGGGGGGGGGGGGGTTGCACACTTCAGTACTATGTAGATCTCGACTTTTGCATACACACCTATCATCTATCAAAATTTCAAATAAATCGGTGCTGCATTAAAGAATTCGGAGGGGAAATGCTGCTTGAACACTTGGCCTAGTGGCCGGTGTTAAGTGGATTCGGCAAATTTGAACGTCCTTTGCGTTTGTAATGTTTGCGCTACTCTGCGTAGCGATAGAGTGGAGTAAGGAATTGTGTTTAGCGTCAATTGATGATTTTGAAAGGCAGCCTATTTTATAGGATCCGAAAAACGGGACATATTTTAACAATGTAAAGAAGCATGATGCTTGAGTGGCAATTGCTATTAATATAGAGTGCACCGCATCGGTCGTGAAAAAATAATGGAAAGGCTTCTATCAAGTTTTGGAAGTGAGAAAGCAAAAAGGAGAAAATCTATAGGAACAGGCAAAAGTACATTTAAAGATTGAAACTATTTATTTATTGAGGTTTTATTTTAAAAAGTTTAAATTATTGTTGGCCGGGATCGTTCTTAATGCCAATTCTTCTTGTAATTGTTACCACATGCACTTGCTACACGACGAGTAAAAAAATGTAATGGTAACAGCGTTGCCGTATTTACAAAATGATTGTGAAAATATATAATACATTAAAAAAATATTATAAATTTTTGAATATGCATAAAATCTAAATCTGTAAGTGAGGTCCTTATTTTGTTGACGCAAAAAGAGTTTTCCTGTCCACACATTTTGTTCTTTTATTTTTTTTTCCTCTTTAATCGAAAAAGTACCAGCGACTATGGTAATATTAGATGAATCCATGACGACAAACACACAAAAAACACAGACTGAATCCTGAAAACTGAAACGCTCCGTGTAGGTTGTTCAGACCGCGCTTTAAATTGATAGTTTGAGGTGCACGGCGCGTTTGGTGCGTTCGGACTGTTATTTAAGTGATTACGCACCTTAAGATATGATTTGCAGTCCCAAAGATAGATATGTAGAACAAGCCACGTGAAGAAAACAAAATATGCTCTCAGGCGTGATCTCCACTTTCAATTGCGATTGCCATCAGTCAGGTATATCGAGCCGTAATCACTGATGAAAATTCCAATGTAACACGTTCAATTTTTAATTCTTATATGTTTTTATATGTATTCTCCGCAATAAATGATTTTTTATTTGGGTCTCTGAAAAACGTATTTTTTCATAAAAAGTATTCTTGTCGTTTCTGTCTTCTGGTTTTATTAACTTTAACCTGACAGTTAATAATTATATAAATCAATAAATGCCTGCCTGCCACATCAAAATACAAGTACGAGTACATTAAAGAGAATATAAAAATTTTTTATTATTGGATTTCTCAATTTAATATGTGACAAATCTCAACAAGCTTTACACACAATCTCAACTTGCTACTTCGATCTATTTTATTATAGTAGTTCTCAAACGACTACTCAGTCAAGTTGTTTTGAAAAATGTCTTAAACGCTGTTATAAATTTTTGACTAAAGAAATTAATAAAAACACAATTCAAGAACAGAATGAAGGCTATTTACGGTGACTTGTGTTCATCATTTTCAACAATTGAAATTTGATGTAACTTGTTTCGCTGAGGGCCAGAATCATCAGATGATGACTCACCAAGTGACCGGCATCTATAATCAAAAGAAGCATAGACCGGCATTTCCAAAACAAGTGTTCTTAAGATCCTAGATGAGCATTAAAATATGACAAAAATCAGTGCAAGGTAGGTGCCTCGATTTCTCAGCGAAGAGTCAAAAGTAGTGTCAAATAGATGTTTACAGCTTTGCCGCGAGGAACAAAAAAATGTAGTCCCATCAATTGTAAACGCTGACGACACTATGATCCTACATACAAAAGAGGTTCCATTGAGTGGTATCGGAAAATAGAGCCCGTACCAAAAAAGCGTAAGTCACGAAAAGCACTAAAAAAGTGATGGCTACAATATTTTGGGACTGCAAGAAAGTTATTTTTATCGATTTTGAGGAATCAAATACAACCGTCAACGCTGAATATTACTCGCACTTACTATAGTAGTTGCGTCAAAAAATTATTGGAAAATGTGCGTCAAAATCAGTTCATACTGCTTCGCTTTTCAAGCAAATGTAGCTTCACAGAGTTTGAATACCCAACATATAGCTCTAATCTGGTAGTCTACGAACATTTTGGCATTAAAGATGCATTATATTTGTGTAGTGACATAGAACCTTCAATTAAACCTTCTGAAAAGTGTGTGGAAATGAAGGGAAAATATATTGAAAAATAATCACAATTCTTATATTTATGAACTTGTGGATCGCACTACGTATTTCGATACATTATCTAACCTATTTACATTTTTCATAAATAGTACTCCCTATATATTTTAGGTTTATTTTCAAAATTTAGTAAACAAAATATTTTACACACCAAAATAATTAACAGAACCAAAAGACTAATTAATTTTATTCAATATGCCTTGTTTCCTCAATAAGACAGTTTGTTATAAAAAGTTGGTATGTAATTACGTAATTGCTGATTTGTTATTTGATAGGCTATTATCTGATATCAGTATCCAATTTGTTCATTGATCCTAATCATAAGGTTTTATCTGTTTTTAGCTATACTCAAAAATAATAATTTAAAGGCAGTTCAGTGAGTTCGGGAGCAGTAGAATAAAGTTTGAAACGCCCACTCTTTTTGGTACTCGGCTCATTAACCCTTTCAACAATTTTTTCACATATTTCAACTTTGTTCTAATATTGACAACCTTATAACATTGTACGTTAGTATCCATGGCAGTAAATTTTAACTTTTTTCGGCTAATTATTACAAAGTAGTAGTTTCAGCATTTCCGTATCTATAAGTTTGCAAGGTATCTAATACCGTAAATCATTCTTTAAGAACAGATGTACAGAGATGTAATTTCAATTTCTTTAATTACTGAATGATTAGCGATAATATCAACATCTTTCAATTTTTGGATCATTGCTTTTTCTCCGAGGTAAATATTTTGTTTTCCACGTGGATGGTATAGTTTTATATAGGGTATTTCTATAGTCGACCGACAACGCTCTATAAGGTGTTCAAAATTTTAAATCAAAATCGAATCCAATCGATTCTATTATATAAGGCTATATGAAGTCCTTAGTGTACGAAACAATAATCGAATCTGAACAAGATCTAATTGCTAGAATTCAAACTGCGGCAGAAATCATTTAATTCCATCCAGATTTATTCTCACGTTTTTCAATGACAAAATAGTGTAATAAGTGAATTGAAGTAAGCGGCCAACAGTTTGAACAACTACTGTAACTTTGTCAATTTTGTTTTTGTTGTAATACAGTGTTGTTTAAAGTTAATTTGTGCTATTATTATTTTTATTCTCATTACCAATATTGTTATTATTGTAAAACATTTTTGTTTGAAATTGAGATTATGAATATTTTTTATTTGTTTTGAACTACTTACGCTTAATCATTATTCGAAATTAAATGAATAATTAATTAATTTGTAAATGACTTACGTGCTTGCAGACTTTTGTTTAGAGGCAAATTTCTACAACACCATTAATTTTAGCTCCATAAAAGGTTATTAGTTTTTTAACTAAAGCTAATCAGGCAAATTGAAATAAAATTAAAGAAATAATTTGCTCCAATGGCGTAAAACACAGGGGGATGTCATTAACCCTGACAGCGCACCACTGGTTGAATTTTTCCAAAGTTTGTTCATGTCAAAATATTACTTTATTAAGGAGCATATTAGTCACCAAATTTGAAAAGAAAATTTAGAGGCGTTCTTGATTTATGCAAATTTTTTATTTTGATTTAAAATTTTGAACACCTTATATATCAGGGTGTTCTCATAACTACGCCCCGTAAGGGTTCGTATTCCTTTATCAAAATGGATCATTCATTAAGATCACTCTGTGTTAGAGTGTTGTCGGTCGAATATAGTATATATATATATATATATATATATATATATATATATATATATATATATATATATATATATATATATATATATATATATAGTATATAATTCTTGTTCAATTGAGCAAAATACACGAGTGATACATTCTCAGAAAAACAAGTGGCTTTTTGTTTTTATTGTGAATCTGTACAATTCTTGTAAACGACATCATACCCCTCTTTTATCATGTAGGTATGTAGCAGATTTACTGTTGTGCTTGCAACAAACTGCAATATGTTAGAAGTACATACAGGTACGCATTTTAACTCCATCAGAAGCATCGTACTACTTGTTGGCATTCATCAATGGTACGTGAAACAAACAGAACTCAAGATAGAAGTTCACAAAATGGCACAATTAATGTTTGCGACAACAAAAACCATCGCTGTAACGCGCTTGCATTATGATTGGTTTTTGACGTGATTTTGGATATAACGATTAATAATATCATCTCATCGAATAGTCAATATTATTAAACTGTAAAAAAGAAGAACTTCCATTACTTATAAAAGTTCTCTTATGTTATAATAAACTTACCAGAAAGGTTAGTTATGGCAAAGTCATTATCACATTTCAATTATTTCACGTTGAGAGAATTTTTGGTGTAAGAATCTTACATGATTGTATTCGATGTTTCATAATAATCAAAATTCAAATTACCAATTATACCAATAACTTCTATCAAATATTCAAAGTATAACTTATTGATAAAATTCTTCGAAATTCAATTCATCTGTAATTTTCAGATATATAACATTAGAATGAACATATATTTATGATATAAATATAATTTTATGATTTCACTATACTTTAAATACTTGATTTATAAAATAGAAAATATCGCTTCAAATTAAATAAGGTATTATTAATAGAAAAAAATGAAATAATTCCCGAATAAATCGAGTTTTCATTAGAAATTGTGTTTGACGGATTTATTTGATTTATTGATCAGACAGCAACATTTGTTCTCAAAAATAAGCTCAACTTAAAGCTTTACAAACTATGAAGAACTGTCCTTCATCCGCTCTACTTCTCTTGATCCCTGGCCTTGTTCTTCCAATGTTTCACTTTCATTCTCTTTAAGTTTTGTACTGTTTTATCTAACCACCAATTTTTCTTTTTGTTCAATTTTCTCTCAATAGATCTCCTATATTGCTTTATCTCCATTCCATTTCTCCAAATGTCCGAGTCATTGCACTCTTTCAGTTTTTATAACGTTTACTGTCGATTTATCTGGTAAGCATACTTTGATCGAAATAACTTTTCATCACTTAAATATCTTCTTCCTTAGTTGGCCCATATATTTTTCACAAAATTTTCTTTTCAATAGTAATAAGCATTTTATAGTGATTAGGACTAGTAGCCTAAGTTTCGCCGCCATAAATGACAATATGTCTAATGATTTTAGTGTCAATTCTCTGGCTAGAAGAGATCAAAGCAACTCACTGAAAAAAAGGAACTACCTAGCTGGATTCGGATTTAAATGATTTCTTTCTGTAATAATTGAACCAAGATACTCAAATTCCGTTACCGTTTTCAAACCAAATTCAGTATTTGTTGCATCGGTAGCCACCTGTTTCCTCTGTAGATCGCAATATATTTAGATTTTGCGTGTTAACTAGTTCCACAGTTCGTGTCTAATCTTCTATTCTTCTGACATAAAGCCCACATTATCAGCGAATGCAAAAAGTTTGGTTTAGAATTCTAATTTTGTACTACATTAAATTTTCCTCATTATGTATTTTAAAGAGTAGTAGACAGAACATCACCCTGTCTGAATTCCGTGTAGACTCTTGAGTTTTTTGGGAGCTATATGGATGTTGAGGTCATTTTATCAAGTCTCATCAAATTTTCAAATACTATAAAAATATAGTACTTGTACAACTTTTATCTCTTTATACAATCATACGCTTGTTCAAAATATATAGAAAGTTAGTATGGTTTTATACTTTGCTCTAAAAACTTTTTCCAAGACATTGCTGTTACCAAAAATTTAGACAATCATAGTCCTCACACTTCTGAAGTCAGGCTAGTAGGTGCCTATTTTTTTCATTATAGGGTAATAATCTAGTCGCTATATTCCTTGAGAGTACTTTGTAAGTGGTGCTGAAAAGTTAAATACCACGGAAATTCCCACAATCCACTTTTCTCTTTTTATGTAAAGAGTTGCATTTTATTTATTCTAAATTCTCATAGTATTCGAAATATATTTATTCATCCTTCCCCTTCAATATCTCACTACCTCTGATATCATTGAATCTTGTATTGGTGACTTTACATTTTATAGTTTATTTTTTTTTAATGTTGATAGTTCGCAGCTTTTATCATATTCCACAATAGAATCATATATTTTTACCTCCACATTAGTTGCATCTTCATTATTCGGCTAGCCTTTCAATTAAAATGAAATAAAACTTTCTTTTCCTCAAATTGTGGATTTTCTTTGCTAAAATGATGAATTAATTCGAAACCATTTCAAACATAGTTATTTATGCAACAAACAATTCCTACGAGTGAAAAAAAGTTACTTTACTCACGAGTTCATACAAAATTTGGAATCGCCGGAATTTGGAATTGCCGGTCGAACCGTCCTACTTGTGAAAAAAAGTTACTACACTCACGAGTTTCATATAATATTTTTCCTACGTCTGTAGAAACTTTTATCAATTTTTATTTTGTAATTGTAATATTGAAAGTACAACTGTGCGCATTATTAATTCGAAATGAAGAAGAAGTTACATTACTATTGTTACTTGAATTGACATGAGAAAGAAAGCGTTCATTGCCTACTATTTTGATAAAACGGTTTTATAATTACAAAATCACGCAAAAGCGTAAAATAATGAACCGCTACGGTACTTTTTTTCACGCTTTTTTACCAATTCAGAAATTACATTCTTTATGAATGTAATTTCTGAATTGAATAAAGAAAACATTAATATTATAACGGACCTAGAAAAAATATATTGTTTATAAAACAATAATTGATAATATTTGTGTTCCACCGACCATTAAACAATGACTTCATTTGATAATAGATTCTTCATCTTTCGCGAGTTTTATACTTTGCTCCAGTCCACACTGCTTCGATTTCCAATGCTACAGTATTCAAATGTATTTTATATAGACACCCACCATATAGCTCAATACTATTTTTTGTTGGTAAATCTGAATGCGCGAAAGTTCGCTTCTTTAACAAGAGCTCCTATGGCAGCTATAGTTAAATTCTTTAATGACAAATTAAATTAGACTTGCCTCTATATATGAGTATATGGATTTATAGGTCTGGTTATAGGTTTCAGGTACCTAACAAATTGATTTTCTAAAATCTCTGAGTGTAAACTACAAAATTTGAAAATACCCATAAAAATTATCTCCATCGATTGTAAAATATTCTGTTCCTATTATTTCAAAAAATTTTTACTCATTTTATTTCCTTAATGTAATATCCATTCTTAAATAAATTATTCCTGTGATTCCCATTAATAGATACAAAATTCGTCATTCGTCATTCGTCATTCGTCATTCGTTAAATTTATAGACCCTGTGTCGATTAAGCGAGAGAATGTAAACTTTATCAATTGAGTCAATCAAGTTGATGATTACATTCTTTTGTGGGACACACTCATTAATCCTTAAAGTTCCAGAAATGTTATTCGAACAGACATAAGAATGACTTTATATTTATTATGAGCTTCCAAAGCAAAAAGAAGAACTTCAATGTCGTTCTGATCGGATAAATATGAAACTTTTATTGGATACGTATTTTTATTTAGCACAATCCTATTAACAACAAAACACACTTATGAATATTGAAGCAATTCTTGTGGTAATGCGTTTTTTAAGGATTTGTTTTTTGGATATTTTGTCAGTATTCAATCCATTAATGCTCAGAACTATAAAAATGTTTAAAAATGATCGATTGTGTTGTGTTATTAAAAGGTGAAATACTTGAAAAAATGTTTGCATTGTAATTTATGATTTTGTATGATATTATTTTCATTTATTTTAAAAATAAATGAAAACAATTGAAATATAATTACATTTCTCAATTTAATATGTGACAAATCTCAACAAGCTTTACACACAATCTCAACTTGCTACTTCGATCTATTTTATTATAGTAGTTCTCAAACGACTACTCAGTCAAGTTGTTTTGAAAAATGTCTTAAACGCTGTTATAAATTTTTGACTAAAGAAATTAATAAAAACACAATTCAAGAACAGAATGAAGGCTATTTACGGTGACTTGTGTTCATCATTTTCAACAATTGAAATTTGATGTAACTTGTTTCGCTGAGGGCCAGAATCATCAGATGATGACTCACCAAGTGACCGGCATCTATAATCAAAAGAAGCATAGACCGGCATTTCCAAAACAAGTGTTCTTAAGATCCTAGATGAGCATTAAAATATGACAAAAATCAGTGCAAGGTAGGTGCCTCGATTTCTCAGCGAAGAGTCAAAAGTAGTGTCAAATAGATGTTTACAGCTTTGCCGCGAGGAACAAAAAAATGTAGTCCCATCAATTGTAAACGCTGACGACACTATGATCCTACATACAAAAGAGGTTCCATTGAGTGGTATCGGAAAATAGAGCCCGTACCAAAAAAGCGTAAGTCACGAAAAGCACTAAAAAAGTGATGGCTACAATATTTTGGGACTGCAAGAAAGTTATTTTTATCGATTTTGAGGAATCAAATACAACCGTCAACGCTGAATATTACTCGCACTTACTATAGTAGTTGCGTCAAAAAATTATTGGAAAATGTGCGTCAAAATCAGTTCATACTGCTTCGCTTTTCAAGCAAATGTAGCTTCACAGAGTTTGAATACCCAACATATAGCTCTAATCTGGTAGTCTACGAACATTTTGGCATTAAAGATGCATTATATTTGTGTAGTGACATAGAACCTTCAATTAAACCTTCTGAAAAGTGTGTGGAAATGAAGGGAAAATATATTGAAAAATAATCACAATTCTTATATTTATGAACTTGTGGATCGCACTACGTATTTCGATACATTATCTAACCTATTTACATTTTTCATAAATAGTACTCCCTATATATTTTAGGTTTATTTTCAAAATTTAGTAAACAAAATATTTTACACACCAAAATAATTAACAGAACCAAAAGACTAATTAATTTTATTCAATATGCCTTGTTTCCTCAATAAGACAGTTTGTTATAAAAAGTTGGTATGTAATTACGTAATTGCTGATTTGTTATTTGATAGGCTATTATCTGATATCAGTATCCAATTTGTTCATTGATCCTAATCATAAGGTTTTATCTGTTTTTAGCTATACTCAAAAATAATAATTTAAAGGCAGTTCAGTGAGTTCGGGAGCAGTAGAATAAAGTTTGAAACGCCCACTCTTTTTGGTACTCGGCTCATTAACCCTTTCAACAATTTTTTCACATATTTCAACTTTGTTCTAATATTGACAACCTTATAACATTGTACGTTAGTATCCATGGCAGTAAATTTTAACTTTTTTCGGCTAATTATTACAAAGTAGTAGTTTCAGCATTTCCGTATCTATAAGTTTGCAAGGTATCTAATACCGTAAATCATTCTTTAAGAACAGATGTACAGAGATGTAATTTCAATTTCTTTAATTACTGAATGATTAGCGATAATATCAACATCTTTCAATTTTTGGATCATTGCTTTTTCTCCGAGGTAAATATTTAGTTTTCCACGTGGATGGTATAGTTTTATATAGGGTATTTCTATAGTCGACCGACAACGCTCTATAAGGTGTTCAAAATTTTAAATCAAAATCGAATCCAATCGATTCTATTATATAAGGCTATATGAAGTCCTTAGTGTACGAAACAATAATCGAATCTGAACAAGATCTAATTGCTAGAATTCAAACTGCGGCAGAAATCATTTAATTCCATCCAGATTTATTCTCACGTTTTTCAATGACAAAATAGTGTAATAAGTGAATTGAAGTAAGCGGCCAACAGTTTGAACAACTACTGTAACTTTGTCAATTTTGTTTTTGTTGTAATACAGTGTTGTTTAAAGTTAATTTGTGCTATTATTATTTTTATTCTCATTACCAATATTGTTATTATTGTAAAACATTTTTGTTTGAAATTGAGATTATGAATATTTTTTATTTGTTTTGAACTACTTACGCTTAATCATTATTCGAAATTAAATGAATAATTAATTAATTTGTAAATGACTTACGTGCTTGCAGACTTTTGTTTAGAGGCAAATTTCTACAACACCATTAATTTTAGCTCCATAAAAGGTTATTAGTTTTTTAACTAAAGCTAATCAGGCAAATTGAAATAAAATTAAAGAAATAATTTGCTCCAATGGCGTAAAACACAGGGGGATGTCATTAACCCTGACAGCGCACCACTGGTTGAATTTTTCCAAAGTTTGTTCATGTCAAAATATTACTTTATTAAGGAGCATATTAGTCACCAAATTTGAAAAGAAAATTTAGAGGCGTTCTTGATTTATGCAAATTTTTTATTTTGATTTAAAATTTTGAACACCTTATATATCAGGGTGTTCTCATAACTACGCCCCGTAAGGGTTCGTATTCCTTTATCAAAATGGATCATTCATTAAGATCACTCTGTGTTAGAGTGTTGTCGGTCGAATATAGTATATATATATATATATATATATATATATATATATATATATATATATATATATATATATATATATATATATATATATATATAGTATATAATTCTTGTTCAATTGAGCAAAATACACGAGTGATACATTCTCAGAAAAACAAGTGGCTTTTTGTTTTTATTGTGAATCTGTACAATTCTTGTAAACGACATCATACCCCTCTTTTATCATGTAGGTATGTAGCAGATTTACTGTTGTGCTTGCAACAAACTGCAATATGTTAGAAGTACATACAGGTACGCATTTTAACTCCATCAGAAGCATCGTACTACTTGTTGGCATTCATCAATGGTACGTGAAACAAACAGAACTCAAGATAGAAGTTCACAAAATGGCACAATTAATGTTTGCGACAACAAAAACCATCGCTGTAACGCGCTTGCATTATGATTGGTTTTTGACGTGATTTTGGATATAACGATTAATAATATCATCTCATCGAATAGTCAATATTATTAAACTGTAAAAAAGAAGAACTTCCATTACTTATAAAAGTTCTCTTATGTTATAATAAACTTACCAGAAAGGTTAGTTATGGCAAAGTCATTATCACATTTCAATTATTTCACGTTGAGAGAATTTTTGGTGTAAGAATCTTACATGATTGTATTCGATGTTTCATAATAATCAAAATTCAAATTACCAATTATACCAATAACTTCTATCAAATATTCAAAGTATAACTTATTGATAAAATTCTTCGAAATTCAATTCATCTGTAATTTTCAGATATATAACATTAGAATGAACATATATTTATGATATAAATATAATTTTATGATTTCACTATACTTTAAATACTTGATTTATAAAATAGAAAATATCGCTTCAAATTAAATAAGGTATTATTAATAGAAAAAAATGAAATAATTCCCGAATAAATCGAGTTTTCATTAGAAATTGTGTTTGACGGATTTATTTGATTTATTGATCAGACAGCAACATTTGTTCTCAAAAATAAGCTCAACTTAAAGCTTTACAAACTATGAAGAACTGTCCTTCATCCGCTCTACTTCTCTTGATCCCTGGCCTTGTTCTTCCAATGTTTCACTTTCATTCTCTTTAAGTTTTGTACTGTTTTATCTAACCACCAATTTTTCTTTTTGTTCAATTTTCTCTCAATAGATCTCCTATATTGCTTTATCTCCATTCCATTTCTCCAAATGTCCGAGTCATTGCACTCTTTCAGTTTTTATAACGTTTACTGTCGATTTATCTGGTAAGCATACTTTGATCGAAATAACTTTTCATCACTTAAATATCTTCTTCCTTAGTTGGCCCATATATTTTTCACAAAATTTTCTTTTCAATAGTAATAAGCATTTTATAGTGATTAGGACTAGTAGCCTAAGTTTCGCCGCCATAAATGACAATATGTCTAATGATTTTAGTGTCAATTCTCTGGCTAGAAGAGATCAAAGCAACTCACTGAAAAAAAGGAACTACCTAGCTGGATTCGGATTTAAATGATTTCTTTCTGTAATAATTGAACCAAGATACTCAAATTCCGTTACCGTTTTCAAACCAAATTCAGTATTTGTTGCATCGGTAGCCACCTGTTTCCTCTGTAGATCGCAATATATTTAGATTTTGCGTGTTAACTAGTTCCACAGTTCGTGTCTAATCTTCTATTCTTCTGACATAAAGCCCACATTATCAGCGAATGCAAAAAGTTTGGTTTAGAATTCTAATTTTGTACTACATTAAATTTTCCTCATTATGTATTTTAAAGAGTAGTAGACAGAACATCACCCTGTCTGAATTCCGTGTAGACTCTTGAGTTTTTTGGGAGCTATATGGATGTTGAGGTCATTTTATCAAGTCTCATCAAATTTTCAAATACTATAAAAATATAGTACTTGTACAACTTTTATCTCTTTATACAATCATACGCTTGTTCAAAATATATAGAAAGTTAGTATGGTTTTATACTTTGCTCTAAAAACTTTTTCCAAGACATTGCTGTTACCAAAAATTTAGACAATCATAGTCCTCACACTTCTGAAGTCAGGCTAGTAGGTGCCTATTTTTTTCATTATAGGGTAATAATCTAGTCGCTATATTCCTTGAGAGTACTTTGTAAGTGGTGCTGAAAAGTTAAATACCACGGAAATTCCCACAATCCACTTTTCTCTTTTTATGTAAAGAGTTGCATTTTATTTATTCTAAATTCTCATAGTATTCGAAATATATTTATTCATCCTTCCCCTTCAATATCTCACTACCTCTGATATCATTGAATCTTGTATTGGTGACTTTACATTTTATAGTTTATTTTTTTTTAATGTTGATAGTTCGCAGCTTTTATCATATTCCACAATAGAATCATATATTTTTACCTCCACATTAGTTGCATCTTCATTATTCGGCTAGCCTTTCAATTAAAATGAAATAAAACTTTCTTTTCCTCAAATTGTGGATTTTCTTTGCTAAAATGATGAATTAATTCGAAACCATTTCAAACATAGTTATTTATGCAACAAACAATTCCTACGAGTGAAAAAAAGTTACTTTACTCACGAGTTCATACAAAATTTGGAATCGCCGGAATTTGGAATTGCCGGTCGAACCGTCCTACTTGTGAAAAAAAGTTACTACACTCACGAGTTTCATATAATATTTTTCCTACGTCTGTAGAAACTTTTATCAATTTTTATTTTGTAATTGTAATATTGAAAGTACAACTGTGCGCATTATTAATTCGAAATGAAGAAGAAGTTACATTACTATTGTTACTTGAATTGACATGAGAAAGAAAGCGTTCATTGCCTACTATTTTGATAAAACGGTTTTATAATTACAAAATCACGCAAAAGCGTAAAATAATGAACCGCTACGGTACTTTTTTTCACGCTTTTTTACCAATTCAGAAATTACATTCTTTATGAATGTAATTTCTGAATTGAATAAAGAAAACATTAATATTATAACGGACCTAGAAAAAATATATTGTTTATAAAACAATAATTGATAATATTTGTGTTCCACCGACCATTAAACAATGACTTCATTTGATAATAGATTCTTCATCTTTCGCGAGTTTTATACTTTGCTCCAGTCCACACTGCTTCGATTTCCAATGCTACAGTATTCAAATGTATTTTATATAGACACCCACCATATAGCTCAATACTATTTTTTGTTGGTAAATCTGAATGCGCGAAAGTTCGCTTCTTTAACAAGAGCTCCTATGGCAGCTATAGTTAAATTCTTTAATGACAAATTAAATTAGACTTGCCTCTATATATGAGTATATGGATTTATAGGTCTGGTTATAGGTTTCAGGTACCTAACAAATTGATTTTCTAAAATCTCTGAGTGTAAACTACAAAATTTGAAAATACCCATAAAAATTATCTCCATCGATTGTAAAATATTCTGTTCCTATTATTTCAAAAAATTTTTACTCATTTTATTTCCTTAATGTAATATCCATTCTTAAATAAATTATTCCTGTGATTCCCATTAATAGATACAAAATTCGTCATTCGTCATTCGTCATTCGTCATTCGTTAAATTTATAGACCCTGTGTCGATTAAGCGAGAGAATGTAAACTTTATCAATTGAGTCAATCAAGTTGATGATTACATTCTTTTGTGGGACACACTCATTAATCCTTAAAGTTCCAGAAATGTTATTCGAACAGACATAAGAATGACTTTATATTTATTATGAGCTTCCAAAGCAAAAAGAAGAACTTCAATGTCGTTCTGATCGGATAAATATGAAACTTTTATTGGATACGTATTTTTATTTAGCACAATCCTATTAACAACAAAACACACTTATGAATATTGAAGCAATTCTTGTGGTAATGCGTTTTTTAAGGATTTGTTTTTTGGATATTTTGTCAGTATTCAATCCATTAATGCTCAGAACTATAAAAATGTTTAAAAATGATCGATTGTGTTGTGTTATTAAAAGGTGAAATACTTGAAAAAATGTTTGCATTGTAATTTATGATTTTGTATGATATTATTTTCATTTATTTTAAAAATAAATGAAAACAATTGAAATATAATTACAATTTATGAAATTCGTCAAAAGATATAGTTTACTGGAATTACAGGACGGTCGTATATTTTAGTTGTTCTATTCTTACATAGGGACTATCTTCTTCTTGTCTGTGGGCAAATTATACACTAGGATCCTTTCAAAGTGCTACAATACACTGTGGCCTTTTTATGCTCGGTATTTTTATTTAATTCCATATTTCTTTACGAGATATGGTGAAATCTCTCGTCTCAAATTGACTTATCTGCCTCATATCCGTAAGAGAGGGTTAACTGATCCAGTGCAGTATTGGTGCTTACAACTTTTTCCCTCTCTTAGTGATTTTGTAATTGGATATAATATTATCCGAGTGATATTAACCTATCTTATACAAGGGTTGCTACTTAAATTTGGAGATATGGCAACACTGATGTGAATACATCCAATGTGATATAGCCATCATAAGGTTTGACATTTTCAATGGCGACCCTACTCAGAACGTGTTGTCATACGAATGCTATTCAAGTTGTTTTGTCGGAATAACTGAATATGTCGGCATGTTGTTCCATTAGACTTTAGAGCAATGTACAATGGTCAATTCTGAATGTAAGATCATTTAGTGCCACCAGTCGAAACAAAAATGTTTTTGAATAGTCAAAACATCGATTGAGGGGTCATCCTCCGTACAGTATTTGTTTGGCAGCCAATGATATATTCTTATACCCACAGATAAAAAAGATCGAAAAAAAATTGCGTCGCGAGGTCAACGTATTTCTATACCTGAAGCAGCGCTTGATGCGTTCAAATCACATATTTTGGACGTACCTCAATCGGAAAGGATAGAATGACTTCGACAATTGGTTCAAACGCATGCAAGAGTTTATTGATCTTAATAATAAAATTTGAAAACCAATATAAATATTTGTCTTTGATCGAAAATATTTTACTTTTCTGCATGTACTCAACACCATAGTCATTTGACGATGAGCTAACGACACTGTTACCTTTCCATTTTATACCTATGGTCCTAAGGTCCTTATTAATATTTCCTCTTATACCTCTATTCATAATTTTATTATTGCGTTACCATAGCAACGAACAATAACTTATTAGAAGTGTCAGTGTAAAGTTTGACGTCAAAAAAGTAAACCAGAGCTACGCAATAAATTAAAAGAAAAAAGATGTCCACCGAAATTATGAAAATCGAGTAATAAGTATCGAGTATCGTGCTATCATCAAGTACCTGTATTTAAAAAAGTTAAGAGGCAAGCAGATTTACGAAGATATGCTTAATACCCTTGTTGATCAATATCCTTCGTATGCGACCATGAAAAATTCGACTGCAAGCTTCAAAAGAAGTAAATTTTCCGTTGAAGATAATGATCGATCGGGAAGGCCAGTTTCTGTGTCAGTCCCCGAAAATATCGATACAGTTCATGACATGATTTTATCCCACCGTCGAATTGGACTTAAACGGATATCTGAAGCTCTGAATATTTCGTACGAACGCGTTCATCATATATTTCACGTCAATTTGGATATGAGAAAAATTGCTGCAAAATGGAATCCCAAACGTTTGAATGTTGACCAAAAGCGTGCAAGGGTAGAAGCATCGCGTTCGATCTGTGTTCGATTTGAAAACTATGTAGACTTCTTGAACCGAATTGTTACTATCAATGAAACTTGAGTATTTCTACGATCCAGAAACAAAACAGCAATCGATGGATTGGCAACACTCTGGTTCTCTAAGACCTAATAAGTTTCGTGTCCAATAATCTGCTGAAAAAGTTCTTGCTTCAGTTTTTTATGATTGCCATGGAGTAATCATGATTGATTTTTTCGATAAGGATAACTGGAGATTACTTCGACATTACTGACCACTCTATAGGAAAACATTAAAGAGAAAAGTCGCGGAAAGCTATCCAAAGGTTTTTTTGTTTTTGCAGGACAACGCTCCTGCACACAAATCTCATCTTGCCAAGCAAAAAATTCGTGATTTAGGGTTTGAATTACTAGAACACTCCCTTTATTATCCAGATTTTGCTCCGTCTGACTATATTCTCTTTCCTGAAAAAAAGTTTAAAAGGTCGTAAATTTTCTTTTAACGGGGAGGTAATAAAAGCTGAGGAGATCTGGTTTCCAGAAAAAGAAGAAACATTTTTGTTTTGAAAGGTCTAGAGACGTTGCAGGTTCGCTGTAATAAATTTATCCAATTTAGAGGAGAATATCTTGAGCAATAAAATATTTTGACATTGAAATTTTGTTTGGTTCTATAGTAGACTAAATATTTTTCAATATATCCTCATACATTTCATTATTCTGTTTTCTTCTTCTTGCTTCGATATTCATATTTCAACTTCTCCGAGGTAAAAAAAGTTATGGAAATATAAACAAATGTAGATATTCTTCATGTGAGATATTAGTAAATTTTTGCGCACATATTTCCAAGATCTCGATTTTATATAGATATTTCTTCATTTTTGTGTCCTTGATGAATGTGAAACTGTAATGGGCTGGCTTGGTACTCAACTCAAGCCTTATAGCAAAAATTGTATGGGCTCACTGCGGATAAATTGCTTACAGCCATATTTTCAAGGTTCCATTCAATGCTTTGTCAATCATTGAACGTAACTTAGCCATTTTGTTCTCTTGAGGTAGGGTACTGTTGCCGAACGCATGCAAAAATCTGTATATCCCTTCAGATCGATTACCCCTCATAATACCAGTGTATTAAGCAAATATTCAGCTTCTTCCTTCTGCGTGGTGGAGGAAGGTATCCGCTGCCAAAAAAATCCTATAAATATATATAACTCTCTGCCGGAAACTATTCAAAAAACAAAATTATAAAAATATCGTTTGTAACTGATCACGAGCTCTTGAATAAATAATATAACTATGCTCAAATGAGAACAATAGTGGTACTTTTCCAAAAAGAAACTGGCGAATTCGCGATTCTAAGGGGAGTGATAATTTAATAAATCAAGTACGTTCTTCTAGACCAGGGGTCTCCAGACTTTCCAGCCTTAGGGCCATAATGATTATTCCAGTAAGTTCCGTAAACCATATTATCATTGTTGCCGGTGGTAAAAAATAAAATAGTCCACTGATGAACAAAAAAAGTCCGAAAAAGTACGCAACGTTTAAAAAAGGCTGCAAGTCGGACTAAAGTCTGCAAATCGGCAACTCAGCATAATTTTCCTATCATTATCTGTAATTTCTAGATTAGTCGTAGAGTACGAAACATAAGGAGTAACAAGACTCGACATATGGTGGACACAAGCGGAAATAGGTAGTACCTTCTATCGCTAACTGATGGTGCTAATAGCACGTACAGAATAATCTCGTTGGTTCGAGAAAGTTCTGATGTCTTCCACTCACTTCTAGATGGCAGTAATTGGAATATATAAGAAGGCTAGTGGCGCGATCACAAGACAGTTCATATGACACTGTTGTGAAACAAAATAGTACGTACCTCCTTAAAACGTGTTTGTGCGTGTTTAAGTTTAAGACATCTTTGTAACAGTATTTTTATTTGAATTGTTGCTTTTTTGTGAGATTTAATAGTATGGAAAAGAAGCGAAAAATTGATAATGAAACAGAAAATTCAAAGATCAGTGGATCAGTATTTCGTAATTGAGTCCAGTAACAAGGCGTTATGTTTGATTTGCAATGAAAGCATAGCTGTTCTCAAAGAATATAACATTAAACGTCATTATGAAATAAAACGTTTGCAAAATTACTCAAAATATACAGGACAGAAAAATTCGAAGATATGAAGCGCGGATTGAAATCGCAGCAATCTTCATTTACAAAACTCAAAACTGAATAAGAGGCTGCAACTCGTGCCAGCTTTCGTGTGGCTCTTGAAATTGCAAAACGTGGGAAACCATTCACCGATGGAGAAATGATCAGAAAATGCATAATTGCAGTACCCGAAGAAATGTGCCCTGAAAAGGTAAATTTATTAAAAACTGTCAGTATGTCAGCAAACACTGTGGCTCGAAGGGTAGAAAACATCGCTAAAAATATATCTTCTCAACTGTTCGAGAAAAATGAACATGTTGAGTGGTTTTCTTTGACCTTGGATGAGTCAACGGATGTATCAGATACTACTCAGGTGTTGATTTATATTCGAGGAGTAGATAAAAGCTATGAAGTGCATGAAGAACTTCTTGATATGTATAGTATTTATGGCACAACTACCGGTACAGATATTTTTAAAGGAGTTGAAATGGCCATTAATCAAAAGAACCTTCGATGGAAAAACTTGAAATACATTACAGCTGATGGAGGCAAAAACATGAGTGGAAAAGATAAAGGAATGGTCACTCTTGTGTCAAAGGCTGTAGAAAATGACGGTGGTCTGATATGTCTGAAGTTCTGAAACCAGTCATATCAACTGTTAATTTTATCAGATCTTTTACGCTGAAGCACCGACAATTCCGACAGTTTATTGAAGAGATTGGAGAAAATGACTTACCTTATCATACTACCGTACGTGGGCTTAATTATGAGAAAGTTCTTCAGCACTTTTTTGTGAGTAGTGATCGAAATTTTTTTGAATGAAAAGCATCGCCCTCTTACTGAATTACAAAACAACGGATGGCTGTGGAAGTTAACATTCTATGTTGATTTGACAAAACATGTTGACGAAATGAATTTGAGATTGCAAGGAGAAAACCAGCATCTTCCTGATTTATACACTAATATCAAATCATTCCGGAAGAAATTGATACTGTTTCAATCACTACTACGAAGTAAATGTTTTTCATATTTTAAAACATGTGAAATATTCAGCCACATCATTGAGGCTGAGTTTCCTATCGATTTTGCAATCGAAACTTTGAGTGCTTTGAAAATAAATTTTGATACTCGTTTCTTGGACTTTGATGCCATTGCGAATCAAATTAAAATTTTTCAGAGTCCTTTTTATACTGACATTGAAACTCTAGCCCCGGAACTTCAAATGGAAATGATTGATTTACAGTGTAGTGATATAATTAAGAGCAAATGTCAAAACTCATTTTTTTTGGAATTTTATAAAAGTCTTCCACTGGCACAATTTGATAATTTGCATAAATTTGCTCGGGGGCTGTTTTTAGTACTACTTATTTGTGTGAGAAGACCTTCTCCAAAATGAAGTACACAAAAAATGTTTACAGATCTAAATTAACTGATGAGCATCTTAAATCTTTTTTAATAATTGGTACAAGTAAAATTACTCCACAACTACAAACTATTGTCAGTGGAAAATATCAACTACATAAATTTCATTAGTATTTCATATGTCATTATGCTTGTTATAAGTTATGTTTTTATTTAAAATGTACAGAATGTTAGTTGGATTTATTTCAATAATTTGTTAGTTATTATATCCTGAAGTTACATTTTCTGCATATTATACATGTCTTTACTCATTACAATTCTGTGTTTCTTTATCCAACTTATTACAAAAACAATAACAATAAGCCTACAACAATGTTATGAGTAGTTAGCCAATGACCATATCAATGTAGAGGTCATATTAATAATTATTCAACATAAAATTAGAATACTTCGGTAAACTAAATTTAATTTGCTATAAAAAATATGTTCTCTAAAAGGAGTTTTCAAGTATGCTAGCTCTCCACGGGCCGGACAAAATCTATCCGCGGGCCGGATGTGGCCCTCGGGCCGTATTTTGGACACCCCTTTTCTAGGCGGACGTATTATTAGTGCCTTCTGCAAATGATATTGGTATATAGATTCATTTTCAGTCTCTGGGTCATTGAAAGCTCCTCAGGCATTATTAGGTTGAAAAATATAGTGTAGAAAAGATTGAACCAATTTTTTTATAAGGTTGAAAACTAAGGAATACACTATTAGATAGTGAAATAAATTACCTCGATAAAGCAAAATCGTGATACTAATTCAATAAGTTTCCTTGGATTATAGTAATTTTTTGAAAAATCAAATGTATATGAAAATGGAATGGAACATTGTGGCAAACTTTTCATTTCATTCATTCAACTATTATTATGCTTAATATATTACGTTTTGCACAAATAGAATGACAGTTCCCTTATATTATGCTAATTCCAACGAATGAAGTATGTAATAATAAAAATCATTCCTGCTTTGTCAAGAACAGCTCAGGTAACTGAGTGAAGTTTTGATGTAATTGTACCGTATTTAATGTAAGTGACTGATTCTACAACAGAAGATGAAAGCTTCTGAAAACGTCCTTAATTAACTGGATTATATAATACACTATATTGGATTAGCATAGACATAATGATGTCTGAGTATGTTTTGGATATAATGTCTGCTTCCGAAACTTTGGCGAAAGGTCTAATGATATTAATGACAAGACTCGTGTAAAAAATTATTTCTGTATATTCAAATCGAAATAAAAGAAGAAGTCTGGTGTTGTTCATTTGGTTTTTGAACGAGTCTGTACTTTTGTACTGTTATTTCGCAATTTTATTAAAGTAAAGAGCATCTCCTTTCCTAGAATCCTAGCATTTCTTGATAAAACTGTGTTCGCTGATAATGAATTTAATAACCAAATCTAATGTTAATCAGTTAATTGCTTATCACAGGAGAAAGGTGTTTCACATTGTACAGGATATTGAATTTAACATAAAAAACTGATCCCTTGAGAGGTTGTCGAGATGGAATTACGTTATGAAAGTGAACACGGCTAGAAATATAAAATTTTATTTGATACTATCATATTCTGTATTTATTTTCAGTGCAAGGAATAAATTTTGTGCCAAAAACTTCCTACAATGACTCGCTGAAAAATTAATACAGCCGTAACGTAACTTTATTACAATTATACTGGACAAAATAGTAGTTATAAAATCGTCATAGTTTATTTCATAAACTCCTAATTGCCATTAATTCTCGTTCTGTTTTCAATAACTCCATGTGGCTACGTTTGAATGCTTATTACTCTATCGATCACTTTATCGTTAAATAAATTATCAAGGTATGACCTGGTGAATTCCACCGTTTCTTATTAGATTTTATATATATTTCAATAAATCGATACAAAATATTTGATACGATCGTAAAGCTTTGTTGTTCTATTTCTCGTCGTTAGGAAGTTATTTGGGATGTAAATCAAACAAACTTCGTCTCTCTCTCTTTCTCTTTCTCTCTCTCTCTCTATATATATATATTTATATATATATATATATATATATATATATATATAAGAACTGTAGATTCTAGTCCTCAAAATATGATGATTCTGCTCAGCATGCCTTATGCAAATATTGCTAGTTTCCTAGATTTCCTAGTCCAAAGTTCGAATTTAATTTTGATTTTTGCAATAATTTTTTATGTTTTCAGAATTTCTCTTTAGAAATTGGCAATTTTACGTTTTTTGGCATGAGATATCATAATTTGCACTGTTATTTAACATTGCTAATAGAGGGCGCTAGTTACACTTGTTTGTGTTAATTAAATCAAAGTAAACTTTTTTTGGGCTAATCAAAATATTTTATTACTCAACATATTCTCTTCTTAATTGGATAGATTTATTACAGCGAACCTGCAACGTGTCTAGACCTTAAAAAAATATTTCTTCTTGCTCTGCAAACCAGATCTCCACAGCTTTTATTACCTCCCCGTTAAAAGAAAATTTACGACCTGTTGAACTTTTTTTCAGTTGAGGGAAGAGAATATAGTCGGACGGAGCCAAATCTGGTGAATAAGGGGGTGTTCTAGTAATTCAAACCGTAAATCACAAATTTATGCATGGCAATATGAGATTTGTGTGCAGGGGCGTTGTCGTGCAAAAACAAAACACCTCTGGATAGCTTTCCACGTCTTTTCTCTTCAATTTTTTTACCCGCAGAGTGTTCAGTAATGTCGAATAGTAATCTCCAGTTATTGTTCTACCCTTATCCCAAAAGCCAATCATGATTACTCCATGACAATCCTAGAAAACTAAAGCAAGAACTTTTTCAGCAGATTATTGGACACGAAACTTCTTAGGTCTTGGAGAACCGGAGTGTCGCCATTCCATCGATTGTTGCTTTGTTTCTGTATCGTAGAAATGTATCCAAGTCTCATCCATAGTAACATTGTTTTCAAATCGACCCCAGATCGAACATGATGCTTCTATTAGCAATGTTAAATTAGAGTGCAAATTATGATTTCTCATGCCAAAAAACATTCAACATTGCTAATAGAGGACGCTAGTTACACTTGGGCTAAACTTACAACTAAAATAATAAAAAAATATTAAAAAGTGTCGAATTCTACAAGAAAAAGTTACTCTTCTTTGATTCGTGTAACTCAATCGGTTATCGAGTTATTTGCTTCTAAAAGCGTCTACAATTTGCCCATTTTTTGCAAGATGTTAACAATGTTAACCCAGATTTTCTGGATACAATTCTTTTTATTGATGAGGCAACATTTTCCAGATGAGGAATATTTAATTAAAAAAATAATCATTTGTGGGATTCTAAAAATCCACATGCTATGAGGGAAACACATTTTCAGCACAAGTTTAAGGTTAACATTTGGTGTGGTGTAATATGTGGGTATTTAATGGGTTCTTTTGAACTGCCAACCAATTTAAATGGACCTCTTTATTTAGATTTTTTTCAAGAACATTTACACGAATTACTAGAGGATTATACATCTCGCTTTAAGACAAAATATGTGGTTTTTGCACGACGGAGCACCACCAAATTATTCTTTACAAGTTCGTCAATACTTAAACGAACAGTTTCCGCATCGATGGATTGGTCGTAGAAGTGAGTTGGCTTGGCCACCAAGAGGCCTTGATTTAAATCTTTTTGATTTTTCAATTTGGTCGCAAATGAAGGCATTAGTTTACAAAGAAAAAATTACTTCTCTTTCACAACTGCGACGGAATATAGAAGAAGCCGCGGATGTAATTAAAAATAATAGACAAGGATTATTTGATATTAAGAGATCTTTACGAAAGCGGATCATAAAGTGTATTGAAGTAAATGGTGGGCATTTTTAGCATTTGCTTTGAAGTTTTTTATTTTTGTTTACAAATTTGTTATTGTTACATAATTAAGGAATAATAAAATTTTTTTATGAAAACATTAAAATTTATTCCACATTTTAGAAACAAATAACTCGAAAACCGATTGAGTTACACGAATCAAAGAGGAGAATCTTTTTGTTTGTAGAATTTAACGCTTTTCAATATTTTTTTATTATTTTAGTTGTAAGTTAAGCACAAAAAAGTTTACTTTGATTTAATTAACACAAACAAGTGTAACTAGCGCCCTCTATTAGCAATGTTAAATTAGAGTGCAAATTATGATTTCTCATGCCAAAAAACGTAAAATTGCCAATTTTCAAAGAGAAATAGTGAAAATATAAAAAATTATTGCGAAAATAAGAATTTAAATTTGAACTTTGAAACTAGGAACTAGGAAACTAGCAATATTTGCATAAAGCATGTTGGGCAGAATTATCATATTTTGAGGTCTAGAATCTACAGTTCAGAGATTAGACATTCTTAATGAATCACCCTGTATACATATCTATAAGTATACGAGGATGTATTGATATCTAATTAGCCTACTAGTTCCATGCATAAACAAAATATTGTGTTATCATAGTAACGAACAATAACTTATTAGATGTGTCAATGTGAATTTTGACGTTAAAAAAGTGAACCAGAGTTATGCAATAGATTTAAAGAAAAAAGATGTCCACCGAAATTGTGAAAATCGTAAACTTGGAATCTTGAGCCATCATCAAGTAAGAAAAGAGGTAAATTTTCCATTGAAGATGATGACCGATCGAGAAGACCAGTTTCTGTGTCAGTCTCCAAAAATATCGATACAGTTCATGACATGATTTTATCAGGCCGTTGAATTGGGCTGAAACGAATATCTGATGTTGACCAAAAGCGTGTAAGGGTAGAAACATCGCGTTCGATCTGGGGTCGATTTGAAAACAATGTTACTATGGATGAGACTTGGATACATTTCTACGATACAGAAACAAAGCAACAATCGATGGAAAGGCGACGCTCTGGTTCTCCAAGACCTAAGAAGTTTCGTGTCCAATAATCTGCTGAAAAAGTTCTTGCTTCAGTTTTTAGGATTGCCATGGAGTAATCATGATTGACTTTTGGGATAAGGGTAGAACAATAACTGGAGATTACTATTCGACATTACTGAACACTCTACGGGGAAAAAATTGAAAGAGAAAAGACGCGGAAAGAAAGGTGTTTTGTTTTTGCACGATAACGCCCTTGCACACAAATCTCATATTGCCATGCATAAATTTGTGGTTTACGGTTTGAATTACTAGAACACCCCCTTATTCACCAGATTTGGCTCCGTCCGACTATATTCTCTTTCCTCAACTGAAAAAAAGTTTAACAGGTCGTAAATTGACGGTAACTTACTCACTCGATCTAACTGGGTCGCTCCCCAGTTACAAAATGTTACTTGCTAGATTTTAGTTGGATAGTTTTGCATTAATTTGTTTACTACTATTATAATTTATTCCTTTATAACAAGTATACAAACGCTAAAAGACTAATATGCACTTTTGTATTATAAATATCAATTGTTGTGAAGCTAGACATTTTTATGTCAAAAAATATCTGCATCAAGTAACGCTTTATCATTCCGTATTTTTACATATTGACCAAGGCCCATTATATACTGCCTACATAGAAAGTCAGTCGTTTCCAGTACGAAATTTGGAAATATAATAAGATATTCGGAATATAATTAATTAACATTCAGGAACAAAACAAAGTCACATGAAGTGAGTATTAAAGAAGCAACAATTATACCCTTACTACATCAAATTGCTCTAAGCTTGTGTTAAACTGGTGAACGAACGTTCATTTCATTTAGGTGTCTTCTCACTTGGTTAATGAGGACAACTACGAGACAGTTTCGCTCGCCAGACTGAGATTACCAAGATCACCTTTGGACCCAGAGACTATTCGTGTAGGTCTCTACGGAAATGGATGGAAACACCTTAGACATTGCAATCACACCATCTGCCTGTATTATCTGTCAACTACTGCTTAAACTGATACGAAATACGACTGCTGAGTGGTCTTTCACCGAACACGGTCATATGAGATGCCCTTTTACTGATATAGACATCTCGGATGATCCTAAATGTCGTTCTAAGTAGAAAAAAACTGCAGACCATGTCACACTTACGAATTTCAGACTCAAGGGCAGGTCTTTTATTTTTCTCAGTAACGTTAAAATGTTCCAGCTAAGGTGCCTGATTCACTTTTCAAAAGACAATGTCTTTTGGTAGTTTTTATTGAAGCCCACGGGTCTATCAGGTCTATGTCCACGATTTCACAACTATAAACTATCGAAAGTATTCAACTCTGACCTTCGAAATTCAAGTGAGTTGAAGTTTTTCAAGGATTATAGAGGAAATCATTAATTGCTATGAAAATCCATATATGATATTGTTTCTAGAGTATCCATCATGAATATAGAGCGCCGTTTTCCAGAAGAGTTTCTAATTGACGTATGGATTTAAATTATAGAGAATAACAAAATTAAGCAACATTTTCTGTCTCGGCCGTTATATGAAATTCATTGCCTCTGTTTTGAAAATGAGCTCCTGACTACTTAAAGAGAGGTGCTTGCTCTCTTCTTTCAATGAACAGTAATTTTTAGTGATATTTCGAAAGATATCTCATACAAAATAGGTTTGATAATCAATAAAGGGGAATCCACGTATTTCACCACCCCCTAATAATGTTATGTTGGAAAATTTACCATGGTTATGCCTTTATGAATGCACATAAGTTACAAAATTTAAAGTTTCTTCTTGATCTCGATGGAAATAAAAAGTCAATTTTACTCCCTACCACTGACAACCTCCGAAAAAGATGGGATGATGAAATTTTGTTATAGGAAAGACTTTTGATGCGAATAATTATCTCTTAAATTAGCATAAGTCTCGCTCTTTTTTTCTGACGGATTCTATACTATATATTAATGTGAATTAATTTGTGCTGTTTTCTATCTTAACCTTATTCTAAAATTGCTTCATCAAAGAGAAAGGTTTATCAGTAAATCTTCAATTAGCAGTAAATAAGGTTTCGGTGTAGTTTCAAAATATTTTTCTTTGATAAGAGAGTTTGAGGGTGGGCGATATGAATAAATTTAATATATCAGTGATAACATTCCAGTGACAGTATTGAATAGATTATAAGCTAATTTATCCACGTAGGAAATAAGGAATCAATGGACCAAATATACCGCGATTTGTTGGAATTTATAACATTTTATATCAATGTAAGTTGTTAACACGACCTTGAATTCATTATTCTGAAAACGACTGATTACAAACTTTATATCAAAGTTTTAATTTAAAGCGAACAAAACCTATTCTCATTTTACTTTTAGGAGAAAAAGCGTTGAAAGTTAAATTATATGAAACTCGGAAAACTAAGTATAGAATAAATTAATATTAATTAATAGGTATTTAAATGAATATTTCCGTCAATTTTAAGGCATAACTGGAGACGTTTACTATCACAACCAATTAATATGGTAATAAGGACATGAAATTCAAGACCAATCGAGGTAGTTCCAACACCCTAATTAAAAAAGTTTTCACTGCTTGAGATATCTCACACACTAGCTTCATTTTGTTGTTTAATAAATTCTGTCGCTTTGATATTGTAGTGCTTATATTCGAGTGAAAAATCGCTACACAACTAAAATCCATTATATATTATAAAAATTCCATATTTCTTGATTCAAAAATTCATGGTGTAGTAAAATACCCAAAAGCGTTTACGTTCGTAGTAAAATTTCGAAGAACCAATATGTTCCATCACCAAGACATTTATCAAGCTGTACAAAATATATTAAGGTCATTATAGGTCACAACATAAATAATAACTAGTTCATTAAACGTACACTACCGGTCAAAAGTTTTCGCCAACCCCATAATCCATCAGTTATATTCACTTTCACAAAATCCTCTTCCATATTGTCAAGCGAAAGCCGTCTTATAAAGCAAAAATAATAGTGTCCGTTATTTGTTTACTTCATACGAGCGCATATTTATATTTTGTTGGTGAGAGCGGTAACTTAAAACTTGCTATTACCGGCTGATTTGTTTATTATTCTTTAACTGTGAATTACGAATTTGG
This sequence comes from Diorhabda sublineata, assembly GCF_026230105.1. Classification (NCBI taxonomy): domain Eukaryota; kingdom Metazoa; phylum Arthropoda; class Insecta; order Coleoptera; family Chrysomelidae; genus Diorhabda; species Diorhabda sublineata. The sequence goes on from NC_079476.1 coordinate 10,333,679, forward strand.
TGTTTATGATTGTAGTTTAGTCACAGTTAGCAATGTAAGACGCAAGATCGTGGTCTCATTTAAACTTTTCTGTCCAAGTCATCTTTTTGTGAAGTTCGTATAAGAATTGGCCTCGAAAGATCACAACCGATGGAGATAAACCTATTATCTTAATCAGTAAACGTGATCGACAACTCACAGGCCTAGAGGTAGCAGCTCAGATCAATAAATCTAATTATCTTCCTTCGAGTAGAGTACTTCTACAGTGAAAAATAGATTAAGAGAAGCTGGTTTTTTTTTTGAAAAGTGACAGTGAAGTAACCTTCTAAGACGTCAAAATTAAATAAAGAGGTTGCAGATCCATGTGTAATTACGACTATAAATCATAGAGGATGTATGATGGTTTGGTCAAATTTTGGAAAGAAATGCGACTGGAGACCTGGTAAAAATGAAATAGATGTTGAAGAAAGGCTATAAAAAGATTTAAGGAGAATTCAGAACATTCTGGCTAGCGCCTTATCGGTAAAAAAATTATTTTTCAGTCTGACAACGATCCCAAGCGTTCATCGAGGTTGTGCAAAGAGTATTTGAAATAATTGGAAAGAACGAATATAGTGAAAGTAATGATTTGTCCGTCACAATCGTCCGACCAAAACCATATTGAGACAAATTGGACAAGGAAGTCAGAAAGCAGTATCATATTTTCACTCTACTTGTTTGGAATATTCTGACAAACGAATGTAACCAAATGGAAGACGATTAATTGTCAAAATTATTGCAGAGAATATCAAAATTTTGCACCGAAATAATAAAATCAAAAGGAGGTTACAACGATGAATGAAAAATGCTAATATGTAACAATTACAGACTGTACTTTTATTATTACTATATTCTTATCTATATATGTTCTTTGAAATATAACCACGCAAACTATAGGGTGGACGAAAACTTAGGACCGGTAGAGTATGTGCTATAAAATCTAATTCCTACATCAATCTTCTCTCTGAATATGATTTATAGTTTTCTTCCAGGCTAATGAGGAAACTTTATCTATAGCTTTACGTAGTGATCGCTCTGCATCTGCAGTTTTAGTTAAATTATGACGCGCTACGTAACCACTGTCTATGCCAATAAAGTTTAAAAGGTTGAGCTCTAAATGATACGGTTCATTTGGCTCGATGTAGTTTGAAAGTTGAAATTAATCATGCTTTTTTCGTAATAGTTGAAAGCTTGTTTAATAATAAGATCATGATACTAGTCCACCGTTATTTTTGTTTTCCTTTACGTATTGGTGCTTGGAGACTTACCTCCAAAAATAATTTCTCAGTATGACCAGTATTCACCCCTGTCTCGTCTAAATAGTCAATTAAATATTGATTTTGAATTGAATTAATTAGAATATTATGGTGGGATGAATAAGTCAGAGACATAAATGGTCCCTCAGTTTAACTAGTACTAATTTTGGTTTTTTTCAAAAACTGCAAATAGTGGTCAGCCTTAAACTGAAGTCAAATGTCAAAATGCATGAAAACAATGCGCAGTCGATTCTTACTGTCAACGTCTTTTGTATATGTAATATTCTTCGATGTTTATATAAATTAACAACAATATGGAAGAGAAATTTGTGAAAGTGAATAAAATTAATATAATAATCCAACAAACAACGTTTTATTTGCATCTAACAAATTGTATGAGAAAGCTATATAAACATGTATTTGTATCTCGGGAATTATTCGTTATTAACAATGTTATTAGAAATACGATTATGTTGCGATTTTCAAGCCAAAATTCAATTTTGTATTCAATTATTAAAATACTAGCCCTAAAGTCAATGAGAAAAAGATACGTTTTGCAACAAAGTCAAGTATGTTAAAATCTATTCAAAGGACAGAACTTTGAATTAGCCATTGGCATTACGTCTCACCTTCACTATCTTAGAAGTCTGAAATTCTTAACAGCTTTCTTTTGGCTACTTTATCCAGAAAATTCTCTATTACAAAGTTTTACAACGAATGATTCCCGACATACAAAGTTGCGCATTCTATTTGACCACCATGTATATTAAAGGACTTGATTTAAATCAGTTTTGTTCATTTTCAGGCCATGAAGATTCTATCAAAGAAGAAACTTCTGAAAAAACATGGCATGTTTGGTCGTCTTCCACCACCACGTAGAGATGGTCGATCCAATTCCTCGCCAATCAATCATCCTTTCCAGAAAGTATATCGAGAGATAGCCATTTTGAAGAAACTTGACCATCCCAACGTAGTCAAATTAGTAGAAGTACTAGACGATCCAGATGAAGATCATTTGTATTTAGTATTTGAACTTCTCGAAGGTGGTCAAGTATTGGAAATACCGACTGATACTCCGTTGGATGAAGATAAAGCGTGGACCTACTTCAGAGACGTTGTATTGGGAATTGAATATCGTAAGTAGGATTAATATTATATATTTGCTCCCAAGTTTTGCTATCCAATTTCACTTTCATACTAAACTTTAAGTTGTTCTTGTCGCCAGTTTTATGGTAGTATATAGTCATTTCTTGATCACTATCATGCTGGATTGCTGAAGTGCGAGCAAATTGAAGAAACTATCAATTTACAAGAAAATGAAAATAAAAATAGTAAATTCGGACTTGACTAAAAATATAGTAGATTGAGTACTGAAAACTGAATCAAAAGATAGAAACTAATCACAATGGAGAAAGTTGATAGTGATGACATTAACATGAAATATATGAGTTCGATCCTAAATTTGACTATTTATTTTGGATATGAACTATTACCATGCAAGGAAATAAACTTTTATTTCGACGGCTCATTATATTTAGATTATTATTAAAACTGGGAGATAATGAAGAGTGGATAAACTGAGAAAGGGAATAAGAATTACGTCTCTTTCGCAAAAAAGTTGATCCAAATGGAAGGTAGTGACAAATTCATTCCCAATGTAATGGAAAATCAAAGTAATATACTTTCCCAATTTAGATTCATCGCAAGGCTATTATCAAGTGGAATTAATAGACCCATATAATCTCCTCCGCGACAAAGGTCAACATCAATTATTAAGGTTACCTGTGGGATTAAAATTAAACTCTAATGAATTAAGAAATTTAAATTCAGTAATGGAGTAGGATTCTGAAAAATAATTTAAGCAGTTCAATAGTATTCAGTATTAGACGATGAAGCACAGTTCATTTTTTATATTATTGAAAAAAAAACGCTTTTTGTTTGAGAAAATCTAGAGAAAGTTATTGAATATTAGTTTGAAACCGTGAAAAAACTGAATTTCTAGTTATATCAAAGACAAATTATACGCTCAATATCAAACAAATAAAAAGAGTATATCATACAATTACGTAGTAGCATGGAGAAAAAAATAATTAATCCAGAAAAATTGAAAATGATATTTCAAATAGCACAAGGAACGTTGGTAAAATTAAAATAATTCATATTGAGCAGCAAGTGGAAACAGTTCAACTTTACTCACTTTTCTTAATCAAGAGTTTCCTTGATCTACACTATTCTTCTTATGACACGTATCAGTCTAAAGGTTGAATCTTGTCAGTTGCTCTCTGTGCCTTGTACCGAAAACCGCATATTTGATTAACTGTCACAGAGACATAGAATTGTGTTGGTCGGTAGAATCTGCATAAAATTACTTATAAGTAGTGGATAAAGAATAATGTTTGAAATGACAAACATTAAAGTATTGGAAATGTGCAAAAGAATGTTGGGGATACGATGGACGCGAGAGGAGGCTGTACTCCTGGCTGTAGAATGGGGAGATAATGTGAACTCAAAAGTGACGACGCTTTTGAAATGTTCAAAGTATAAAACATGCTTTTCAAAAGTTCACATTTCTAACATAACTTTTATAGCTTCTTTAAATTATTTTCCTGGAATATTGCGAAAATCGATCCTCTTATTTGCATCTATACTATTTATTTATTTGAGTCTTAATTTCAGTGAAGTATCGTTAGAAAACATTCCATGTTGTAAATGATAGAAAGACGTTTAAGAAAACAATCTTTTGTTGCTTCACACAAATTCAAAACACATAAAATCTAGGCTTGATATGAGAGATAAAATCAAAAGTTAATGATACCAATTACACAAAGTAAAGGAAAAATACGTAAAACATAGTTATGCAATATGAGGAAGTGGTACAGATAACTCTAAAGATCTTCCTGGAGCTTCCGTTAGTAAAGTGGAAACTACAATAATGATTTCCCGCTTCCGATAGGAGCCGGAACTTAAGGAAAAATAAATTTCATAAGAATGAATTTATGAACATTCTTTTTCCAATACATAAGTCAAATAAATTGAATTCGCTTTAAAGTAAAATTAATCCTGTCATATATAAAAGGGTTGATATCAACAATTTTTACGTTGATATTATAGTGTTCAATCATTATTTTAGTTTACGTGAGGATTTTTATCAAAATAAAATATTTGAAAAAAAGATGTGATATTAAGTGACTGTTTTTTGTTTGAGCATGATCCGAGATATTTAGGTACTTCAAAATTCAAATCAAAATTGTAATAAGAAAGTTGATTCACAGCAAATGAAATATGAAAGGGTATCATAAAAATGGATTATTGGATATGGAAATTGAAGTTTTTTCATTAAAGCCTGCAGTAAATTTGTCTCTGACTTCCTGTAATGCTGTAAAAGTTATTATAATAATCCCATAGATGGGATGTAATCAGTTGCATATAGCAGAAACACTTCTACCCCTTCCCTGTTTGCTAATATGGGAGGGTTTGAGCAATTGCAGTGGATGATATTGATATTCCGTTGAAACCAAATTGCTTAGTCATTATTAATAGCTATAGGGGTATTAGTAAAATGCTGGTGAAATGAGTGATTATCAATTCTGTAACAAATTAGATATGATATGGTACGAACTCGTCCGCTGATATTGACAGTGAAGCCGTCCTGTTCCAATATGTTGCCGGATATTTCTTGGTAGGTCTGGTCATTTGTTTGGGATTTTTTACATCATGTATTTTATGGCCGGCTTTTATAGAGAGAGTCAGTAAAGTATTTCATGTCATTGTGAGCACATCGAGATAATGACAAGTGAACCAAACGATGTAATCAAATAAATTAGATGTTCAGTATCAGTGAATATGCTCATTATAGATACATGAATAGAGCACAATGTATTAGAACAACTGTTCTTTTACTTCTTTAGGACTCTTTATACCCTTTCGAGTATCAAAGTGTGTTAACTCATTTGTTTCTATTGGTTTTTGTTTGAGCTTTTCTATAATTACCTTATTTCCTATCCATTCTAGTTTTCCTGACATTTTTCTTAGTTACTTCATCTCTGCTGCTACTGTTTTTTTTTGTTCATTACACAAGCTTCACTTCAATATACTAACGCGGGTAGTGTTATCGGGCTGCATATTCTTATTTTGATGTCTTTAAATATTTCTTTTTTCTCGACAAATAACTTATTTGAAGCATAGTATATTTGACTCACTCTTCTCACTTCGCTATATTTAAGTGTATTTTTCTGTCTTCTGTGCAAATGACTTCCAGGTATTCAAAAGTGGACACTCCATCTATTCTTTGTCCCTCCCTTATTAAATATTATATATTATATATTATATATATTAAATATTATTTTCAAATGTATTTGCTACTATTACTATATCGTCTGCGTATAATAATTCTCCTAATTTTACCGATTCTAGTTTTCTGTAGCCAATTATTGCCTCCAGTTTTCAGTTGTCTCTTCTATTTTTTATCATCCTATCCATGAGAAATATAAATAGAAGAAGACTAAGACTATCTTCTTGTTTTATTTCCATATTCGTCGATTTTTTTTTGTATATTGAACTTATCTTCTTACATTTTTATGTAATCCTTTTGTTATCTTTGTTATTTTTCCAGAGATTCCTAATTTCCTCATACTATCCCATACCATTTTTCTATCTATTGATTCGAGTTCAGCTGTCTAATAGATTAATATAATTATGAAAATAGCAAATGAAAAATGTCCTCCACTGATGATGAGATTTGAATAAGGAAATTATCAAACTTGTAATTATATGAACTTTTTCATGAGGATAATATTCCACTTTCATAGAAATGATCAATCACGCATTTTATAATAGGAGCAAATTGTTGTTCAACATAAGATAGATTAAAATTCTTAAGTTAGAAGTTCGTTATGGTACTTGCTGTTAAAGTAGTAGAAATCATTTTGGGAGCTTTAGTCGTTACAATAATATTATTTTGATGCATTAATTAAAATCCAGTTTAAATATGATAGCAACGACGACGGTAATATTCAGGCTGAAATACATTTATTACCACATTATCACTTATAGCAAGCACCACATATTCTACAACAAATTCAAGTCCAACTATACAAAATGAGAACTATTGTAGTTGAATAAAGGAAACTAATAATACATTGACAAGAAAAAAAAAACAAACCCTGAAAAGAGGAGTAACAAAAAAGAATAAAATACTGAATTCTCACCTTAACCGGCTTTCTTTGTGAGAGGCCACTACAGAAATAGAAAGCCTAAAGTATATAACCTGCTTCAAAGGAAACAAAACAAAAAATTAGTTAGGAGTAATCAACATGAAGCAATATTCTATGCTAACCATATAAAAGGTACTTTTCAGCTAAATGAAGCTGATATCCTAAAAGCAATAAATAGTGGCAATATCAAAATACAGAACCACTAACAATAGAAGAACTAGTAGAGGAGATAAAGACAAAATGAACCCCAAAACAGTAACCGGTTATGATCCTATAACTGAAAAAATTATCAAATACCAACAATCATTATTTATTATGTGAGGATATATAAATTTTAGAATAAAACATTTGCGTAGATACTAGAAGCAGAGGCCGACGTGCTTCCCAAACCGAGATCACAATATAGCCTGCTGTTAAAATCCTACATTAATGAAACAATTTCCGTATATAAAGCAAAGTTGTGAGAGTCAGCTGACGTATCTTATATACATCTTTGATTCACCAGTATTAGAATAAAGTACATTAGCAAAATATTCGACATCTGGTAGAAATGATCAAGAAGTTGATGGAAGACCCCATCAAGTATCAAATTGAGTCAAAACTCGATGCCTGTGCAAAAATCTGGTGCATCATATTTGATGGAAATAAATCAGTCCATTCAAATTTCATGAATAGACATTCTGGTCAAATGCTTATAATTATCAATAATCATATCATTCCATATGCAAAAAACATGAACTTGAAGTACGATGGAAAGAATAAGATGAACATAAAATCTGACATATAGAAAAATTTTGCTAGTTTCTATTTAAAAACTCTAAACTAACAATTAACATAACAAAAGTTATGAATATTAAAACAGGGCTTGAAACTTGTGAGGATATATAGTATACAACTTTGGGCATTTGTCACTTCAATCAATATTTAAATCATACAAAATAAGGTATTGAGGTGTATTGTTGATGTCCGTTGGTATGCAAGATACAGAGACGGTTACGGCGATCTAGGAGTTAAAGTAGTAACAGACGAGGCAAAACATGTTGCAAAGAAACATGAAGAATGGCTTCAAATTCACGAGAGCTCTAGGGCAATCCCTTGCCGAAACAACGTTGGATACTTAAAAAACTCAATAAAATTGAACCTTTTAAGTCAATGTAGTGGTGACAAAACAGAGCAGAGTGCATGTTGTGTTGTGTAGTATCCTAGATAGAACAAAACATTAGTGCAGTGACTTAAACTTGGCAAAACACTTTTAAGAGGATTTATAAGAAAAAATTGTTCGTCAGTTTTATCTCTAGAGTAGTCGTAATTTGATTTAATATATAAAAAAAGTTTTGTTAGAGGTGGAAATATTTTAAACATTTGTTACAGTTAAATATTGCAGAAGAAAAAGTGTTTATTAGCAATTGTCAGGCTAGGTTGTCTAAAAGTTGTAAACTATTACTGCAATTCCCTTACATCTGCTCAATAGATGCTGGAAATATTTATATTACTCGTTAAAATAACATGAGATTATGGCATCTAAATGAAAATAATGCGAACTAATTTCTTGCGGATTTAGATTTATGAATATTTGAATGCAATTGGTCTAAACCGCGCAAAATAAGTGGATTCATAAGACAACAGGATGTAAAGTGATCGATAAAATTTTGAAAATAGAAGGTCAACCAAAGAGTACCTGCAAAGTAGGTTTTTGCCCACGACGGACACAACATTTATAGAATCACAAATAGACTCGGATGTTATTCAAGGTGAAAAATATAATATTATGAAAACATCAACTTCAAGTATTTCTGAATAATTATGTAAGTGCGTGGCAAATAAATTATAGCGAAAAATTTGGAAATCACCTTGTTTTATTGTGGAACAGAAAAAGCTTTTTAATAAAATTGTTTCCAACATAAGGTTTAGAATATAATAGTAATTTAGGAGAAAGTGAATTTAATGGCATATTATATAATAAATTCAATGGATCCCTCTAACAGAAAGATTGAATTACATAAGTAGTATATAAATAACAATAATAGACGAACCTATTGGTTATAAATCAAGTAAAAATCATAGTTCATCTAATTTTACTAACTTGTGTATTACTTTATTAAAATCTTTTCGTTTCATCTCTAAGTTGATAATGTCAAGAATACTAAATTAATTCTGTTCCATTTTCTCCTAATCTGGGAGCTAGTATACAGAGGTATATACAATGATGGAATAACAAATATTTTGCGAATTTTTCTCGGAAACTATGATCGTGAAAGATTGAGTGAATACTTCGAACCAAGCAAGAATAAATTGAGTGTTCGAAGGATTTCTGACGAGATACTGTTTCTCAAATGAACACCACGAACGAAGCAAGTCAGAAAGTTATCTGTTTGAATCACACTTGATTTTTTATATGCATATGAACTCTGAGAAATTGAAAAAAAATAAGGAACCAAGCTTTTTCATTATAATTAATATTATTAACGTTAATATTTGTCAAGAAAGATTGATGAATAATAATTTAAAAAAAAATTCCACAATCTAAGTTTTTGAAACTCATGAAGTGATAGAGCTGGCAGAAACTGTATCGAATAATCCGTTACCGACTGAATAGACTAGTTTGTATGAATCTGTATCTAGTATGAAAGTTAGGAGTGTGACGAATGTGCAGAAAATCATTGGTTTATCTGTTGAAAATATGATTAATTAAAGTCAAACTAATAATTAAGTAAGTGCTAAGTATTGAACATAGCATGGATTTGAGTAAAGTATTTAGACATTTTTGAAGAAGACATATCTCCAAAAAGGGAACACTTTGTTAAGTTCTATATTCATTTATAATAAGTACCATTCATTTTTTCATGTAATAGTACAAAATATCGCAGTTCATTTCAATGATACAATTTGTCCTTGGGAATGTGAAACCACTTTTGTAAAAGATAAACAATTCTCGATTCCAATTTTTATTTCTTTAAGTTTACCCCTGCTTGACAAAAGACTAACTTTTCGCATAATACAAGATTTGATAAATCACATATGGCTTAAAAATTTTCAAACTAAAACTATTTTTCTGTGAAGTATTTTTCACATGTCTAATATTGCAAAAATTATTAGAAAAAGTTGTTCAGATTCTAGGCCCAAACATCAAATTTTAAGTATAATTCTCAACTTCTATTAAAATTGAAAAATCACACTCGACTTATTACTACTGGCTAAACACTTTTTACTGATAATTAAATGTGTAAGTTATTTGATAACCTCAGCTTGAATTTCAGAATCCACTAATGCTCTTTCTCTATCAGCGCATTTTCAATATGTTTCAGGAATTTTCCAAAAACTGCCTGTACTTGTTCTTCAGTAATTGATCGTGTTGCGTGTGTTATTTCACTATTATTCAGAATACGTTATTTTGTAACCCTTCCTCAGAAAAAGCAATATTGAAAGGTCTGGGAATCTACTAGACCCACATGTAACAATCATTCTCTCAAACTCTTTCACCAAACTCATCATTCGTCCAGAAAGAAGGTTTATAAAAAGAGTAAGTAATAAAAGAAGGTTCAATGATTTCAAGGCGGTATGACACGGCACACCAAACATTTACTTTTTTGAAATAATACCTTCTTACTTTAATTTCAAAATGGGAATTGCCTTCGCTCCAAATATTGACAGTTTTAGGAATACGGAATACCATTTGTGGTAAAAGTTCATTCGTCAGAAAAAATTGTTAATTCATGACAATTTCTTTTTACCAAAATTAGGCTTCCTTGAAGACAAACAGCACTGGAATCACTTTGCTTCCCCACTTTCTTCTGAAGTGTGACAAATTTTAACTTTGTAAAGATGAATTCTGTGTGCTTAATATGATCCCTCTAGATGTGATTTACGTATGTTTGCAACTCAACCTGTCATTATAAGCTTTTATATTTCATTTCTTTCTGTCGTAAGAAATTTCTTAATTAAACCCCAAGCAGTATTTAATTTATTGTAGTATTTGGATACCTTTTACTGAATAAATGTTATTAATTCTGTGGGAATGGACACACATTGGTTTTACCAAGGCAGTTTTTGTCACAATACTCGTAGTGTATTCTAAAGCAAGAGTTGTATGTAAACCTATAACGCACGAAGTGAAAAGTTCACGCTGGAAGCTGCGCAGTGTCGAATGCACAAAAGGCTTACAATTCATGTAATTGCCTATCTATTTGTAGATAATATTAATTAGATGTTGACATACAATAATATTTTTTTGCACAAAAAGCTGAGAACTAAGAAATTATATGTGTTGTCGACCTTCATAGGTATTCTTTTAATCCAAAATGTTTCTCTCAATTGATTAAATTTATATGAATAGACCAAATAAAGTGCTACGTAGCTAAAATTTTGATTGAAACAAGAAATGTAAGCACGTGTGTATCATAAAATCTCATTACGTGCACGTTATTGATAAATGTCACTAAAAAAGATCGAGTAAATACATCGACATTAGCAGAATTAACATTCACATTTTCAGAGGGCTTCTGACGGAACACTGTAACTTACATAAACACCCTGAGATAATAAAAATAAGAGCTACCAGCGACTGCACGTTTTGTGGAGGAGAGAAAAAACCCAAACACATACATAATTTCTGCATGCCCCGTTACATTCAGAATGTGTGTTAATTGTTTTGGATCTTGATGATTAAATTAATTATATTACTCTTTGTTCTACATTCGGTATTATTTTACATAACATGCTTTGAAATTTGTTAATGAGGATAGTTTCATTTTTATCTTTTGGAAATGTTTGTTGAATTATGTTGTTATGAAGTTATTATGAATGATATCAAACCAGTTTACTCTAGTAAAAATATCAAAAGTTTGAACTAAGAGCTTCAATGAATTATTTTATTTATGGAGTTTTGGGTTGAAAATGCCTTCTGAATGTCTTAATGCATTCGGAAAATCAATTACTAGTTGATGCGATATATCATTTCACAAATATCTAGTATCACTTTGAAAGAACTGAATCGGCAAATCTAAACACCACCTCTTATTTAAAGACAGAACCATTTATCATTTTCATTTATTATTTCAATATATTTGTTAATGTTACTCGCAAACAACGTCAAAAGAAATATATAATTACAAGTGAGCGTAACGGAAAATTAAATGTAGTAATTAGTAATAACTAAATTCAAAATTATATTCACATTAAAGTTGAATCTATTATCATTATTACAAAGTATGAAGTATTTGACATTTTTATATTTTTATGTAAATTTTTATATTGTACTTGACCATAATTTTAGTCCTAGATGATGAATACATAGGTAATCGAATGCTCGGAATATATTAGAGTTAGTTCACTTTTGTGTTTAATTTTACACAATCCCAAATCTCACTGAGATGGTTTATGTTTGCTTTTCTGTTTATACAATTTTGTGGTTGGGCGATGTAGGACATTTCTCGGAAAGCTCTTTTTTAAGATGTGGTTCAGTGAGATTTTTTCCTGCCTACTCTACTTTCTACTTCATACTTGGCTTCAAATTTACCTTTTAGACTGAACCCTAATAATACAATATCATTAAACTTAACATAATATAAAATCTCTAATTAAAGTTTTATAGATCTAGTAGAACTTACATCCCCATAAGGTTAAAGCTCCACTGATCAACTGATCTTTTGATTGACCAATAAGGGTATAATGGACGTTCCCCTAATCTTCCATTTCCCTCAGAGTCTTTGTTGCTCTAAACCAGATTAGGGTTTCCTCACGAGCTTAGTCAACATTAACCTTTCTATCACAACTTTTATACGGAGATTTCTATATGTTTTACATATTCTAACTATACATATATTTTTATATTTACAAATTGATATACGCTCACAAATCTAGACGATTAAATTAAAGACACAGAAACAATCACGATCTCTTAACGAAAATATTATTAGAGTGGTTTTTCTTTTGGCCGGTTATTTGCTATCCATTGCGGGCTACAGATATGTTGGTAAATATTATATTTGTATATCTTAGAATATCATTTTTAGTAATTCACATGATATTTTGTGCAAATATGTGCATTATTTGATGATAAAAGGAACTTCAATTATATTGAATTTTGAAAAAAATAAAGTTTCTCAATTTTTTCTTCTTAAGTTATCAATTGGAGGTATTCTATATTACAAATTACATAGATATAATTATGACAAAAAAATGATACTGTAATAATATGGTGTCATGGCGCCAGACAGTCCTGTGGGGACGAAATAGAGAAAAAGCGGCGCGGAGTACGGAATTCATGCCTCACACCAGTTACACTCTAGGATTTTTATTAGCGATTTTTCTGCTTGCGGAAAGTATTTAATTATATTGTTTTCTTATTCTGATATTATTACCTTTAAATTAAAAAAATAGGCGTGCTCGAGTAAAATCAGAAATTGTTTTTTGCAATTTTATTACCTTCCAATCCCTTTGGGTCACGCTCAAACCATCAGATTGGCAGAATTGGGACTTTTTAGATCGTAATTAATTTGACATATTCCTATATTAAAGCTCATCCTCATCCATAGGTAATTCACGTACTTACTTACTTAATCCTGACGCCTTTCTACCTTTGCAGGTGTAAAGCTTACCCTCCCTTATGTTAATCTGACGCGCTGCAATAAATCCCAAAATCCCCTCTTGGGCTCTCCTAGTATGTACTTCGAATACATAAGAAATGCAACTGCTGTACCTAGGATGTATGGAATACCATGTTTCTCCCAGGATGACATTCCATAAGCAGATATATCCAGAGGCGTACATTGTTGGAGTTCGACGGGAATTGTAAATAACATAATATGTCCCTCATAGGAAAACACAGCACACTTAATGCGATGTTAAAAGTATTTTCCATGTTCCTCTGTCAAAATGAGCTACACTTTTTTTCCATTCGCCATAGGAGGGACAAGAGGTCGATTTTGTTATTGTTTTAAGAACAGCTTATTACGATGAAAATTTTGAAATCGATCACAATACTAGATTCGTCGAATATGCTCTGAAGAAAACAAAAATTATGGCTCCTTAAATGCTAAAAAAAAGTAGTAAAAGGCTCAATAACGAATAGGCAAATGTTCGAGGTCTCTAGTCACCATATCTACTATGTGTAATGCTTCAAAATTCCTCACATTTTGTACAGAGAAGAAGATATTCAAAAAACGTACAAAAACCATGAAAAATCCTCGAAACTAGGCAACTTGTGGTACCTCCTGTTTCCCCCCACCTCGACATATTGACCTCATATATACGTTAAAATTTCTTATTTAATCTCTACTACTCGAATTGAAAATTCGATTCTAAAAAATGTATTCGGTGTATTGAAGAAAAACCGCAATTTTGAGGTGTTTTCACAAAAATCGGAAAATGGGGAAATTTTCAATTTGAAATTTGGGGCACTTCTCGAGATCGGATCTTAAAAGTAATGACATATGCATGTTCATAAGAGTCAAAATATGTAAAATTGACACTAAGAACGTCAAAATTGCTCACCCCACTTTTTTACGGGGGGTGGAACCTCAAAAATCGACCCCTTGTCCCTACTATGGCGAATTTCGAGAGGCTCCCAATCTCTAAAATTTTCCTTTGGCATCATTGCTCAACATACCAATTTTCATGCTTCTATCATTAATTGCCACTTTTTTGCAGTTTGCCACTGCACTATATGGCATCCGAGGTGTTCGTCTAAAATGGTTTGTATCTTACCTTGAATGTAGAAAATAACTGGAATGAGCTAATGATAATATTTCGAGCAATTTAACAGTTAACAGTGGTGTACCTCAGGAATGAGTTTTGGGTCCATTTCTTTTGTTAGTGTTCAATAATGATGTCACGGACTGACGAATGAATGGTAGATTCACTTTATTTGCGGATGAAACCAGTGTAACCTGGAGTGGTCCAGACTTCCAAGTTTTACATTCTACGAGTACTATGGGTGAAGATCATTACTATCAAGTCCTGGTCTAAAGCGAATGGGCTCTGCTGAAACACAGAAAAAAAATTAATTTTATCCTACAAAAGATTTTACAACTTTTAAAATTCAATATTGACTCCCAATTCGATCAAGTTTCTTTGACTACATGTGGAAACTTCAAATTTCAAACAAGAGCTATTCGTTACATTTATGGTTTGAGTAGTGGAAATCATTGCGAATTCTATTTTTAAAAACACAAAATTCTAACTCTTCTCGCTCTTTTCTCTCACACTTTCACAACTCAACTCATATTTACCTTACTAGAAGAAAAAAAATGGACATTTAGTTTATTATACCATATAATACCCACCTCTAATCTGGTGAAAACTCCATCATTTTCAATGCCAAAATTACTCAATCAGGTACTTTCAAAATTAAAAGGCAAATACATTAAATAAGTTCCGAATAATAAAAAAGGCTTCTCTGCTTGAATGGAATGGAACCCATAACTTCTGTTCAAGGAATACATTATATAACTACTTTTAGTATAAGCATACCCTAATAAATTTTTATCTCTCAGAGTGAATTGAGAGCTTGTTTTGGCGTCTAAGCAAACTCTTCGAGACAATGTGATTGGAAGAGTATCGAGTATATATATTTGTATCGAAAATTATAGCTAGCAATCTAAATATTTGGGTCATCAGTGGTGTTTTGATTATTTATATTTCATAGCGCTGTTTATTCTAATTATTGTTCTGATTCATTTCATTAATTTTTTTTGTCGTTTCCTAATAAAATTAACAGATATCAAATATTGATTGAAGCTATTATTTAATAGGACAAAGAAGTCAATAATAATTAGTATAAAATTGCCAAAATCAGCTCAGCACCAACATCAATACTGAGTAGAAATTCAAAAAAATATGAATTTCACTTTTTTTCCAAATTTTTTTCAACAACCCATTTTTTATTTGCTAGTAAAATTTATAATGAGCAAATCGTCGTCAGTCCGGATTAATTCCGAAGTATTCTACATTTTTTTTGTCGTAGAAGATGCCCGTTTAATATTATAGCTGAACAAGTCCCTTTCCGTTGGGTGTTGGTAACACGAACAGATTTGTTCTTAGTCTTTAGCCACAAATAGCAATAGCTGGTTCCTGAGTCACCTGCATATGTGCTGGTAGTTACGTTGTTGTGTGTGGGAATATCAGCTGTGTACATAAGATACTTCCCTGTGGAATGCTTGACAAAATTGGCTGTAAATTTTATCGCGAAAAAAAATTGAACACATATGAATTTCAGTGATAATACTAACTAGATATAAAAATATCAAGTAGTGCTCTTAAGGATATGTTAAAATATAATAAGAGAGTTTTTTCATAACAAAGCTCCTATTTACCATACCTTTCATTTAGTTAGATATATTGAGACTGTAATATTAAATATATAAATGATACGGTGACGATCGGACTCCTTGATTAACAAAATTTTGCTTTTAAAAAATTCTCATTGAATTATATCCTCTAACGGTAGACATACAAACAAAAATATTTTCCGTGATTTCTGATATGTGCTAGAGCGCTATTTTTTTTGGGAAACATATATAATAATAAATAATTCAAATTCGAATGTCCTTTCCATCCCTAATCCTCGTTTATTCCGCGTACTTTTATTGCAATAATAACAGTCATATAGAATTTTCATTGTCTAATATAAATCCTACAACGCCTGGGATATATCGTCATTCCAGTATTTTTATATTCGTCTATTTAGTTGAGGACGTATAGAATAAAAGTAACTACTTTTTTAATTCAACATAACTAGTTTTTTGAATTAAAACGCGAAAATTCATCCTTTTTTTGTTCCAGTATTTATCACACTTCTTTTTATCAAATTTATTCCAATAAAAAATAGTAAATTTTTTTATTCAACAAACTTTCGAGGAAAAATGTGAAATTGGATTGGTCGATAGAGTTTTCACACTCTATTGATTGATTATCTTAAATACAACTACAAAGTGTAAGGTTGAAAGTAGAAGGAAGGAAAAAAATCTGAAAACTCACAAAAGATGAATAGCTATGTTTTTTTAATTCAAATATCAACAGAATATAGGTTTGTGAATATTTTTATTGAGGAACACTAGCTATAAGGCAAAACGTATATATCCCGTCTATAACCATGCAACAAATTCTCACACATTCGAAACAATAGGGAAAGAATAGAAGGGAAAGTTTGAGAAGTATATTACCATTAGTTTAGTGAAAGAGCATATTAAACTGTTCCCTCAGTGGTTCCATTATTGTCGGGCAAAAACAAAAAGGTAGTACCTAGAAGGTGACCTATCATGTAAGAAAATGAGTGAGTTATATTGAAAATTTGTAGCAGAAAAAGGTTCAAACCCTGTTAAATTTTACAAATATCGTCAAATTTTAAGTACAGAGATTATTAACTTCTTATAATAAACCGGTATAAGACTTACACGATCTTTGTGTTGAGATAAAAAATATGTTGAAAAGAAATATTTTTTGTGAGAAAAGAAGAAGCAGAAGACAAAGATCAATTTTGAATCATAATAAACCTAGAGGTAGGGATGAAGAATTTGTTTTACAAGTCTAAGCTTAATATTTACAACATGACAGCACATCCTTGAATTGCCGGAAAAGGCTATTCTGCAGTTTGGCCAGAAGTTGTTGCCGTCTATAAAAGGGTTACAGAAGGAATTGAAGGAATTAAGTTTGTAGAGCGACAGCTGCGTCCTACGAAATCGGAATTTTCTGTACCAGGACACTCATGCATCCAGGAAGGTGATTCGGTACATAGCGCAAATGAGCGTACTTTGCGTAAATACTCATCCCCCATTATTTTGATTCTAAAAGTGATTCATATAAAACCTTATAGAATACTTCAAAAGAGATACTTCATTTTAAATGAATTATAAAGCTATTCTATTTTCAGACGTGGTATTCTTACAATTTCTTAACAAACACAGTTTTCTAAATAATAATTGACTGGTACTTCTATTTTTTTATTAATACAATTTATTCAACACTATATCAAATATGAATTCATTAAATTCAATAGTAAGCAAACGACTGTTATTCGAATAAATTACGTTTACTACAAAAAAGTTATTTTAAAGTCAATAATCAAAACGGGCAAAAAAGGTAAACTAAAACTTTCATTCGCATTCTGAAAATATACTATGTAAAGTATTTTATTCCACTTTTCATCATTATCTACTTTTAAACATTGTGTTTATAACATACGTCTCACTGATATAAGTTGCACTTATTTGAAAAATATTATATCCTCTAATATCGTGTTTGTTTACTAGACGAAAATAACGATTTTGGCAATTCATTGAACTTAAAGACCTGGACGTCCTTGAACTCCACAATTCCGAGTTAACTTTATTGAAACCGAAATTTTCTTTTGTATAAAAATATTGTCGTAAAACTATGGGCTAGACATCAGCTTGTCAAGATCTATGAGGAGACGTACTATCGATTACATATTGTGAGTCTTTACGTATTATTCAGTGAGAATTAACTAACTCAATCAATGGTAAACAATTTCTTTTTTCGGGTTTATGTGTGTGTCCTAATTGGTTTGTTTATATCTTGTTTTTGAGTTTTCTATGAAGAAATATCTATTAATTACCAGATTTGTTGTCAATGAGGATGCCGATGTACAATCGGTTTTAACCACCACAACTCTCTTTTTTTTTAATTAGATTGAAACATTGCAGGGATCTAGATATTTTCAATTGTTTATTATGAAACGATGACAAACATTCTTGAAATAGTACCAAAAAATAAGTAAATCAGTTGACAGTCTCAATAAATATCTCGTAATCTTGCTGTATTCAGGTTATCTAATTGTTGCTGTCGTCCTATTATTAATAATAATTAATAATTGTCTTTTCATGAATTTTCATCTCCATTTTTTTGTTCATATAATTTTGCTATATTATTCAAAATAACCAAAGAGTTTTGAATAAATCACTGCAATTCGAGGGCTCCTACTTAAGTTTCGATATAGATGTGAATATGTCAGATCTGACATTGCCGTCATAAAAATTGACTTTTTAATGTCGTACCTTTTCATATCAAAACGTGTTGTCCTGCGAGTGCTATTTGAATTATATACAGATACTTGAAACATTCAACAAAAAATGGAATTAAATCGCGAATATTTTCGTGCGACTTTTTCTATGACTTTCGACATAGACTGAACCAACAGCAGCGGGCCGATCAACTAGCTTCGACAGTTTGGTGATGAAACATCATATCGAGCCACTGTGTTTTGCTGGTTTCCCGAAATCAATCATGGTCACACTTCGCTACAGGAGGAATTTTGTGAAGGTCGTTCAAAATCAGCTGTTGTGCCAGTAAATGGATACATATGAACTAGAAACTGAACAACAATCGACTGTATGTGTCTTTCAATACGAGCCAAATTCAACAAAAGTTGTTTGCGCATGAAGCATTTTGAAGCAGATGCGATTTTTCGGAATAATTGGACATATTGCCTCTATTATAGCAATCTAGAACAGTCAATTCTGAGTGGTTCACCAGCATTTTGTCGCCAGATAAAGGGAAATTAATCGCAGAAGACGAATCATTCTCCGCCACGACAATGCGATCTGTCACACATCAGTTCATACAAAAACTTTCTATTTAATGTCGCATCAACTACAAGGTTATTAGCGATATGTCAGTTGTTCATAATTCATGATACAGTTGAGTGTCTTTTAGGTATTTGATTAAGTCTGCGGTATTACAATTATTGTTCAGAAAAGCGATCATGGTGTTTGGGAAGTTGTTAATTAGCCTTTCGTTTTTGTACTTTTGACAGTTCAACAATAAATGTTTCACATTTAGATTTTCGTTACAAGTTTCACATATTGGTGTGTTTTCTCGGTAAAATAAATGTGAGTGTGTCACTTTGGTGTTCCCCAGCCTTAAACGATCGATTTTTATTTGATCCGTACGATTTTTGAAGCTGTTTTACCATGGTTGAACGGATGGTTTTATAGATTTCTATATCGACTGCGATTTGTTCCACTCACTTTGCCACTGGCACTGTACTTTTGTTTTTATTGTCCTTTTATAGTCGTTTGCTATCACTTCCCGTACAATTGTTCTTCGTTGCTATCTGCTGCTTCTTTGGCACATTTGTCTGCTTTTTTATTTCCTGCGATTCCTGTGTGTGATGGGACCCAAATAATTGATACTTTTGCTTTGGTTAGGTGGATAAGGTGTAGTTGAGTTTTAATAAGGATACCTATAGGGTGTTTGGGAAAGAGTTGTTGGATGGTTTGTATCGAGCTCATGGAGTCTGTAATTATGGCTATTCTATTGATTTCTATTGATTTCTTCTAGCGATGATTAGTGCCTGTAATATGGCATAGAGTTCTCCAGTGTGAACGTTGTGAAGATAGTTTAAATATGTGTATTTCGTTCTCTACTACTACTGCGGCTCCTAGGCCATTAGGTGTTTTGGAAGCGTCGGTGTACAGAAAATGGTATTCTTTGAAGCTTTTGTCTGTAAGAGTACAGAACGATTGTGTTATTAGAGAACGGGTTGTTTCTTCTTTTATAAAGGAGTTCATGTTGACGTTGATGGTGGGAATAGGGATTGTCCAAGGAGGGGGGATATTTATGTGGCTTGGAAAGAAATCTGGTAATTCAAGTACAAGGGTGTTTGTGTATTGGCAAAATCTTTCATAGAACGGAATAGTTGTTTGTTTGTTTTCGAATAGGTGTTTGAAGCGATCTGTGTTAATTTTCTGATTAACAGGGTTATTTTTATTTGACAGGACTAATGTTGCATAGTTCATACTTAATTGAATTCTTCGGAGTCGGAGGGGTGATATTTCGGTGAGGCAATGGAGGCTTTAGATCGGTGTTGTTCGGAATGCGCCAGTAGCGATTCTTAGTGCAGTACTTTGCAATGTGTCAAGTTGTTTAATATATGTTTTTTCGCATGATGCATAGGCGATTGAGCCGTAGTCGATTCTTGATCTTATGAGTGTCTTATATAGGTTTGTCAAACATATAGAATCGGCGCCCCATTTATGGCTGGCTATTGTTTTTAATAAATTGATGCCGTTTTGGCAGACTTTCTTGAGGTGATTAATGTGTTGTTTCCAAGTAAGTTTTTGATCAAAGATAATGCCCATAAACTTAATGCTTTCCACAAATTCCAAACTTTTACCTTTCAAAGTCAGTACGGGCGTTTCTTGTATATATTTTCTGGAGAAGTTGATACACTTTGTTTTGGTTTCGGAGAATTTCAATCCGCTATTGTTAGACCAGTTGTTTAATTCGTCTAGTGCAATTTGTATATGTTTTTGAATAGTAGTTAGGTTTTTACCTTTTGCAAACAATATCAGGTCATCGGCATACAATCTTCCTTTGACTAATGGAGAGCATCTATCGTGTATATCGGAGATCGCGATAAGAAAGAGGGTGGAGCTTATTGTGGACCCTTGTGGTATCCCATTCTTCTGTATTTTTTTTAACATAGAGGTTTGAGTCTATTCTTACTTGGAAGTATCTATCTGTGATAAAATTGTTGATGAATTGTAAAATGTTTCCTCTTAGGCCCCAATGATGTAATTTTGAGATTATGTTGGGTCTCCATACCACGTCGTACGCTTTAGAGATGAATACTGCTATGCATTCTTGTTTATTGGGCAGTCCTTATTTCAGATTCGAGATCTATCAGGTTATCGGCTGTGCATCTGTTTTGGCGAAATCCGCTTTGCTCTGGTATTAATAAATCGTTATGTTCTAGTACCCAGAGAAGTCTACGATTGGTCATTTTTTCCATGATTTTGCATAGAACATTGGTTAAGGATATTGGTCGATATGAGTCTGGGTTGGTTCTCGTTTTGTCGGGTTTCAAAAAAGGAATTATCACAGCTTCGCGCCAACTTGAAAGGAAGACTTTATGGATCCAAATGTAGTTGTATAGTTTTGATAGGTATTCTTTGGTGGTAATGGAAAGTTTTTGTAGGAATATACAGGTATTTGGTCTTGACCAGGAGCTGTCGGTTTTTGTTATTTCAGAGCTTCGTGTAGTTCTGTTTTGTTGAAAGGGTAATTGAAGGGATTTGTTTCAGTTTCCGTAGAATCTATTAATTTTTCTTTCTTGATATCTCTTGTAGTTTGTATGAATGTTGGGTCGTAGTTTGAATCGCTAGAGTTATGGGTTAGGGGGATTTAGATGGCGTTGAGGATGTTATTGTAGACACGAATTTAGTCCATGATTCGCGCCTACTCTTTTTCATAATGTATCTTTTTTGAAAAGTCAAAACATCGAATTGATGAATTCATTCGCCCTACTGGCCTTGTTTGGCAGTCAATGATCCTTTCTTATTCCCGCAATTAAATTGTGATTTCCATGTTTTTTCACACCTTAAATGCATTCAAATCACATGTTTTGGAAGTACTTCGATCCTAAAGGAAAAGATGCTTCGACAATTGGTTCAAACGCATACAAAAGAGATCTTTATTAAGAATATTTTGGGTCATATCGAATTATAAATATTTGTTCTCATTCGTCTATCTCAAAACTTAAGTAGCCACCCGCGTAGTAAGAAATCTGTGAGAACGATACAAAAATTCATTCCTATAAAGTGTGTGTAAATGTGTTGAATTCTCAATTATTGGTAATTTTGTATAAAATAAACATTTCCTCACGATGACTTTGATGTTGTTAAACCGTCATCCGTAAGTTGGGGACCCAGTAAACTTAGTATCAGTAAATTCAGGAACGTCTTATATCTATACTAAAAAAATTATGTATCCAAAATATTACCTAATGATGATATATCTCAAAAACTGTGACAAAAGTAGAAAATCTGCAAACACCATTAGACAGTATGAAAAAATATACAAAAGGTCATAATTAAACCACAAATTCAGTGATTTTGTTCGACCCTGCATATGTTAATTTATCATATGAAAAGATTTTCCACCTTAATATTAACACTTGAGTACGTTTTCAATATCTCGTATAATCGTATAATCGACTAATACTAACGTAACGAACGGTTATTTGTTCTTTGTTTTCCATTCTATTCGCGGTTCATAAAGTTTATGCTTAATGCGGCATTAAATAGTGAGGAAAACGAACAGTTGAAAGATGATTACTTAATGGTCGGCGTATTCGAAATGCTTACAAAGTGAAAGGTTCATTATTTTGATTTCCCCCGAGAAATAATTAGGGATTTACCGTATTTTTTCCGCCTACAACTAAATATATTGAGAATAATTTGAAAAGATATTAGGTTTGAGGAAAACCTAATATGAATCGTACACCAATTGACTTGTTTATCTTTAGTGGTTGTAAACGTGATTTCATCAATTCTTGTCATATCGCATACTCACGCCATAGATTGAGTTTAACATAGCAACGATATCTTGTCAGGGTTTTACATTGCAAAATATTGGATCGGATTGTAACGTATTCAATTGATTGTGCAGGACCTTATTTGTGTAATTAAATAATGATCACATATAATATCTTGAAAATATTGTGATGAATCAATCAGATTAAAACATTCGGAAATAATGCTGCCTCAAAGCAAAGACAATTTATATCAAGAATACATGCCTCGAATGGTTTTTGAAAACACCAAAAAAGCTACTATCATTACTAATCATTACTAATATTAATGTAAGTTTGTTTGTTACGCTTTCACGTGAAAACTACTTAATCGAGTATCTTGAAACTTTGTACACACATTCTTGGAGGTATTAGAACTAACATATACATAATATAATATGTACATAACAAAGAATATTTTTTACGTAAGATGAAAAAATTAGTTGTCAAAAAATCTCAAAATCTAGTTTTTTCAACACCATCTAGTATTTCCGTAATGACGTTTCAGCCCAGAGTACTGTAATACCGTTGCACTATATTTCCGACACTCACGTCAATATCCAATCCAATTGACTATAGTTTCAGCTGTTTAAAATTTTCTGTATTTATTGTTATTTTTTTATTTCATTATATATGCAATATAAAACTATTTAAATTTTGAGGTTAGGTGTAATTTTTGTGGTTAGATGCTATTGATTATGATTCCAATTATTCCCATTGACATTGTATTCTAATTCAAAAAGTTTGTTTCCCGTGAAGCTTAGTTTTGCTTGTTATTATAAACAAAGAACAAGAGCACACATTACATGTGAGTGCGAGAGTGCATTCAGAATCGCCTTGTTTCTCTCATGGTCAACTATATGTAGCCTGTTCGCTTTGTGTCTAATGCCCGGAATTTACACATTTTTGCACTCCACGTTAAAACTTTTAATATCGTCTACAAAAATGGCCTAGGTTAATTCTCTGCATTTATATTTTTTAAATTGTTAAAATTATTCATTTTTGTTACAAAGAAATATATTTTAACGTTTCTTGCTGTATTTCAATAAAGTATATCCTATGTTTTCAAAACTTAATTGTATGTAATAATTTTAAAAATAGTTAATAGTTATTTACGCAACAAGTGCAAAAAGTAAATGTTTATTGTACGCGACAACACGTCGAGTGCAATAAACACTTTTTGCACGAGTTGCATACAATATATTTTCTATGTTCAATAAAATAATCATTTAGTTGTAGAAAAATAAAGAGCATAGCGTAATTTGAGAGAAAAATATTCAATAATCAATCAACACTATCGGTTAACATTGAAAAAGCGCTAGGAACTAGTAATTAGGAATAATTTAACGTAAAAATTATTTGTACCATTAATATTAAAATTAAATGTACAATTTTTGCAATTTTCAATATTAATATTTCTTTGTGAATTATTTTTAATTCTACTTCTTGATTTGTGACTTCTCTAAATATACTAATACTTGGTAACTGTACATTGTCATTTTCTTCAGCTTGAAATATTTGTTTTGCAACATTGAGTTTGTTTGCAAGTGATTGCTCTACGTATCCTTCCGCTTCTGTCTACGATTTCCATCCGCCGAGTTGTTTGAGCTCTAGTATATCTGCTCCAGTATCTGTAAGTGTTGTGGATAATCTCCTGATGCAGTGACCTGTTTATAGCTCAGGATTCAGAAATTTTGCAATTTCATACAGGATTTTAGCAAAGGTGTTTGCACCAATAGCTTGGACAGTGCACTTTTCATTTCGGTAATTGATAAAAAAACGTTTATGTAGAATATGACTGGGACGTAGTTTCGTGTATATATCGATCAAATTTAATCCTTCATTAACCTCGCCTCTAATGACAAAACTTCGTTCCTTGTCAGTTTTTGAACATGGCACTTTTACAATTAATATTGAACCTACTTCTTCTATGTCTTCAATACTCAATTTTTGAAGCTGATCTCTATGACATGCTCCTGTGATTCCAAATATTCCAGCGAACTACAACAAATAATTTTAATATGTCTTACAACAGCTAAACAATAATTTCTGACTTACTTTTTTCATCGAATACTTGGAGTTTCTTTTATAAATTATAAATGTGCACTCTATTAAAAACTTTTGAATTTTTGACCGAAATCCTCCAGAGCTGCTTCATAAATACCGTTAGTTTTTTATAATTTTTAATATTAATATCTTCTTTTGTAGAAAGGCAAGCTCTCACCATTGAATACTAAGAACAAAGTGATGAGGGCTTAATAACTTTCGATCTTTTTGAAAAATATGCATGAAACACATTTTGAAGATTCACAACTTTTTTATCGAAGTACCACTCTTTAAAACGATTATAACGAATTTCATATAGTTTTCTCTATTTACTTCACCCACCAACTTCTGGTAGGATCAAGAAAATTTCCTTAACCAGTACATAATAAATATGAATGATAATAAAATAAAATCAGCAATTCTTTGAAATTATTACAATCTCACAGAAAAAGCACTACATATTTCACCCATTTCAGTTTTTATGTTTGTCTTGATTACAAACTTCTGTACTATAATGAAAGAAGAGGGCAATATTTATTGCACTAGTGTAATGAAGATCCACTTTTTCCAGTGAATATAGTTCAATAAAGTTGTGTTTATTGCATGAACGTAGAAAAAATATGTTCTCTGATACTTATTTAATGGCTTCAATGCGATTGAAGCTACGCGTAAAAGCTAGTAATTCAATAAATGTTCAGCATTTTAAGATTTATAAAAAGTAAACTTAGACCAGGAATATTACGGAGCTTTGAATCCAACCCCGTTACGTCGAAACTTCCGATTATTATTTCTCCTTCGGTTCCAACTTCGGCTCCGACACTTTTAAATCGGAGGTCGAAGCATTACATAGCGGCAGCAGTGGCCTGCATTGACTGTTATGAACAGATTCATATTCATACATGTCGCTCGGGGAATCCCCAGGACTCCCGTTACGTGCGCTTATCGTCAATTATTTTTTCACTTGTTGTTAGTCGTTACGCACACGACATAGGTTATAAAAATTTGTTTTGATGTTTGCGGCTTAATATCAATAAAAGTGAAGGGTTTTGTGTTGGACAACAAAACTGAAAAATCTTCTTCGAAGTTTATTTAGATTCGGCAAAGTGTAAACTGTGTATGAAGACGTATCCAAAAAAGGGAGGTACGACAACGTCGTTAAAAGATCATTTAAAGTCTGTCCATGCCACTGAATACGAACAATTAATAAAATTAGAAACTGAAGAGAAGAATACAGTATTTAAAAGAAACTTTGCCGAAGAATCAAAAATCGTGTACTTCTAATGTTAAATCTATGGAAATTAACAGATTGATTTCTGAAATGATTGCCTTACAAGATCCACCCTTCAAGTTTGTGGAAGAATTTTGGGCGACTTATGCAGTTCACTGTGGCAAACTCACACTTAAGGGGAAGACATTATTTCACTAAAAATATTTGTGTTCATTTATATGCAACAGCAAAACAAATAAAGAAATTGCTAATATAATTTGAAAAGATCACATTTACAACCGACATTTGTATCGAACCAAGTTCGAATGTGTCTTAATGAGTCTGGCAGCGCATGGCATGAATAGAGATTTTAAAAGGCTAAAAGTTATTTAGAATTGCTACACATTTGACGAAAGGCATACAGGAGACCTAGTTCTAGAAAAAAATTAGGTATGTTGATGTAATGGGGCATCATAAATGAGAAAATTCATTGTTCTATCCGCGATTCTGGATCTAATATGATACAAGTAATGAAACTCTGTGACATATCTGATCTCATTTACACTGTACATAAGTTGCAAATGTGTGTATGGGCACTGTTAGATTGTGGCGAAGAAATTAATGCCTTATTATCGATATGCGAAAACGCATCGACGTATTTCAACCATTTCGAAATAGCTTTGACTGAACTGCATAAAATATAAAAGGAATAGGAATAAAAGGAATTGAAAAAAAATTAAAACTTTGTTACGAGGCTACAAAGGAAACACAAACATTTTGGGAAAAAATATATTTATTTTCCAATATAATCTCTTTTTAGTTCCATACACGTTTCTCAGCGATGTTCAATGAGTTCAATACTCTTTTTATAATAAGAATCATCAAGTTCCTCAAAATAAGCATCAACTGCCTTACCTCCTCATTGTTGTAAAATATTTGACCATCGACCCATTTTTACAAGTCTGGAAACAGAAAATAATCCGAGGGGGCTAAATCTGGCGTATAGGGTACATGAGATAGCAATTCAAACTTCAATTTATCAATTTTGGTCATTGCAATAATAGATATCTGATGTGTGAGCTGTTGTATTGTCTTGATGCAACAACATTTTCTTCTTAGTCAAATGCGGATGCGGAAGTTCGCATAATACTCACCGTTGATAGTTTTTCCTTTTTCGAGATAGCCAATGAAAATTATTTCATGCGCATCCCAACAATCCGACGCCGTAACCTTACCTGCAGATGGAACGGCTTTTGCCTTCTTTGGAGCTGGTTCACCGTTTCAAACCATTCTTTATATTGTTCTTTTTATTCGGGTGTGAAGTGATGAACCCATATTCCATCCATGGTTATGAAAAATTGCCAAATACTCGATGGAAACATCTTAACGACGCTGTTTTTGTTCCATTGTGAGCAAACGTGGCACCCATCTTGCGCACAGCTTTCTCATGTCCAAATTTTCAGTTAATATGCGATGTACCGCTCTTTTTGGAATACTTACTATATCTACTAGCTCGCGCACTTTCAGTCGATAATTATCCAGTACCGCTTTTTGGGTTTTCTTCAACATTTCTGGAGTCGTTACCTGATTTGTTCGACCACTGCGATGCAGGTCTATGCAGATCATATGACTTCGCTTAAATTCTGCTACCCAATGTTTTACTGTTAACAACGAAGGAGGATTCTCACCCAGAGTAGAATCTAGTTTAGCTTTTATATTGGTTGGAGTAAATTAAAATAAAAGTATTGTATCACATAACGATGACCAATTATTTCCATGTTCACAAATTCAAAGAACTTTCACTATAGATATGGCTGCCAAACAAATACTAAACAATGTAGCGTCTTCAAACTTGAAATATATGCTATATAGATTCTGTATTTTCTGATACATTGGTATTTTTCGAGCAACTACTGCCATCTCTAGATCAGGCCAGGTACTTCTAGGACTATCCTCGTATATTACATTACGTTTCTTGAGCTCAACATAATAAAGCACATTCCTAATAGGAGCGAATACTTATGATCTATATTTTAATATCTATTAAATACTTCTAGCCAAATTTTTAGAACTGTAAATTTTTTGTTTTGAAAAGCCCAATTTACCTTGACTAGTAGGTAGGTAACTTAGACAACCTATATAAAAATAAAACTGCAGCATGAGATTTTCCATTTTCATTTTCCTAAATTAATGAAAATTATCGTAACGTACCCTCCTTGAATAATATGAGAATAGCATGTTATTATAATAGTACTATTAAATGACATTTCTAACCAAATTCCTACAATCATCTTTTCATATTTAATAAACAAATATTTTCCTTGAAATGAAGCACGAATGAATGTGTATTCTATCTTTATTAAATTCTTTCATTTCTAGTTCACTACCAAAGAATCATCCACAGAGACATAAAACCGGCAAATTTACTTTTAAGCGATACGGGTAGAGTTCAGATAGCCGACCTGGGGGTATGCAACGAGTTTCACGGAAGCGATGCTTTTCTCTCGAATACTGCAGGCACTCCAGCTTTCTCGGCACCAGAAGCCATTAGCGATCAGAAACAAGCAGGATTTAGTGGAAAGGTAAGGTATTATGTAACAGTCTCCTATAAAAACTGGATAACGAACTATTTATTTAAAACAAAGTCACGATTTCCTAGGTAGGGTAGACCGAAGAGAATTGAGAGAATTTTAAGTTTAACAAATATAAGTCAGTAAAGAAATATTGTATGTCTATAAATTTTAGTTATTGTAGCTAAATCTATATTTTTAAACAAAAATATTAAAAATTGATTAATAAATTTAAACATAAATAAATTCATAAATAAATAACACATTTCTTTGTGTAAGGCAAAAGTCGAAATTCAATTTGGTAAATAATATTCGGGCCCACAGTGATAGCTTCGTGAGACCTATTCGAAGGTCTAAATTAACTTCTCTTTTCATTTAATATTGGTGATTGGTAATATTATCAAGGTAGCACGAGCGAAAAATCCTCTTAAGCGTTATTTGATGAGGTGCATAGAGCTTCGTGAACGTTAGTTGAGGTTCGTTGAGAGGATTAGTCTCCCGAATATGTGGAAAAAATTAATTCTCCTATTTGCTCCTCACTATTTAAATTTTATATTTTTCAATACCCCAAAAAAAAACAACTGATCAACTGAAAATTTACCCGATAATACCTTCCCTACAAGATGGTTTCCCTCGGCTTCTGATTTTTTTTAATAATTACAGAATAAAATGTACAATCAGATTAAAAATTTTTATCTACGAGGAACATAAATTTTCCAATAAAATGAATGTTCCGCAAATAGTTATTCGTTCTTCTACAAATGTCGCAAAGCGACTTTTTCATGTAAGTGTTTAAATTACACGAGCATGAGAAAACTTTTCACAAAAGTATAATAACAAAACTAATTTCCAATTTATTCATTTCATATATATACCACCTATTTATAAATATTATTGATGTTATCTGTAATATTGCTCTGACAATTAATAAACTCGAATTTTAGATCAACTTTATTATGAAAGTTAGTGATACTAACTTACTGTTATTTACATACAAGAATGTCTAATTTTAGTCTAGTCGCCTTGGCAGTGAGAAACATTTATTTGCGTAAAGGCCCCTCTACACTCTCGCGAGAATCTCGCAAGAATGCAAGAGATATGTGAGAAATGCGAATGTGGAACCGATTCGCGTATTTTTCTCAGGTTCTCGTGCTGTTCTCCGGCATTTTCCGGTGAAGATGAAGAACACC
The DNA here is from genome assembly GCF_026230105.1 of Diorhabda sublineata. Classification (NCBI taxonomy): domain Eukaryota; kingdom Metazoa; phylum Arthropoda; class Insecta; order Coleoptera; family Chrysomelidae; genus Diorhabda; species Diorhabda sublineata. The sequence goes on from NC_079476.1 coordinate 10,363,488, forward strand.
GCGAGAAAGGAGCGCGAGAACGTGAGAACTGGCGAGAACGTTTATTGACTCCACACTCGCATGTTTCTCAGTAACAAGCGAGTCGCCGATTTGAATTATTTTTCACCCCTTCTTTTTAATCATTCTTTTCTCTTTAATATACGCATAATTATAATATGCAAATGCGCATAACAATAAACTTGACGCAGACACTTCAGCGTCCATCATTATCGAGCGGAGAACTGAAGTGAGAACTGTAGTGAGAACTTCGTGGAGATTCTCAGCGAGATTCTTGAGAGTGTGTGGAGGGGCCATGACAAGTGTGTAAAGAAGCCTTCTTACAACTAGCGAAAATTTCATTGAAATACATAAGTTTAGCGATAATTTTTTAAGTAAGTATAATTTTTCGTTCAAAGAAACTATAATATAATTGCTGACAAGATATATTATATATTTATTAATATTTTGAACACTTCAATCAAGATTAGAACAAATTAACAAAACAACAGATAAATTCAATTATAAACAATACTAATATTAGAGCTGTACTTTCTGCAGTTATTGAATTTGTCAACTCTTCTCTACAGAATGTATAAATGTCACCAAAAAATAGTTATCACTACATAAGTAGAAAATTAAAAAATGGAGTACGATTTAAACCTGGGACCTCCCACATGAGATCCTCGTACTCTAGCCGTTACGCTACGGAGACCTCAATAATAACTATCTTCACGCACTACTGCTCAAAGTATGTTTCTTTAGGCACTAGTGCGTAAAGTAACGTTAAGGAACAAACAAGAAGAGACAGTTATAACATGTATAGAAAGGAAACAACTGATATGGTACGGCATGTTCAGAGAATGACAGAATCAAGATTACCAAAGGAAGTTATAAGATGGATACCACCAGAAAACCGTACAACAGTAAGATCAAGGAAACATGGATGGAAAGAAGGAAACGATCAATAAGCGAGCGAGGACTAAGAGAGGAAGACTTATAAAATTTGATGTCATCCATTAACCAACGAATGTATATTCATCATCATTTTGAAGTTGATGAATCTAATGTTTTTAAAAGATATTATAAGTTGTTACACCGCCATTCTTAACTAATCAATGTAAATAATTGTTATTATTGTTACACTTTTATACATATTTTTATATTGTACTTAACCATAATTTCACTTCAGGAGATGAATACATGAATATTCGAAAGCTCGGAATATATTAGAGTTATTATACTTATTTGCCAAAATCTCACTACGACAACGCTTACAAACGATAAACAAACTCATTGATCTTCGCAAAAATATAATCTCTATTCTCCGATCCGCTTTTCATCTGTATGAAATACTTGACGAAGTCTTTTGATTTAGCCATTATCGATCAAAGACGTTTCTTTCTTTTTTCAAAAAGACTGAGTTAAAATCACATTTTCTGATATATTGACCATTATCATTTCGTCGCATCGATATCAATCTGGCAAACATTGTATAACCCTGTTTCCATTAGCCATCTCTCTCATTTGTACAGTGTCTGAATCAATAGCGGTGCATTCATAACAATACATGCACATGTCATCTTTGTTCCAACTTTTAATAAGAAACTGTAATAGTGCCTATGTAAAATTGATCAACTGAAAAGTTCTGTTTAGAAATGCAAATAAGAAACACTTTTCATTTTTATGTTGTTATGACTAGCTTGCCGATCATCAAAACGAAAAGCTGTCGCAATGTATCAAATTGATACATCTAGTTTATAATTACACTAAGACCATCAGTTCTTATATCAAGCTTAGTTGTAGACTAAATCCAATATTCATTTTGCTCATCCTTTTATTTTTTTGTTTAAGTATGTTGTGATCCCAAAAAAAATTATTTATGTCAATCCCCGGAGACGTGATTTACGGGTAAAAAATTAATGACAGCAATGTCGCAATGTATCTGTTTGATATATGATTGTAAAATTTACTAACGAAAAGTCAAATGTGTCTGGTTTTAGTTGTGTTTTTTATATCTATTCTTATAATTTATTTTATTAGGATGATTTGAAATATTTATGTTATGAAAAAATGGTAACTTACAAAGAAATATAACCAAAGTAGGTAGGTACTCATATAAAATAATTTCTTACATTGTAGTTTGGTAACTCAAAATCTGGCATTCCTATATGACACTAATAAGAAATATATATTCTTAGAAACATTTCAAGTGAAAATATTCAGAGAGGCGATCTTTTATTTAGTCTTTTTTTTCTTTCAACCTTGAGTGATATGGTGTGCAGTTGTGTGAAGTTGTATGCTCTCCACAAATATATCGCTTACAATTCTTGCAAATGGTTTTGTTCAATCTAGTTGTTTGTAATGTGTAACATAAAGCACAGCGTCGACGCTTTGTTGGAGCTACGGTATCTTGTACTGCCACTGGTCCAGCTTCTTTATCGGGTTCTTCCGCTGGTCTGAATCTTCTGAGACCTCCAGAAAGAGAACGTGACATGCCTTGTGTCATAAGAGTTCTTTTTTAAAGTTGTGGCAAGGCTAATCCGTCATCCAGTTTTCGAAGAAAAAGGCGACGTCGCATATTCTCCTGTCCATTTCGGATTGAAATCACTTGTGCATTGATACCTCCAACGTTCAACTTAGAAAAAATTGAACCATAGGCCAGCCAACGACGTGTGTTTCCAGCAACGCCAGTCTTTTTATTATAACATGTGACTATTTCTGGTTTCGCAGCTTGTATTGACTCCTGATCTATGGAATAATCGTGATGCTGAGAAGGTATAACAAGAACAGTTCGATTCTTTCTTTGTACGTAGGAAACAAGAGTTGGTTGTTCTCCAAAACCAAACATAGTTGACTGTGGTGGTCGCCCCTCAACATTCAGCAGTTCTACTGGCAGTTCTCTTTTATTTTTTTATTGTGCCAACATATGAAAGTCTATCAGTTTTTAGTTCAGTAAAAAGTTTTGAGTTTGGTCATGTCGTTTCATCAAAAAACATATGACTCCAACATTCTATAGGTAACTTAGCTAGTCGTGCTTCATATATTCTCCTGTGAGACGTGTAACAATATTAGGCTCAGTGCGTCGCTTCTTTGCGTGTGGTAGTTTCATCCATCTTGAAGTTTTATCTTTTCCAAGGTAAAATAAATATAAAATAACACTAAGCTATAATAATTAAGCCAAAAATAACAAAGTAAAATAACACTTACGCGTTATGTCGCAATGTATCAATATGATACAATAGGTTCGTAGCTAAACACACTCAATGACTACAACCAACGTTGCGAATTCGACTGAGCGATAGACTAATGCGGCATAGGAAGGTATTATGAAGGAGGAATCTCCCCAGCTTAGGGGGGTTCACTGATAAAATTGAAAATTGGCGATCTTTTATCATTTTGATACGCATGCGACCGACCGAGGGTTAATATAATATTTATTACTAGTAAGACATATTATCTTTCTTATAAAAAAAAAACATTTTACAGTAGAATACCATGGAACTGTTATAGAGTTATTTTTTTATGGCATACCTGGTTAACTGAAAAATAGATAAGTATCATGAGGATATCGAATTCTAGAAAGGAAAGTAAATTTGCTTCTTTGTTTTTTCTCATCATTCAACAAATAATAATATTTTTTTCTAATAAAACTGATCGATTTTCCAATATTCCCTTTATGTATGTAACCTGACTGGCTGGGGGCTCGTGAAGATATATATTAACATATATTTTCTGTATGAGGTGACCTGAAAAAGTTTGGCTTCTCTTCTCAAATAGAACAATCAAAATTCGTTTGAAAATAACTGATTTTAAATTAATTATAAACATATTAAGCTATTTATAAACATATCTTACATTCATTACAGAAGATTGTTTTACAATCTTCAACTCTTTGTTCATTTTTACAATACAATACATACTCTCAGGTGAATAAGACAATAAACACACCACCCGTTGTAATTCCAAAATTTTATATATATAGTACAAACAATTATTTTTATGATGCTTATATCTCCCTTATAATCGAAAAATTATTCATTAAGCACTTTTAATATGTTTTTTAGTTCGAAGGTATTAAATTTTATGAAGGGTTATTAAATTGGCCTCCATTTATATTAGCATAAAATTTTTGGATAGTCGAATAATTATGTCGGTGCAGTTATGAAATTTTTTTTAACGACAAAAATGGCAAGTAATAAGCACCACAGATGTAAATTTCTTTTGACAAGTTTTGTGATGTATGTGGAGAATTTATGGTGAAATCATAAGTCAGACCATTTTCTAAAATTTCAGTATTATTTCATATATTTTGTCTGACATATGTACTGTGTCAGCTGTAGTATCTTTGGTCCAGTAGATAATAGGTTAGGAACAAAGGGTTTTAACCTGACACTAAAACCAATAAAGTTTTTGTCAATAACGTGGAAGGAGTTGAAAATTTTGATACCATGTATTTCATAAATCCTGCTGTTTCAGAATAACGTCTAAAAACGTGCAACAAGAAAGTTTTTATTCATCTTTACGTTGAAATTGTTTGAAATACTCTCAAGTCATAAATTGATAATTCGAATCGTTAAAGCTGTTTTCAGAATCGGGAAGCGAATGAGAATATGATTTCAGTCTACTCAATTCACGAATCCACACAATTACAGCCCAATTAACTTAATCATGCTCGTCACAACTCTGGCACCAGGGGTCCATTACTGAAAAACAATACTTTAGGGCCATGTATCTCCAAAATGGACTATTTTTCGAAAACACGTGTATATATCTTTTTTATAAGAAACTTCAAGCTCTAAATACTTGTTTTTATACATCGTTTCGAATTTTCCATCCCCTTCCACGTTATTGACGACATACCAGTTTTTCCAGGGGTTTTCCTCATCTTTCATGGCTCCTCGCGCGCAGATCATTTTTTTCCTCAAATTATTCTTCATAAACTACTTATTCTAAGAATCATTACAATTGGTTGTAATGCCAGGTATTAGTAAAATTTTGGCTACAACGCCTAGACTAATAAGGGACGAGAAAAAGTATGCTTTTCCTAGCTCTAATAGTATGGCGAGAACTCACCAACTATTTCGATGAATGCTATTTCGGCATCAGAAATGCTATTCCCAAAAAGGGAAGCGTGATATCAAATATGCAAATTTGAAATCTACTATCAGACCTTGTCTTCACAATGCAATACCGACGACGCCTTCAGATTGACAATTTATTGTTTTGGGGAATAATGTAGTGTAATAATGGTTTGTCGAAAGTCTCAACAAACTGTGTACAGGTCTCACATTTACACACGGTTGCAGTTCCGTCTAGCCATATTCGATTCTTCATAAAGGATTTAATGTTCTAGTTCTTGATTTGGGGATGTCAAAGCAGCAGCTAGAACTGCTTGGTTTCTGCTTTAAAAAGCGGAACTCACTTGCCAAAAAAACGAAAATTATATTTTTCAGAAACAATCCAAGCTTCTTCCGCCAGCAGAATGCTTGTTCATGGACTCTTCGAAATATGGCTGTGTTAATTTATGTAAATCTGCAACCATTTATAACAGTTGTCTATACAGACATGACCCATGAAAATATACCTCTTATTTAAAAAAAATTGACAACAACCTCTATAAGTGGAAGGTATGTGGCGCTTTAAGAGCTATTGCTATTTTAGTGGGAATTCAGGAGGATTTACGAAATATTCATATTTCCAATTGGCTTAAGACGGCTTTAATTATAACTCTTAATAAAGGAGGAGATAAAAATCAAGAATCAAATTATCGCTCGATTGCACTCCTTTCCTCGTTTGGTAAGATCATGGAAAGATAGGCCAAAAAGATGCTTTTATCATTTCTGTTTAAATATAAATCAATTACTACTCATCAATTTGGGTTTTCAAGTAACAATTGAACAAATGATGCTATAATCTACCTCCTGAATAATGTGTTATCCACTGACGTTGTTGAATCTGTAAAACTCTTGTTGTGGAGAATTTCTTGAAGTGGGAATTACATATTGCCGCCTTATCTAAAAAATTAAGTTCCTCCTGCTTTGTGCTGAGATCGGTTTCCAAACAACTACACTTATCCACCTCCTTAACAGTTTATTATCCCCTTATTAAGTCGTATATTCGATATGCCCTTCCCTTCTGGGGTACGTGTGATACGACTCAATTTGAGTGTACTTCAAACTACAAAAGAGAGCTGTTAGATATTCACTCGAACGAAACAGCAGGGCTCACCGCATGGATTTCTTTAAAAGATTAAAAATTCTTACTCTTCCTGCCTTATTCATCTTTGAATCCGTTTGCTAAATTCGCGCTTCTCCAATTTCAGAAAGATCGTTGCACGGCTATCCCCTTAGGAACGTGGAGCACGACCTTAATCTACCTACTCCATGCTCAGAATTAGTTGAGGGCACAATATTTTACAATAGAAAAAATTCACAACCACTTGCCAATTGAAATAAAATTGATTTCATCTTTTCTCGTATTCCACAATAATTTGAGGGCATATTTACTGGAAAGTTCCTTCTACTCTGTGAACGAATTATATTCCAATAATAATATTTAATTCCGAGCATGCTGCATACTGGTTTAATTTTTGCTTTGGACTTATATACGACTTATATATTACCTATCACTATTACCTATAATTTTTTTACTCATTATGGTTTCCTTCTGTATATTGAAATTTTATTCTATTTGTATCTTTATTTAGTTATTTTAATGTTTGTTTTTTAGTTTGTACAAGCTTTTGTCTACAAATTGTAACAATTTTTCGACAAGTATTTCTCTCCCTTATTACTGTTTTATATGTTTATGGGACAGTCGTACAATGAAGAAACACTACCGAGGTAAACGTCTGAATGTCAACCGGTGTCTCAATATTTTAAGTATCTCACTCTTTAGACGCAATAAATATCTTTTTGCATCCACTTAAAATAAAAATCAGACTAATAAAAAACTTGTGAATTCTATGAATAAAGAATATAAAAGATTTCGATACCTAAGACATGGCCTCAGTTATGTAACGCTAAATTGAAGGAGGGTATTTGTATTGGGCCACAAATTAGAATATTGCTGTACGATATCAATTTTATAGGAAATAGGGATGCAAACTATGAACAAATAGTTAATGAACTTTCAAATTCCTATAAATCGCTTATCTGCCGAACGTTATTAAAAACTCATATTCTCCATTCCCATTTTCCTGATAATTTGGGAGCTGTCAGCCACGAAAAGGGTAAAATGTTTCATCAAGATTTATAAAATAACAATTAAACGTTAACCTGTTTGTGGTTTTTTAAAGTGATAAAAATCCTATTTGTTCCAGATTTTTATTGATCATTCTCGTCTTTATATAGGTTCATTCTACTTTATGTTACAGCAAAAAATTTTCTTTTCTGTACTAAATAACAGTTGTAGTCTTTCTGAATTGATAATTTCCTTTAACATTCATCGGCTACAATATCTTCCAATACATCTAATAAGTTATCAACCCTCAAAAAATTGAGAATGTAACTACCAATTACTTTAAAAAAAATCACGAGCATATAATGGTTTGCTGTTCATTCATTTTATTTTATTGCAATACTTTGTTTGAGTTTTCTGTTGCCATATTGGTATTTATTCTCGAAAAAATTCTGTAGCAATGAGCTCATAATAAGTTCCCCACTCTGAAAAAATATCTACCATATAGTCACAATTGTACAAGCCTAACTTCTCTAAGATTTTTTTCAAATATTATACTTTGTTCAATAAACATATAAGCACATCACATATCTAGACATAAATATACTAATTGTCATTTACTTTTCGAAATATTTTATGGATTCACTCTTCTAAATGTTTGAATTGATTACCCCTAAATGAATATAAACGACGCTTTCCGAAATGAAAAAATATTGTATGCTTTATATACTTAGGCGTGTGACTCCATAATGATATTAATTATAATGCTGATATTAACAGTTTATTAGTTTCGAGATTTTCGTAGTAGTCATATTAAACTGTAGTGAAACTCTGGTGAGAAAGTGTTAATATTCACTTTTTACTTTAAAACTCTATATCTTTTGCCATAAAAACTGTGCTATTCGAATAAATTATAGTTTACTGACGATGGAAAAGAGATTATTACACTAGAAATGAATCCATATAATTAAAAGCTAAAGTTATATTTTCTTATTTTGGTTAAAAATTGCTTTGACTCATCTGTAACACTTGACAATTAAGTTTTTAAAGGCTCTTTTGGTTCACCAAGTAATGGAAATAAAACTTTACCACTGGAACGGCACATTCCAATAGTTTTATCTTTCCGCTAGAAAGCATCGCAATAGTGACATTTTTTATTCATTGAGCCAATCATATTTAAACCTAGTACCATTAAATACCAACCAATCTTGGGCATGAAATTTCGACGACGCGTGGTATGCATTTCTGCATTATAAATTCTTCTCGCCGGCGACTGTTCTGGCATTTCTATTACTCTTTTAACTGCCTGCAGCTTGCCTTTCTGAACGAACTCGTATCTGAAGAGGAGTTTCAGCTACTCTCAAAACACTTTGTTGCTCTGCTTGCTATTGTCTTCACATCTATGCGTGAACCGAAGATTCTTCATTTCGTGCAACTTTTGCTGCATGGGGCTTTTACTTCCGAAACATTTTTAAAGAAGAACAGAGTAATAATTAAAATCAAAGAGTAAGATCTAAAATAATGAATAGCATGTAATGAAAAAAATGACATCTAACCTCAAAAATTCACATTTTTCATAAAAGTATCCTATGTTATTTCTAATACTTCCAAGAATATCTGTACAAAGTTTTATGATGATCGGTTACGTAGTTTTCGCGTTAAAGCTTAACAAACAAACTTACATTCAGATTTATAATATTAGTAAGGATTGTATTTTACTTTTCCATACTCTATATGAATGTCACTTTCTTGAATTTGTAAGAGATTATCCAATACTAATGTTATGAATTATTTTTATTTGATGATATTAGTCATCAATTTATTGATTAGAACTTGTAACAACTCTAATTTCAATCAAAACGACGTGTTTTGCTGTAAATGTAAACTGAAATCACTTGTTCCACTTTGTCTAAATATTCAAGCTATTAAGAACATTATGGCAACTTTATACAGCTTCCATTTCGATAGAGATTAATCTTTCCACCTTATCAACTTGCCAGCCGTTCAAAACTGAATAGTAAGACTGTTGAAGCAGTCGAGAAGTGCATGGTATTAGTTAGATCAATATTATAGACAAGGTTAACTTTAAGCTCAACTGAGAATAACAGTTTCTACATAAAAGGAGCACGATGAAAGTTAGTTAGGAAGCTGAGTTTATATACAAGTCTGCATGGGTAAGTTTCAAATTATGTTGTTTGTTTTAATATGAAGCTGTGGTATATGTTCCTGAGAATATGAAATTATCATTTCAAGTAAAATTTCATTATTAATTGAGGAACAATGAAAAATAACGATGTTTAATGGATCTTTCTATCACTTAATCAAATTGATTTTCAAGAGTCATTGGCATTGTTAACACTATCGTCTACATTCATAAGCTTCAAAGAATGAGGGCCATTCCTGATGTAACAATTGATATTACATCCATTTTGATTAGATGTATTATTCTTACAATAAAAGTAGATCTGGAACTACCAGTAACTTTATTGTATTGAACAAATTAACTAAAAGACATATATGTGGGTGAAACAAGTAAAATAATCAGTAGATAACTGAATATTAGATGATTAAACGATTAGATGATTAGATGTTTCTTGGGAACGTGGCAAGGAAACACCAAAGTGGACTAACTTCAATATATTTTCCGAGCTTTCGAATACTTATGTATTCATCGTCTAGGAAATACTCAATTAAGATTTCCGGCGATTTTGATATTATTCATCACCATCTATCAGCCATCTTCCATCCACTGCTGGATATAGACCTCCTTTTGAGCGGTATGTATCCAATTTCCTACAATTTTCTTTACATCGTCACTCCATCTTGTTGGCGGCCTGCCTCTACTTCTCTTATACATTCTTGGCCTCCACTCCAATATTCTTTTCGTCCATCTATTATCCGTCATTCGGGCTATATGGCCTGCCCATTTCCATTTCTTTTGGGCTATAATTTCAATAATGTCCTTAACGTTTGTTCTTCTTCTTATGTTCTCATTTGTAATTCTATCCCTTCTCGTAATTCCCAACATTGCCCTTTCCATTGTCCGTTGCGCCACTCTCATCTTTCCTGCAGTTTGTCTCGTGAGGATAAGCGTCTCTGCCCCATAGGACATCACAGGTATAACACACTGCTCATATACTTTTCTCTTTAGGCTTATTGGTAAGTCTGATTTCAAGGTACTACTCAACTTGCCAAAAGCTATCCACCCTAACTGTATTCGACGCTTTATCTCACACGTTTGGTTATCTCTTCCTATCCTCACTTCATGGCCTAGATATTTATAGTTATATACTTGCGCTATCTCACCTCCATCGATAATTATGTTATCATTTGTTACCAGATTTGTCATAAATTTGGTTTTGTCTAGATTTATTTCTAGGCCAACATTCATTGTGGTTCTTTTCAAATCCGTGGCCATCTGCCGAGTGTCTTGCATATTGTCGGTGATTATGACGATATCGTCTGCGAAACGCAGGTGGTTTAGATACTCACCGTCGATATTTATACCTTTCCCTTCTCAGTTTAAGAGTATTCCAACACACATGTGAAGAGCTTAGGAGAGATAGTGTCTCCTTGTCTAGTCCCGCGTCCTACATGTATCTTATTTGTTGGTTCGTGGAGATTTACATTTAGAGTTGCGTTTTCATATATGTGTTTAACGAGCTTTGCGTACCTGTAGTCTATCCTACATTGTTGCAGGGCTGATAAAATTGCTGGAAGTTCAACTGTGTCAAACGCCTTTCTAAAAGGATATTATTAAAGCTTGTAAATTTTTTTTTTAAATAAAAAGTCAATTTGAATATTGAATTTTGAATTCCATGAGATTAAAAATTTTTACAAGCTTCAATAATATCAAAATCACCAGAAATATTAATTAATTATTTAATAATTAATGAATTATTCCCAGACGATGAATACATTAGTATACACAAGTATTCGAAAGCTTGTCCACATTGGAGTTTCTTTGCCACGTTCTCAATAAAAAACTACTCATAATATAGCTGGCAAAGACTTTTTCACAATTTATATAAATATATATATATATATATATATATATATATATATATATATATATATATATAGTATAAGTTTCCTTAATTTCCTATTTCTTAGACCTTTTGATATGTTTCTGCATCTAAATATTCTTTCTTGATTTTAGGTCTCGTCTGTTTTGGATTTTGTTTTTATTTTATAATTTTTGAAAGAAAGATAAAAATTGACGACTAGTCTTTATCAAAATATTTTATCTTATAATTGAATCAGGGATGGTTGCAGTCCTCAACTGAAATGTCAGTTGTTGGAGCTGAGTTAAATTTGTCTATTTGTGGTGTACTAGTTGAGCTCTGTGGATGTGATTGAAACTCCAACCTTGCAGCTCTAGAACAGAGAAATAAAATAATGAAGGTCTTAGGAGCACAGATGGAAATTACTGAATGAGGAATGAACAGAAAGAACAGATTGGAATGAAAGGAGCTTATGCTCACATATGAAAAAACTGAATTTATATTTGTTAAAATCTAACAAAATAAAAATCTGTTTTATTCTATTCTGTTCTGTTCCCCAAATGAAAAGAAAATACTAATTTTTATGAAAAATATCATACACAATTAAAGCAAAAGGAAATCCATAACGATAAGATAGAATTTTTCTAAGTACAATGAAAAAAAAAAAAATTCGAGTACATTCCGAGGTTTTATTCAATTTCTCGAATGAAGTGGAGGTCGATAACAAATTAATTTCTTCAAAAACTCGAATGTTAGAATACATAGATGAGAAGTGATTACAGTGCCACAATACGTGAACAAAAGAATATTCAAAATACTTAAAGACAAGCTTAACAAGCCGAATAGCATATTACAATTTGACACGGCGTGATTTCTTCTTGTCAGGCCTTCTCAAGTACCGCTTTTTTGCGAGAGGACCACGTACACTTCCTACCTCCCAACTGCAATTAAAGAATTTTGAACTCTTCGCGGACAGTTTGACATGCTTCACGGGACCTGCCTCTCCGTTGAGAAACATTGCTTTACATTAACCCTTTTTCGAATCCGTTTTGTAATTTCTTTTGATAAATTTAGTTTGACGCTGAATTTTTCTCTCTTGATGCAAATTTGTTGCCTGACTTATGCCGACCTCTGTATTAATGTTTTTTCTTTGTGCTCTTCATATTTAATCAGTTCCTTGCTCTTTTCATAGCCACTCGAACTGAATCGGAATCTTTTCTTCTTAAACTAAATAAAATATAAAATCAAGGATCTTATAATAAAATTTCTTTATACCAACCGCTCCCGATATATCAACTCTGAAACGTTGAGATCCAAATTTTATTTTTTTCAAATTAAAGTGATAATGTAAACTTACATATACTAGTAAGGAAGTAATATATATATATATATATATATATATATATATATATATATATATATATATGGAGGTAGAATCAGCCCCTCATTCATGATATCAAATATTTTTTTCTTTGTGATTTCATTTTATAAAATTGTCATATAAGGGTGTCATACACATAAAGTTGGTTTCCAATCTTGAATTCTATTGAATAATCATACAAAAATATAGCCTTAGTGTTCAAAGCTTAGCCTATCCTATTATACAGTTTTAACCCAATAGCATCTCTTTGAGACTTTGGTAAATCCATTCTTTGGGCTTAGATACAAAAATTTATCGAACTCCATTTTCAACATCTCCCTTGGATTAAAAATGTTTCCCAAGCGATCCTCCATGGATGTGAATAAATAGTAATCGGACGGTGCAAGGTCCGAATTAAATGGTGGATATGATAGGAGTTAATGCCACCAACTTTTCTGACGTAACTTTCGCAATATGTGGTTAAGCATTGTCTTATTGAAGAGAAGCCGCTTTCAATAATAAATAAACCTGCATATTTCACCGATAAAACCACATTGGCATGAACTGTTCACTATATTCCTTGGCATAGATAGTTCGTTCATCTGGAATGATTTTGAAGTACACTCAACCATAATTCCACCAGACACACAAAATATTCCGATCCTATGGATATATCTATAAAATGGGTTCTGGTAATTGTCTTTTGTCTAACTACTAATTTTCTATGCCCAGGTTGTTTGGATAAATCTATTTTTCATCCAAAGTAACAATGCGTCTAATAAAAAGCAGGGCAAGGAGCAGTTTACACACTTCTACTTGACGTATTATTTGAATTTCGGTTAATTAGTTACTATTCGACAACTTATAGATCTTACCTAATAATATTAAATCACGATATGCGGTACCTTTAGAAGGTCCAAGAACTCACATATTTTCTCTGCTACTTCAAACTTTTGTTTCCAATAATGATTTAACACTACAGGAATTTCACATTTATCGCACATTACACTATTTATTATAAAAACTGCGTCGTCAATAAACAAACAGATGATGATGAAAAAAGTAAAGCAATTGTACTTTCCATAGAATTAGAGACACGTTACGACATGTTTAAATTGAGGTGTAGGAATTTTCACATATCGCACCTCCCCTCAAATTGTCCGATAAGTCAAAAAATTAGAAGATTTATTGAGCTATTGCTGCTAAAAAACTTATTCTTATTTCTTATAATTTCTTGTAAATAGTTCTATTGCAGTCACTTTTTCAGCTTTTAAGTTACCAACCGAAAAGTGAAAAATAAATTTAGAAGTAACTTCAAACACTTCGATATGAAAGCCGACGTTATTTTTGAGACACAATCACTTAAAATTTCTATCAATAATGAAACCTTTTTTAATGCAGTTGGCCACCATGTATTAATTATATTAGGGTTGTGTCATTTTGACATTTAATGCATGCCAAGAAGATTTTAATTCAGATTTTAGTGAGCTGATGTCAAACTCTGCTTTTGATAGTTACAAATTTGAATTTTTTAATCATAATTTTCGGTTATTGTTACTACACATCTCAATGCTGAGAAATATCTGCAACCAGTTCCCCCTTTGTACGCATATCTGAAATTATAGAAATCAGTCAACATTAATAGTTTTCGAACAGTATAAGATTGGGGGATATTCTTGATGGAACTGATCGGGTGAAAACAATTACTAGATAATTAACACTCCTAAATATATTTTTTCCACATCTATCATTTTCAGGCTCTTTTATCTAGAAATTTTTTTTGAGCTACTTTCCTATAACATATTGTTTCGATACTAAGTTTACTTATAAGTATTAAATTGTTGATTACCGGTTTTTCCAGAAATGTATGGTTTTGACAAAGTGAAACTACATTATGCATCAACAGTACTAGCGTATTTGAATTTTTACGAATGTATAGATTGTTCGATTTAGCAAAATTTTATAGCCACTTTGTTCTTCTGAATCAATCAATTCACTGATATATCGATACGTTTTCAATTACTTTATTGATAATAGCTTTTATTTGTTAACAATATCAAAAAGTGATATATTTCTAAATATAGAATTGAAAAATATATCGAATGCAATATCAAAAGCTACTCTTCATCAACATTTTGAATAGTTGTGTATATATGAACATGGAAATGTTTCAGAATTTGCATACATTTAAGTCAAATTAATTCTATATTATGAATGCAACTGTCAATAATTTGAATTGAGTCCGAAATTAAATCTTAACAATAGTGTCTATTTAAAGATCGTTACTGTTAAATTAACCTTCTTATACCTTTTGATATGTTTATGTTTCTCAATGTTCTAGATAACTCCTTTGATTTCATCATTTTACTTAATAATCCGATGGCTTTCTTTCGTTTGGCTATTATTTATTTCAATCCGCTCTTAATTTTTATTTGACAGTGTTGCTCCCAGGTTTTCGATTTCATAAATTTTTCTATCCTATATTTCTTGTCGTGTCCCGCTTTAATATCTATGTATTCCTTTCCAACAATAAAATTGTATCTTATTGCCATATACTTTATTTTCTCTTGATTAGTACTAAATCCATAAGTTTTTGCAGCCTCTTCTAGTTTACAGATTGCTCTGTTCATTTATTTGTTTTGGTTATTAAAACTCAATCGTTTGCATGATTAAAAGCCATTGTCGATATAGTTTCAAACTCTTTTCCACCCTAAATTTGTCTGATACAATTCCATCACTGGCCACTCTACTGTGTGAGTTATGTAATGTCATCTTGACTAGCTTCACAATTTATTTCGGGATTTCTAGTAGATTAATGGCAGCATACATTCTATTTCCATTTAAGCTTGCTTAAAATCTATGAGCATAATTAATTAATTAAGTAACAGGTATCTTGGTCAACAAGGTGGTTTGTTGTGTGAATGTGCAGAGAGAAGTAGCGTGTGGGGGAATCTTTTAAACCTGATAAGAAAAACATTGACGTGAAATAAATGAGAAAAAACAAGATAAATTTCAACTCTTTAAATAGTTCTTGCAAAATGAAAAAACACAGAATACTCTAGACATAGAATATTTTAAGACACTTTGAGAAATGTTACTGAGGGCATCGTGTGGTAGTTTTGACGAGAATTTCGAAACAATGGAAGAACCGCTAGTACAGCAGAAGTATTCTTGACTACTTCATTGAGAGGATTAGATCATAGAAATAGCTACTCAACAACTTAAAAAAGGATAAAGAAATAAAAAAAAATTTCATCTGCTAAGGGAAAACAGTACTATATTACTGTTTAAAGTATTTTATTGTAAAAACACACCATGCGAGTTATGTTACATAGCGATTAATTAATTCCACTTTATACGTTAATAAAAAATTACTTGTTAATATGAAGCAACGGTATGTTTCCATTGAACTGGGTAACGACAAACTTTTAATTTTTTATTTACGTTCCCACTTGTACCATATCGATTCTGTTTCAATACCCAACGGGGAATCGGAAAATAATGCCGCTATCATAAATTGAATTCAATCGATGCAGTTTTTGTTTTTAATCAATAATGCAATGAATGATACGAGACTAATAAGAATAAATTTGTTTTTGACAAAAATATTTTTAAGTTATTCAAATTTTTGAATTTTCTTGCTAAGGTAGCAATCGGAATAAATGGAAATCCGAAAACTATTGGTCAAGTATGGTCGGCATAACGTATTTTCTGTTGACAATCACCCCATAATTTTCGATTAAAATTTGGTTCACTGGATCCAATAGTCACCATAAAGGTCTTTATAAACAGCTTGTCCTAGTTTGAGCATATCTATATGAAAAATCTCGCATACTCTCCACCAAATACTCAGAAGCACTTTTTTGTAATGTAAACCTGATATCGCACTACTTCGTGATGGGTCGTTTGTTGCCTTTTGAAACACCATGTAGGATCCATTTTACGGCTCCAGGGATCAGGCGACCTCAAAATATGATACCGATGAAGCAATATTTTGTATGTGATGAATTTGTTCTCTTCGGACAGATCTTGAGGATACCAAATACCTGATGTACTATTTTTCAATCCTGCTGCAAATGTTCTTGGTCGACCATGGCTGGGTAATGGTGTTCTCTGACATGTATTTTGTTCCACTTTTTATCCTTGTCGTTCTATAATGTTCTCAGCCGGATACAAACGTCGAATTCACTTAAATTCGCAAATGTTTTTGGCTGGAACTGTTATGTTACTGTCTTTGCTACACTGGTATTTAACTTAATATTTCACCACAGAATGCAAATAAACCTACTATTCAATTATTTAGAAGTGAACAACCCACAATAACTTAGACACGACTCCAAATAATAGTATGAGCTGACAAAAAGCAATGAAATATTCACTTGCACAGAAATTCTCTACTTTCCAGTCCACCTAATATATTACATTCTCAATCAGGTTTTATTTTTATTTACAGGGTACCGACATTTGGTCAATGGGAGTCACACTCTACGCTTTTGTCTTTGGGCAAGTACCATTCTATGACGATCATATCGTGAGACTTTACTCAAAAATTAAAAGTCAACCAGTCAACTTTCCAGAGCAGCCGTACATCAGTGATGAGTTGAAGGATCTCATAAAGAAAATGCTTGTTAAGGATCCTACCCAAAGAATAACGCTACCCGAAATAAAGGTATACTAAAAAATTTAGTGAAAAAATTATTTTCACTAACAATTATTCAAATATACATTATTAACAAAGTTGTGATTTTTGGAACCATTGGTGATATTAATTCTGAACACACTGTTTACACTACCACTGCATCAACACACCCAAATGCATTTTCTAATTCGTGTTTCGATAACCAAGTTATCGTCTTCAGAGACTGAAGGTAAACCAAAACCTATTATTCCAGCGGAAAAAGTCCTTGGTGGGAATCTTCTCATTTATTCCTAAAGTACTGACCTAAAAAGGCCTGTAAGGAATGAGAACTTTGTCGCTATTTGAACAATTTATTATTAGAATATTTTTCAACAAGTTCAAATTATTTCTATTTTTATTTCATGATTATCACTGGAAGCGTGATAGGCAATACTCGCTATTTCGGTCCGTCCATTTATTAAATCCTAATGATAAAATATCGCATTTGGAGAAGAGTGATCCAATAATAAATTGTATGCATACTTAAGAAAAAGAAAATCATGGTTAGCAAGTAAAACATTCATTAAAAAGACAATATAATGATAAAGGAAAGGTACAAAATATATTTAAAAGAAAGATATTATGGTTTATATTATTTTCTCTCCTCTGCACTATTAATTTATGTCTATTTCTCAAATTTTCCTATGTTAAGGTGATTCTGTAGTTCATACCACCACCTTAAAGTCTTTTCCATTCTATATTTTCTGGGTTTGTCAGCTTCTCCTTTTTGCTTCTTCTCCTATCTATATGTACAAAGAACTCCAATAAGGCCTAGGCGATCAGCTCAGGATTTATTTAATATTTTCAGCTCAGTATTAAATTATAAGTTTTGTATTCTATATGTTTCTTGATTGCTCCAGTTGTCAAGATTCAATTATCAAGTGTCCTATAATGAGTGACTGTTGTGTATTGACTAGCTGTTAATATATGTATTTTCAAAATTAGCTTACCTGCTTTCAATTATAATTATAAAACTTTTAACAATAAAAAAAAACTGACGTGAAATAAACATAATTGTCTATATCTTTTGGGCTCATAACATCTTAGTTTTAGATTCGTTTGTTATCAATTGGTACGCTCTATTGCAGGTAGTTAGTTTGCTAAAACAGCTCTAATAATCATTAGAGATAATAACGTACTTAGGGTTGTTTATTTTTATGTTTATACCTACTATTTAATTCGCACATTAAAGAACTAAATTGTTTTACCAGAATCATATTCAGTCTAACGTATTTATCCTGCAACCATAAAAGACTACGTTTTATCAAGTAGCCAAATTCACATAGTAAAATTGTAGAGGTGAGTCTTACGTTCATTTCTACGATCCAGAAACAAAACAACAATCGCTGGAATGCGACACTCTGGTTCTCCAAGACCTAAGAAGTTTCGTGTTCAAAAATCTGCTAGAAAAGTTCTTGCTTCAGTTTTTTGGGATTGCCATCGAGTAATCATGATTGATTTGTTGGATAAGGATAGAACAATAACTGGAAATTACTTTTCAACATTACTGACCACTCTACAGAAAAAAATTAAACAGAAAAGACGCGGAAAGCTATCCAAAGGTGTTTTGTTTTTGCAGGACAACGCTATTGCACACAAATCTCATGTTGCCATGCAAAAAATTCGAGATTTGGGGTTTGAATGACTAGAACACCTCCTTCACCAAATTTGACTCCGTCCGACTATCATCTCTTTCCTCAACTGCAAAAAAGTTTGCAGTCTGGTTTGCAGAGCAAGAAGAAACATTTTTTTGAAAGGTCTAGAGACGTTGCAAGTTTGCTGTAATAAATCCAATGACATTGAAATTTTGTTTGGTTCTATAGTAGGCTAAGAATTTTTCAATATATCCTCGTATGTCCTGTTAGATTTCTTTTGAGAATAAGTCATTCTTACTTCGTTACTCATCTTCACATCTCAAATATTACACAAACACTAACTAAAAAACTTGATTTTACACTCTATTGTGAAGAAAACAGTATCTCTCATAGTGTGGGTTTTATAGTGAAAAAATACAAATTGCCTCCTTGGAATAATAAGAAGAAATGTGTATCAAAATTTGACTAGCATATTTGTTTTGACCTTGCACATCAGTCTTGATCTGAGTCTCTTTATTCGGTCTTGATCTGGGTCTCGCTGATATTAAATTGGTCTTGGTGTGTGGGGTTTTACAAGACCGATCTCACTCATCTTTATTTGTTATCTTTTTAATTTGTTTTGAGTTGATTTCCATTAGAGTAGCTTAAAATCGGAATATGATCAACAACTACGGTTAACTATTGAAGTAAAAATTTAAAATAAAATTCAATAAAGTATCTTCAAAATACTGTACTGTAATAGTAAATCACTAATCTCAACGTTGATTCGTAAAATTTGTGAAAGCATTATTTTGAAATGGTTTTCATTCACCTCCTCGTATCCTTCTGAATGTCAGTAATATTGAACTGTTTTTTCCTTTTCTGTATCTTTTTCCACAGATACTGTGGTACCAAATTCCATTCCATTCAAGTAAAAGAAAAATGGATACAGAAGAAGAGTATTAACGGCCAAAAACTCTCATATCAAAAAGAGCTTGTGGCGAGTCGACTTGTTTTGGTGAAAATGAGAGCTGTTGATCTATTTCTTTATATTCCATTCCCCCCTTTTATAATTCGGAGGTTACAAATGTGCCACATGTAACGAATATTGATTCTACTAGGACTTCGCCTTCGAAGACAACATTGACTATAATTTTCAACTTTTTAAGGCGAGGTGAATCACTACATAGATCCATCTTTCATTTTCAATAATAATTTTGATTTTGGTGATCGAAATCTGGATGTATTACGATCCTTCAATTCTATTCAAATTGATATATTTTTAGCTTCAAACGTGTTCCCAATGTTCCTCTTCCTCTCCTAATTAATTTTCACTTAAAAATTGCTTGTACCACTTTAAAATAGATTTTTTCGTGAGCTTCTTTGGCTTTCCATTTACAATTAACTTGTTATGTTAACTAATTGTTCACGATTTATATTTTACATTGGCGGATGCAAATATTAAGTTGGTAATAATTAACTGATAAGTAAAAACTGGCTTAAACATATCACTGTTTTTCTCTAACCAGGATTTGAGCTGTATATCATACTGCGAATCTTTCGACCATACCCTATAGATTTCTTGTTTGTATACGAAAACATTTTGGTGGTGTATTTGTATCGTATCATTTCCACATATGTTGTAAAAATTATCTAGAAAACTTACATATTTTCAAAGAGATTTTAATATTTAAGTCCATACAAAGATTCAAAAGTATCGATGAATTTCCCAATATTTGCTATGAATTAGTTAGTGACAAATCGATATGTTAACTTCAATAACTTCTGAATCTGAAAGCAAAGAGAAAACTAACATCAAATATCAAACAGAAAAGAACGTGGATTTTGTTCCTTAAAAGAGATCAAACTTAATTAGTTTCTTGTGAAATTCCGACCGATTGTTATTTAGAGTTACTTGAGACCATACGTGCTTTCATCTCTGAGAAAAGGTGACGACAACTCTCATCGACATTTTGAGATTAAAGCAATTGGATCATTTTTGTAAAGGCACGGCTCCGTTCTATATTATTTAAAATGAACCACTGAAAATGCGAGTGGCAAAAACTACTATTAAATTGAATATGCTTTGATAAAATGTTACAGAAATACGGATAGTTGCAAACATATTCATTAAAGTTAATTTGTTCAAAAACACTCTGTTGGCAATAATGAATAAGTACTGAAATACTAATTTTGTTAGATATGCTCTGTTTCCTGCAGTTTTTGATCGATAAATATTGTCAAATGTAGTTGTGAAACGATTGATTCCCGATATATTTTTTTCATATATAATAATAATACGAGGGTTGCTACTTGAGTTTTGAGATAGCAAAATAAAAACAAATATTTATAATTTGATATGGCTCAATTGTTTTCCCAAATATTCTCCATTAATAATGGGAGCATTTTTTCCATTCCGATTAATGTACCTCAAACGTTGACTTCCCAATTTATATGCGGGAATAGAAAGAAATCATTGGGTGCCAAACGAGGACTGTACAGCGGATGATGACCCCTCAATTCAATGCTTGTTTGTTCAAAAGCGTTTTTGTTTGAACTGATTTGTATGAGCTCTCATCTAGGTGGAGAATGCTTCGTCTTTTGCGATTGGTTTCTCTGATTTCTTTCAATACTTCTGGCAAACAAATGCTGGTGTACCATTTAGTATTTACCGTTTAATTTTGGTCTAATAGAAGGGTGGCGGTCCAGTTATTCAAAAATAATCAGGTGACCATTTACTTCGTAGTGCTTCACATGCGAGAAACTTTTGTTTGATATGACTCCTCTTGAAAAATTGAATTGAATTTTTTTTAAATTTCCTGGCACCAATCGACACGAGCTATTTTTGAACGTTTATCAAATTATGCGGTATCTAACGCACACACGACAAGTCCTTTTGACAGCCAAATGCAATATTGGATGTATGCGAGTAGAACTAATGCCCACGTATGCCTTAATCTTGCGATATGTCACATTACTATATTGCAATATCAGTTTACGCACAGCATCGATGTTTTCTGGCACAACAACCGATTTTGGCCGACGATGAAATTTATTCTGCAGCGAATTACGACTACAATTTAGTTAGCAAAACGCAGTAAAACACAGTGGCTCGAGATAATTCTTTATCACCAAAAGTCGAAGCGAGTTTCTCGGCACACTGATGTTGCTTTAATCCACCTCGAAAGTCATAGAAATTCATCACACGAAAACCTTCGCGATTTAATTCCATTTTTAGACCAGGATGATTTTTTCAGGTATCTGTAAACAACTCATATAACACTCATATGACAACACGTTCCGAGTACGTTTATCTTGAAAAATGTCAAACTTTATGACAGCAATGTTAGATTTGACATATTCACATCAGTGTTGCCATATCTCAAAACTTGAGTAGTAACCCTCGTATTAATAATAATTATCATTTATTATATGCCATTGATAACAAAACATTAATATATTACATAAGAAGGTAAATGGTTTGTGTTATGTCGATTGACCAATATTTTCACACTTACCATCTGAAGTTATTTTGATATAAAACTAAGAAGTTCAATGAAATATACACGATTTGTGGATACATTGCAAGATAACAGGTAATGGGGAACATCCAAATATTTACTAAAGAGGGAACTTTGATATGAAAAGCAACGATTAATTTTTTCTTAATGATATTTAGGTGTATTTATCACATTTCTTCGTCCCAAATTTAAATTGTGGATGTTTATTCTATGGGTAAGTCTTGTATATCTATGTTAATTTGTTTCTTGAAATCGTAGTGATAATTTCGACTGTGTTCTTGTTCTTTCTGATTCTATTCAATTTAAAAGTTGTATTTTCAATTTTTTCCATTTATTTCAATTATACTCCCTGATCATATATTGTTATTCCTCCCATTATATGTCAAATATATTGAAATCTATGTTAATAATGTAATTTTCGTACTTTATAAAGGTATCCCAATATATGATCGTTTGATGTGTGCTGCATGAGCTAACGCCGCCCGCCGGTATGACCACAAATGGAAAGCTTCCTTCTAATTTGTTAAAATCCTTGACTGCTGGTGTATATCTTTCATATCGACAAGCCACATCAAATGCAGTACTTTAACACTTCCATTACATAGACCAGTCCATATTTCGTCATCGCGTTAAATTCCACCACAATTTTATGAACCTTTCTCAAGCTCTTCTACATTGAAATTATAACACATAAAATAATTTTGACGAATTCATTCTGAAATTATTTGAACTACACTTAATTAATTCAATGAATTTAAAATTCAGAGACTCCCAATGGAAATAGTTAATAGTGGAAGTCAAGAATGAATCACATAGTTTTATCTGTTAGTTTGAATTTTCTATATCACGGCTTCTTCTAGAAACATTTCAAACAAAATTAGAATTCTATCAATTTTTATATTAGATTTAGATTATATTGAGGACAATAGTTCGTTTCACTCATTTCACAAATTTCACAACTGGAAATATAATCAATATTCTGGATAACATGTTTTTTCAATTTTTATAAGTAAATCCCATTTCATTGTCTATTACTGTATTAATGGAAGTTTTCACCACAGTACTCCTGAGACTATTGTCCCAAGTTTCAGCATCAGCATTCGCTTTGTTCAATAAAGTAATTAAACTTTTAGTTGATTAATATAAATTTGAACCTGTCTATAGTCAAGCAGCTAAAAGTTCACTACTAATTATATATTGAATGGATAGGTAAGTTACACATTCTAAAATATTTTACCGGTAATAGAAAATTCATTAAATCGATTTGGTCAAGATTCAGTCTCATGTCTAAATGGTACACGGAATACGATAGAAAAACAAACGCATCATAAATATTTCAGCTGCGTGCTATGTTATCGCTTTCCAAGTAAAGAACTATGCGTTTTAGTTTTTATAGTTAACGTTTGCAGTTTCCTTTTCATGTTATATTGCTTCGAATCAAAATGTTCGATTTAATACTTCTAATTTTCATACTCCGTTGGAGTTTACATTTTAATTTGCAGTTATAAACTTACCAACTCAAATCTAATATCTTTAATAATTTATATCCTAACTGAAATCTTATAACAGAATCTACTTTGAGTAATTTAGTAAAAAAATTTATTCAAATTATAGCAAAGAAAATAAACCATTAGGTACTTGTGATAGATTTCCTGATAATTTCACGTTACAATATTATCCAACACATATGCAAATAACTATCACTAAATAACTTCAACCCTATACTGGTCTAATTTTTAAAATTGAGCAAAATTGACGAGGAAAATATACAAAACATTCTATTCATAAAAAAATATAAATTTTGCTAAAACATATAAATGTAGCAAATATGATACATGGTGCTTACTAGGTAATACACCAAGTGTTTGTTTTGATTTTGCTGTTAAAAATCAGTTTATTTTCTATTTATTTGACACAAGTTTTTTACCAATTGATTTTTAGGATACAAGTTATAGGGACAAAGAGAAAGAGAGAGAAGTGAAAAATATAGAATTCAATTATATATTATATCTGCTATAAAATAATTTTTATCACAAAAAAATGTATAGATAGATTCTACAACATGAAGGTAATTTTTAAGAATGGGATCACATCCAATAGAGCATTTTTCAAATAAAAAATAGTTGCAATTCAGTAATTTGAGCCATTATCTTACTGAGTAATGAACAAACATGCGCATGAGAGTCTGCTCTTCCATAGTTTGGTGAGACGTATGCAATTGGAGCTAAACGTTATTTTTGTTTGCAGTTTTTTTTATAGTTTGGATGATGACCATCCTCTTTTTGGGTTACCTTCTCCCAAATACATACAGTATGCAAGTTCTGATTCGGAAATGTGTCAAAAATAAAATTTGTTCGCAAATTTTTTGTCGCAATGTTTCTCTATGCAGAAGCCAGATGTTTATTACAACCATATCAAATATTTGATAAAAAAGAATGATAATTTTGCATGTAAAAGATGATAGCAGGGTAACAATTTCATTATGTTCTCAAAAACCACTAGAAATTTCTATGGTATACACATACATACTAATACGAAATTCCTCTAATTATTTATTCCAGTTTGAAGCAGAAATTTGCAATTTGGTGCTATAAATATATACCCAGGGATAAAACTCTCCTCAAATATACAAAAATGAATTATTAAAATGATTGGGATGCATTCGATAATTATATTACCAGCGGGTATTATTCGACACAGTGCCAGTGTAAATTTCGAAATTGTACGAAAATCCAACTGAACCGCATAATATATGGGCAGATCCACTGATATTCGATGAAAGTGTCTGCTATGATTTTGATGCTTTTCGATGCTTCGGAAGTACACACACGATCTTAAATATTTGAGCTTGATATGACGAAATCCACCCCCGGGAGAATTTTTGTTGATGATTTTTAATTGCAATGATTTTTCACAAAGCAACTTTCCTGAAAGAAATCAAGCTTAGGAAAAGTTAGGTTTATTGCATAAATGTATAATTAAATGAAAGGCATAAGCTGCTGGTCGTATCTTAACATCGAAAACGGTGTTTAAAATACTGTTTTATCAACAGGTGAAATTTATTTCGTCAAAAGCTGTCAGCTAAACCCGATAAATATTTATACCAAATAACTATGTTATTTTTAAAAAAAGGAATCCACTGGAAAGAATGCCTTTGGAAAGGGTTCTTTAAGTTATAGAGAAGTTTATTTACAAATTATTGGAAATAAGTGAAAAATCAACTTTTCCTTAAATTCAAAAAATTTCTTCGCGGTCGACTCTGGTCATTTCAGGCCCAAAATAAGATCGTCTGATTCACCTGTATTTTATACATATATAAATGAGGTTTTGCGGAGAAATATTGACGAATGTTTTCAAATTTTTTAATGCTCATTATTTTTTTATTTGACTTAGTCCCAAGTTCCAAAAAAAAGTACATTTGGCATTTGGACTACTGGCATTTATAAGCAAATACCAAAAAACTGTTTTATATATTCTGCTGTCAAATTTGGAGTTTGAGTCATACTGTGTGGTATATAAATTCTATTGATAAACTATTTCTGCGACTATGTCGTCATTGAAAAAATACATTTACGGAAGAGTCAAATATATAACTAAATTTTCAAATAATAAATTGTTTTGCTGTAGTTGGTATTCGTATGGTATGGAGGTATGCCTTTTCATGTATGTCCTCAGGTATGTATTCATCGTTAATTTCATTTCCGACAAATGAGCTACAATATCAGCTATTTCAGTGGTATTTTTATGAGAAATTCACGATAAACTTCATGTATCAGATCGGTTATAACTGATTTTGAAATCCATCAAATAATATTACAACTAAAAACGAATATAAAAGAATGGGGGATATTTCAGGTAAACGAAAAGTTAGACTACATAATACCACTCGTGACGGATTCATTAACAGTATCACCTGAATTTTTGTACCGAATCCACTTTGTAGAGTTGTAAAATCTAAAATTTCACAATGCTATAAGAAATACATATCTTTTAAAAACTGACCGAGTATAATATTTTTATCAGAAGATTTAACTCATGACATACTTATATTAGAATCTAAAATAAATTTAGATTGTTCAAAAAACTCAGGAACATTTTACATGAATGGCACTTTTAAGTATATACTATCCAAAGTACTTTTGGTATGTGTTTAGAATGTAAAATATTTTTTACTGAAATACACTGTGAATATATATTTTATTTCTGTTTTTTATTTTATAATTAAAATCACGAGCTACATAATCACGAGTTGTCTAATCTTCGTAACAACCATGATGACGAGTTTGCTTATTGTATGAGGATGTATTTATATCTAGTTGGCCTAGACCAGTTTCATGCTTAAATAAAATATTACGTTACCGTAGCAACGAACAATAACTTATTAGAAGTGTCAGTGTGAAAGTTGAGGTCAAAAAAGTAAACCAGAGTTACGTAATAAATTAAAAGAAAAAAGATGTCCACGGAAATTGTGAAAAACGATAATTGGAGTATGGAGACATCATCAAGTACCTGCATTTAAAAGGTTAAGCAGATTTTCGAAGATATGCTTAATACCCTTGGTGATCAATGTCCTTCATATGCGACCATGAATAATTGGACATCAAGCTTCAAAAGAGGTAAATTTTCCAATGAAGGTAATGACTGATCGGGAAGGCCAGTTTCAGTGTCAGTCCCCCAAAATATCGAGTTGATGATATGATTTCATCAGACCGTTGAATTGGGCTAAAACGGATATCTGAAGCACTGAATATTCCATACAAACGCGTTCATCATATAGTTCACGTCAATTTGAACATGAGAAAAATTGCTGCAAAATGGATCCCCAAATGTTTGAATGTTGACCAAAAGCGTGCAAGGATAGAAGCATAGCGTTCGATCTGTTCTCGATTTGAAAACGATGTAGACTTCTTAACCCGATTTGTTACTATGGATAAGACTTGGGTACATTGTTACGATCCAGAAACAAAGCAACAATCGATGGAATGGCGACACTCTGGTTCTCCAAGACCTAAGAAGTTTCGTGTCTAAGAATCTGCTGGAAAAGATCCTTCTTCAGTTTTTTGGGATTGCTATGGAGTAATCTTGATTGATTTTTTGTATAAGGGTAGAACAATAATTGGATGTTACTATTCGACATTACTGACCACTCTATGGGAAAAAATTAAAGAGAAAAGACGCGGAAAGTTATCCAAAGCTGTTTTGTTTTTGCAGAACAACGCCCTTGCACACAAATCTCTTGTTGCCATGCAAAAAATTCGTGATTTAGAATTTTAATTACTAGTACACCCTCTTTATTCACCAGATTTGGCTCTGTCCAACTATCATTCCTTTCCTCAACTGAAAAAAAGTTTAAAAGGTCGTACATTTTCTTCCAACGAGGAGGTAATAAAAGCTGTGTAGCTCTGGTTTGCAGAGCAAGAAGAAACATTTTTTTGAAAGGTCTAGAGACGTTCGCTGTAATAAATATATCCAATTAAGAGGAGAATATGTTAAGTAATAAAATATTTTGACATTGAAATTTTGTATTTAGTAACAGTTAAGTTAAAATTTTGTGGCGAATATTAGAATCACCAGTTGGCGCATATCATGTTGCTGCGCGATAAATAGGTCAATAAGTATGTAGCAGATCTTTTACAAAGTTGCTATATTGAAATTTTCTTCTAAGTCAAAAAATAAAAGGAAAAACTTCACCGTATCATATATGCTACATGTGGCAATGTAGGGTAAATATTGAAGTTAAGT
Source organism: Diorhabda sublineata (assembly GCF_026230105.1). Lineage (NCBI taxonomy): Eukaryota > Metazoa > Arthropoda > Insecta > Coleoptera > Chrysomelidae > Diorhabda > Diorhabda sublineata. Next base: position 10,391,525 of record NC_079476.1, read on the forward strand.
GCTTATTTATGATTTTTATATGTTTTAGGTTCATCCATGGGTAACTCGTAGTGGACAATTTCCACTTCCATCGGAAGAGGAAAATTGCCAGTTGGTTGAAGTTACTGAAGAAGAAGTGGCTAAAGTTATAACTTCAATACCGAAACTAGACACTTTAATTTTAATCAAGCACATGCTCAAGAAACACTCCTTCCAGGTTCGTAATCTTTTCCATTTTAGTAATACATATTAAGAAACAAAAATTATTTAAGTTTGTAAATATGAAATTTTCGTAAATATGAAAACTGGCATTGCGATAACAGTAACTAACATAAACGGTTGGTGACCTTTAGTTGCGATGATATATTTGCCTAACAAAACATGTTGATTTTCCATTCCATCAGATTGAAGTAATGAAAAAGTATATATAAGATATTTCAGATATCATGGAAAAATCTTGTGAATTCGCACAACCAGTCAAAAGAGAAAATGTACATATTTTCCGAAAGTAACAATTTCTATTTGTCTGTACATAACTTATTGGAACATATTCTCTTCGTTCTAAATTCGAAAAATGGAATAAAAATCACAGGACTTTTCTCAACAAGAAACTAAATCTTTTTATTAATAAGTACATGTGAGGTTCTAACTTCATTTCTTTATTCGATTTGTCTAAATATATAAGTTCGAAGACGCTGCGTTGTTTAATATTTGTTTGGCAGCCATCAATAGTGAACGTTTCCAGTGAATTTGTAAAAGTGGAAAAAATTGGTCATCGTTATGTGATACAATACTTTTATTTGAAAGGTATTAGTTCAACCAATACAAAATCTGAAATAGATTCAACTCTAGATGAGACTGCTGTTTGGTTGTCAACAGTGAAATATTAAGCAGCAGAGGCCATACAACCTGCGAAGACCAGCATCGCAGTGGTCCACCAAATGAGGTGACGACTCTAGAAATGTTGAAGAAAATCAACAAAGCGGTACTGGATGATTGTCTACTGAAAGTACACGAGCTAGCAGACTTAGGCATTTCAAAAAGTGCGGTACATCGCAATGTACAAACACAGCGTCTTGAAGATGTTTAATAGAAATAAAGCCGTATTTTTGCGCTTCCATAACCATGTATGAAACATGGATCCATCAAGTCACACACGAAACAAAAGTACAATCAAAACAATGGACTGAAAAGTGAGAACCGGCTCCAAAGAAAACAAAGACCGTTCCATCTGTAGTCATGCGTCGGTGTTTTGATATGTGCCTTGAATAATTTTCACAGACCATTTTGAAATAGGAAAAACTATTAACGACGAGTATTATGCGAACTTAGTGCATCGTTTTAGCAAAGAAATCAAGGCCGCATTTGACTAAAAAAAGTGTTGTTTCGTCAAGACAATGCACCAGCTCACACATCTGTTATTTCAATGGCCAAAATTAATGAATTAAAGTTTGAATTCCTACATCATGCACCGCATTCTCCAAATTTAACCCTCTCGGATTATTTTCTGTTCCAACACTTGGTGGTCAAAGATTTTCCAACAATGAAGAGGTGATGTCGGCAGTTAATGTGTATTTTGAGGAGCTTCTCTTTCTTTGTTGGGCCAGGTACTTCTGAGACCATCCTCGTGTATGAAGATTGTAGTGAGAGATAAAAATTTCTTTGTAAAGCCTTGGAAAATGCTCCAATGCGTTCAATATTTTTCCCAATTCAGTCCTATCCAGATAGAAACTTTTAAAGACATGATCTTTGACTATTTTAGGAGTCTTAGATACTGAAGACGATAACTTAGTTCTCGAAACGCGGCAGACAATGTATTGTAAGCGGTAGGGCAAACAGATGTTTAGCATGAATATCGCCAACGGTTCCCAAAATTCCAACCTAGACATTGTTGATTTGAATATAACGGAATATGCTAGACAGCGATAGAGTAAGCTGGATGAAATAATTACTTTTAATATTCTCGGGAAGTGTTATTAGTAATTGAGAGTTTTTGATATTGATATAAAACTATTTATTAGAGTGGCTGTGGTCCTACATCTGTCAACAACACATAGACACCAGTAGGACATTTTCCATCAGTGCTCATGGAAACTGTTTAAAATGTTTCTGCTAATCGAGAGCTCCGCTAACTGCAAGGTATTGGCACTTATCCCTTTTCTTTGTGCTAAATACCTCGAAGCGATCGTTATTCACGGATCTATGAAGCGACTGAAAAATATTATATGTCATATAATGGTTCGAGACTGGTTTATGGCTTTGGCTATGTACAATGAGGAACGCTGTGACCGAACCGAATTGCAAATTTCGAAATTGTGACGAAATGCTTGAACTATTAGAAATTTTGTTCATTATGGGTACTAAAAAAGCTGACAGAAGTTCACAAAACCTAGCGTTTCTGTAGTGTTTTTTCACTTTGTGTTTGCGGTGAAGATGGCGATTATTTCTCATACCAAATAATGACAAGCACAGGAGTGGCACACATTACACCATAATCAAAATAACAGTGTGGAATAATGATGATATCGCCCAGGAATCTCAAGTTTAAACAAACATGGTCACATCGTAAAATCATAGGAAACTTCACTAAAGTACTCCATATCCTCTCGTTATTTCCAATCTAATGACCAGTAATGACCACATATTTTTTTTATTTCGAGAAACATCTGAGTGGTAAACATTAAAACAATGACGTCGATGTCAAAATGGCTGAGCTGAACTAATTGTAGACAGGTGGCAAAATTCTTTGGAGGCAAAATTAAAAACCTTATTGGAATGTATGAAAAGTGCCTCAATATTGGTAGAAATTATGTTGAAATGCATATTAAAGTACAAATGCTTTGATCTGAAGATAAATCTACTAAGAAATCTCTACTCTTTTTTATTTGAAATAAAGTCCCGTAATGAGTTAAATAATGTCAAAACTTCCAAAGAATCATTGATAGCTGACTTGAAATTAAATAGTGTTGCTTAATGTGAGGTTCAACTAATTGTATCTCCAAAATCTTACACATACAATAATTTAGCAGAGTGAAAAATGGTATCCATCAAGGAAAAAATATTGAAAAGGGTTATCTTGTATTATTACATACCATATACAATGGATTTGAAACGTCAAAAAAGTTGATATTGATCATAGCGTTTTGCGAAGGGTTATTAAATATTGGCATATACCAAAAAATAACGCCTAAAGTTTGAGAAAGAATTGCGATTTAGTGGGAATGAAAGTAGTTTGCGTAAAATCATATGTAACGAAGTTTACACGAGAAATGAAACAATGTCGCAAGGAGGGTTAACCCATTATCTACATAGACGAACTTTAGAATTCATCATATAATTTCTGGTATAGCAGGTTTCCAGTTATTTCAAGAAAAATATTATTCTGTTATCAATATTGGAAACTAAATTTAACAGAATTCTGCTCAGTACAAAGTTGGTTCAAGAATTTCATGATACCTGCAGCAATGGAGCAAATATACGAGGGCTGCTACTTAGGTTTTGAGATATGGCAAGACTGATGTGAAAATGTTAAATCTGACATTGCCATTATGAAGTTTGACATTTTTAATGGTGAAAGTACTCAGAGCGTGTTGTCATAAGAGTACTATTTGAGTTCTTTAAGTTAGTTCAAACATTCATCTTGATAATAAAATGGAATTAAATCACGAAGGTTTGTGTGTGATGAATTTCTATGACTTTCGATGTGGATTAGAACAACAGCAGTTTATTAATCAAGTCGCTCCGACTTTTGATGATAAAGTACCATCTCGAGTCATCGTGTTTTGCTGGTTTTCGATTCGATCGTTGTCGGACTTCACTAGAGGATGAATTTCGTGAAGATCGTCAGAAATCGTTTGTTATGCCAGAAAACACCGATGCCGTGCGTAAACTGATATTGCAAGATAGTCATGTGACATACCGTGAGATTTAGGCATACTCGTACGTGGGAATTAGTTCCATTCATATATATTCAAGATTTGTTCGCGTTGGATATCGCATCAGTTGTCAATCTTTCAAAAAACGTCTCGAGTCGATTGTTGTAAAGAAATGATAAAAAAATAAGGGTCTTTTAAGACAAGCCAAATCCAAAAAAAGTTGTAGATTAACGAAGAACGGTCAATACTGAAGTGTTCGAAAAAATTAGGGAAACCAATCGCAGAAAACGAAACATTCTCTACCACGACAACTCGAGATCTCACATATCAGTTCAAACAAAAACGTATTTGAACAATTAAATCATCGAATTGATTGTTCAATTGCGATTGTGATTGTCATCCACCGTGCAGTCCTTGTTTGACACCCAATGATTTTTTTTTATTGTCTCAGATCAATAATAAATTGTGAGGTCAACGTTTTTCTACATCTGAAGGAGCGGTTGATGCGCCTAAATTACATGTTTTTAAGGAACCTCAATCGGAATGGAAAAAATACTTCCGACAATTGGTTAAACTGCATGCAAAAATGTATGGATCTTATTGGAATATAATTTGGAAAATAATAAAGCCATATCCAATTATAAATATTTGTTTTTATTTGTCTCAATACTCAAGTAGCAACTCTCGTATTATTACTATATGTGAAAATAAATATATTGGGAATCAATCTTTTAAACGATAAAATGATTAAGAGAGGTAAAATATTACATAAGCAGAATAGGAGTTATAAACTGGCAAAAAAGACAGGAAATAGGAAGTTGTGGCGGGAAATAAAAGACAAGATGTAAACATGAATTATGGGGACAGATCTACCCCAACAAAAAGGATCTAGAAAGCATGTTCAAGTCACAACCACATTAGGGGTGTTAAGCCATCAACATATATATTTTGAGTATATTTCAAAACCTATGTAGCAACGCTCGTACAAATAGATAGAAGATAGGGTGGACTGTTGGTCATCACTTTATTCTAAATGAAAAAACTATTAGAATGCGACCGCTATTATGATTATATTCTTGTATCAAGTAAAGATAAATTCATACTGTTTCAGATGAAAGAAAAAACTAATAATAATTTAACAGAAAATTTGTACAACCAACAATAATATATTAAAAAAAGTGAAATTTCATATTTTCAAGGAGTTAATGAGATTATTCGGAGTGATATATGAGCTCATGGTTACGAATGAAAAAATTGTATATCAAGTGACAAAATGCTTGAGGATATCAGTTCATCTGAGAGATGAAAAAATATAACAGACACGATTCCATGTTTGATACAACTTTTTGGTAGTTGCAAAAAGGGTTGTGGATGTCGCTTGTGGAGAAGTGGCTCTCAAATTAGTGTAGAATGCCTACAATGCAGCCAAAAATGTTGTTTTAATACTCCGCAATCACTAATTAAAATAAATCGAAAATACTTCGCACATATATTTTTTCCATTTTCCATCATTTACTTCTGTAAACGAGTATATATTTATTCTTCTAAATGTTTATGTTTCTAAATCGTCATGATCTCTCTTCGGCTATAAAATTAATTTTTTTAATAATTGCTTATAAATAAAATAAAATAATAAAACTACATTAACGAACCACGAGATATCAAAAAAAATCAAAAATTCTTGGAATGAAATCTAATACACGAAGAAGAGAATTTTCAGAAATGTTTCACATTCATTAGAACGAAACAGCTATAAATGATAAAAAAGACCTAAATAATTTAATTGATGACTGCTTCATATTTTTGAGATGAAAAACTAAGGAAACAATAAATTTGTATTTTGATTTTATTTTGATATGCATGATTCAGGTGATCTTTTGATTAATATGAATAAGCAAAATGTATACATTGACTTTGGTGTATGAAATTTTCTGAATTCTAATTATTTCGATGTTATATCATCAAAATTATCCAAATTATATTTAATCTATAAGATATTTCATAGAAACCCCAATATTTGAATGAGTGAACTCTTTTGTATATATTATGAGGTATGCATTTCACTTATAATTGAATTTCATTCAATTTCAGTTAAATTCGACGTTTTCATATTTTTAATGCATCAGGTGATTATGATTTTTTATCTATTTTAGTTCATAATTATCCCAATCGTTTCTCCATGGTAAAAAAAGATTCTCATTCGACCCCAAGTTTTCATTTTAATTTATTGGCTGAGTTAACCTTATCTTTCTCTTGCTTTCTCAAAAAAAAAATTCTCTAATTGTGTTTCGACAACGTTGCCAATTTCAGATATTTGTGATAACAAGCTTCGAAATGTATCACGTAAAAGACAGATTTATGTATTTATTCACACTTTTCTGTTTTTATTTTTAGAATCCATTCCTTCATCGTCGAGATACAACTGTAGTTCCATCTGTTTCACATTCCAGCACGGTATCTACTCCTCGTCAATATATCGGGCAATCGGGTCGTTCTAATTCCGCACCTGGTAGCTATGATTGGCATCACGAGAAACAGCTCAGTATCGACTTGGGTCTAGAATCTGTTGAAGAGGTCGCTACAGATCAAACTTTAGAAGAAACTACAAATAATGGGGGGAAAAGAGAAGAAAAGCGGTGATATCACTTGTTGCATAAAATAGAAAAATTTTGGAGAATGCTTTGGTAAATGTTGATAATGAGTTTGAGCTTGATCTGTGATTAAATGAAAAATTCACTACATTGTGAATCTCATTTCTTTAACATATATGAAGATGTATATAAATATTTATTTCAATTATAGTTGGAATAGAACTCAAAAATAAATAGTTTGATATTTTCATATGTGTTGAAGTACTTATATTTTAAAATCATAATTATATTATTTTTATAAATCATGAATTTAAAGCAAATTAAAACTGGGATATGTGTGATTTTTGGTTCCAAAATTTATGACTTTGTTTAATTTCCTTTAATATTTTTTTTCTCATTTACACCTCATATGTTACACAAATTAATATTTTTAATAAATTGTAAAAGCAAAAATGTATAAGTGAAATTATTCAAAATAATTATAACATACATATAAATTGCCTTTTCCTCAAAATTGAGTTTTATCCAATGAGTCACAACAACTCTATCATCGTTAGAAATCGTTAGAAATAGAAATTTCATTTTAGATTCAAAAATATGAGAAAAAATATGATTTTATAAGTTTTTCCTGTAACAAAATTTCCACAGTCCACTCCTTTCCGAGATATCACCCTTAAAAAGTGGGTACAGAAATTAAATTTGTATCATTTTTTTCAAAAAAAGTTTTGCTGCGTTTCTATAAACCAGTTTTCATGTCATATAATATGATATCTGTAGTTTGCAGGCTTTGTTTCCATCAAATTCTCCAAATTCTACGTTTGGTCCAAACAATTTTTTCAAACATTTGCTGATATCAGGGCCATCTTTACGCATAGGCCCAAGAGGCCCAGGCCCTAGCCGATACAGAAACACATATCATATCTTTTTTCGTGAAATTTCATATATAACTTGATGAAGATGCACGAATTAATTTGTTTCTTTTAAAGAATTATACAATCTGGTATAGTAAGAACCTTTTTTTTTAGAAAATAGCCCTACCCTATGTTACGCCTAGGGCCCCTCCAATCTAAGTAAATATAGAACTCATTTTGCGAACGATTAACACTTTTCTCAAATATTTTCTGATATCAAGGCCGTCTTTATGCATAGGACTAGGGATAGTGACCTAGGTTCTGGGTGTAATCTTGTATACTGAGAACCTTTTTTTAGAAAAGAGCCCCACTCTATGTTAGGCCTTGTACCCCTTGGTCATGAAAGACGGCCCTGGCTGACATTACTTCCTGAATTGCTTGTTCCAAACATCATTGGTATTCATAAGCATATATTTGAATTCGATTCGACAACAGTAAATAATGTTGCCGTATTGACTCTTATGGTCAATGTATTACTCAGATATTTGGAATGCTCTGTAAAAGAGTTTTATTGCATTATTATGGAAGTAACAGAAGTTCTACTACGTTCCTAATAAATCAGTTTTCAGGTCATATATGACTCCTAAGGTTTGCAGGATCTGCCTTCATTAAATTATCAAAACAAAAACATGGGAAAACTACGGTCTTGGTATTAGATTTAGTTTTTCACTTCCCAAGAAAGATTTACGATAAAATAAATGAGAATCAACTTTATGCGGGTACAGAATTTCAGGCGTATCTTTTGGACGATATTGGGTCTCCTAATTGTTTTGTTTACTACACAGTTCCAGTTTATTCTTTTTTATTGTGGCGATTTTACCTTGTGCTTTTTCATGATTAAAAATATTTTTAAACCTACGTTGTAGCTTACCGAAGTTTCGTTTTCCAAAAATTAGTTCGGGTTTTGTAGACTGTATCTTCGGAACTGTTTAATTTATTCTATCTATATATCCACTAGTGTTTCATTATAATATAGTGTAATGTGAGTAATATATAGATAATTCAAGAAAAATTTGAAAACATGTAAAAGAATCCATATAGCAATAATTCTAATTGAAGTTATCAACTTTAGATAGTTCGGATACAGCAATGTTGGGGAGAATTGATTTAAATATTTTATTGAGACACTTTTTTTACTTTTTGCACTCTCTTCTACATTTTTAGGATCTTTTGTTAACTATGTTCCTAACTCTCCTACCTCGTATTTACCGGGTGTTTCTAAATTCATGCGACAAAATTTCTTGTATGAAATTGTGAAGGGTCTTTCTCATAACAAAATTTCCAGAGACATCACCCTTGAAAGGGGGTGGAATTAGCAATCCTCACTGTATCTCCTATCAAAACATTCATTCATCCATGTGGCGAGTTTTAACAGAGCAGCAATATACGGGTTCAAGCTCTTTTACGTTTCTACATCCTAAAGCTATGGTTTTTGCTTTTTATCTTATCAAACACTACTTTCACCGTACCCATATAGTAAAAAATGTCACTGTTTTGATGCCGGGTTAAATAAAAGAGCATAGTATATAGAATCTGCTGGAAAAAAATTAGCTGCCCATATTTTCCTCTCTTGAAAATATCGTAGTTTTTATGTAATGGATATTTCATTCCACTTTACAGCTTTTTCTATGAAATAATAGAATTTTTTTACCATTTGACAAGAACAAGGGAAAAATATTACGGAAAAATTTCATTATGTACAGAATATTGTCCGCAATCATTTCATATATGAAGGACATGTTGAAGAAAGTTTAAAATCTGGGAAACGTAGCATTTTTCAGCTGTATTTCGCATTTTCGAAAAGGTGGCAAATCACTAATAGAATGGACAACACTTCTGGCGTAAAATGCTGCTTGGCATAATGAAGTCAGTAGGGAGAGAACTTAAAGAAAAAAATCAGCTAAACTGTACATGGAACATTATTTGTTGTATTATTTGTCAATTACAATGCACAATTTATCAATTAATGGACCACGTGTGATTTCTTTTGTAATTCTTTCTATAGGGCAACTATCCGGAGAAGAACAAAATTCTAGAAATAAACATTTGAAAGTATATCGAAGAAGCCACTCTGGAAAAGCATCAAGGCAATTCACTAATGCAGATATTTTTAGTGTTTTACCAGTGTCATCTGATTCAGTTATTACTAGCGTAAGAAAATTGCTACAGAAAGCATCTGTGAATGAATTATGTTCTCATCGGAAGAAGAAAGTTTAACTAAATTCACAACGAGTGATAGCGAGGATATTTTATAATTTTTATATAAAACAAACAAAAAAATTATAATAAACTATTGTTATTTTGATATATTTTAACAAAATAATTCAGTTTTTAACAATAACCACTGTACACTGGTTAGAATTTGTTGCGATGTAATTAACAATTATTTTTTCAACAAGCAATAGTTAGCAATAAGTAGCAATGTTAACATCATGTTTTGCTAATAGCGTTCCACAGAGCATAGAATTTATGGATTTTCATGTGTTACAGAGCTTACCAAAATAAGTTGTTATCTAACACATTCGCAGAAAAAGGATTTCACTTTGTTTTTCATTTACCAGTCTATGAATTTTCTATATGTATGTCTTCTTTCTTTGACATCAATGGCAGTGAATTTCCACTAATTTATGTAGCTATTTCTGCAACTTTAAGGAAAGTTATGTTCCCATGATCGTTTTTTTACTGAAATATTTTTCATTATTTAATATCAAATAAAATATTAATAATCAAACTCACAAAAAATTCTACAATTCTCCCAAATTCACTGTGTCACTTGCCAACGGTTCAAAAGTAAAATTAAAAATGTCATTCGACAAAGCACTGCACTGCGGACAAAATTTTCATTTTACACAGTTCGCTCGTTTCCCTGCTGAAATTACAGTTTAAAATTCACAATAATGGGAAGCTGTATGGAATATGTCATATTTTATAATTGTTGACTTAAACGAACAGTTTCCGCATCGATGGATTGGTCGTGGAAGTGAGTTTGCTTGGCAACCAAGAGGCCCTGATTTAAATCCTTTGGATTTTTAATTTGGTCGCAAAGAAGGCATTAGTTTACAAAGAAAAAATTACTTCTTTTCCACAACTGCGACGGAATATAGAAGAAGCCGGGATGTAATTAAAAATAATAGACAAGGATTATTTGATATTAAGAGATCTTTACGAAAGCGGATCATAAAGTGTATTGAAGTAAGTGGTGAGCATTTTGAGCATTTGCTTTGAAGTTTTTTATTTTTGTTTACAAATTTGTTATTATTACATATTTAAGGAATAAAATTTTTTTATGAGAAAATTAAAATTTATTGCTTGCTTTTAGAAGCAAATAACGCGATAACCGATTGAGTTACACGAATCAAAGAAGAGTAACTTTTTTTGTAGAATTTAACGCTTTTTAAAATTTTTTTATTATTTCAGTTGTAAGTTGAGCCCAAAAAGTTCACTTTGATTTAATTAACACAAACAAGTGTAACTAGCGCCCTCTATTAGCAATGTTAAATTAGAGTGCAAATTATGATTCCTCATGTCAAAAAACGTAAAATTGCCAATTTTCAAAGAGAAATTATGAAAACAAAAAATTATTGCGAAAATCAAAATTTAAATTCAAACTTTGAATCTCGGAATCTCGGAAACTAGCAATATTTGCATAAGGCATGTTGAGTAGAATCATCATATTTTGAGATCTAGAATCTACAGTTCAGAGATTGGACATTCTTAATGAATCACCTTGTATAAGTGAATAGAGCCGAATAGAGCCGTCATTGCTTGAAACGTGAGATCTGATATGTTGTGAAATAATAACAAGTGTAACACATGTCATTGTTTAATAAGGAAGGGAAATGAAGACGAATTTTGGTAATGATGAAGTATGTTTCTCTATTTGAAGAGTATAAGTTCTTATTTAATAATTTTTATTTATTGACCAATGATTTTAATATTAGGTTCGTTCCAACCCATCAAAAAACAGTTCTTGGTACGGTAACGATTCTGAGTAATTAAGATTACATTTTTTCTATTCTTTCTTTCTTTGTTAACAGCAAGTACTGTTATGAGAACCGTACATATTGCGTAAAAAATATCATTCAAACTACTATTTAAGTAATTTAATTGTCGGCTGGTGAAATTGAGTTTTCTTTTTGTTTAATATATTGTAATGATTTTCTTATTTATTTAAACTCTTTCTAACGGTGGGGTCGAATTATACTGTCTCTTACTTAATTTATTTACACACTCACACTAGACACTATGATAATTAACTTACTACTAGTTATATAATTAAATATAATATAATTAAATATTCATAACTTAAATTCACCTATGTCGTTTCGTTTACTATAACTTAGAATTATAAACTGACTCTCGCCGCTAAACAAGCACGAATTTATAACAGAAAGAAATTTCTAGAATTCTAAAAGTGAGCCAGCAAATTAATAAAAAGGCCTTCTCCGACATTATATATAAAAAAAAAAATATAAACAAGAAATTATCGTAGAGTACTTAATTTTACATGACGAATCCCCGTAACGTGGACGTCCTTCTCAAGGCGATACCTCACTGCAAAAACAAAACCTTTGAATGAATTTAGATTTGATGGCTATGGACATCTTCCAGAAAAGAAGGAGGCAGCACATTGTTAACTGGAATACTGTACACAAATCTCATACTTTTTGTATTAAGTTTATATATGTTTTATTAAGAGCCGGAATTATTTTATGAAATATCACTCTCTGATTTTATCAAATTTATTCGTTTATTTCATATTCAAATCTTACTTCTTTAAAGCCGTTTTGTCAATTCCAATGGATATATTTTTAAAATTTAAAATATATATGTATGTATATCGGTACCAAAAATCTTAAAAAAATATGATAAAGAAATTTTGAGGCAAAGACAAATTTCAAAATCACTTCTGCGCAGTTGACCTCGAAAGGGTTAAATAGGCAAACAGGTAACTGGTATGTTTGATAAACGATTTTCGAAATGAAAATTGAGTTAATGCTTTTCGTCTTCATCATGATAATGGTTCTCTTTAGATTCGCGAGTTCTTAGCCGCTAAACGTCGTACTACCTGTCTACATCCGCCTCTAGATTTGGCATCTGGCTTTTTTATAAACCAAGAAACGTGCTAAAAGGGAAACAACGGTTTTAAACTATTTCTGACATTTAGCAGGCTAAGACAGAACAATTATAAATTCGTAATTGGAATAAAGACATCGCTAGACAAGAACAGCGCGCTGCAGCGGTTTCAAAAATATTAATTCAAAATTAATGTTATATTCTTACTTTTTTTCAATAAAATAGTTCACTGTATTGTTTATTAAACCTAGTCTATCATGGTTAATAATAATCTGAATCAAGTTTTATTGTAAATTCTTGGAAAGATAATAATATATTTATTACAATTTTATGTTTATATTACTTGTTATTTATGAATCAATGCATGGAATAAATTTCTCTTTCTATTTGTAAAATCTACATACAGCACCAAATTTTTATGATCTTGCACAAAGCTTACCTTGGAAATCATAATCAATAGTGTTAAAACGATTTATTGAAATTCAGCTGAATACATTTTTTGATATTTGGATAAAGAATTTTATTTATCTTGTATCCCCACTACCTAAGGTAAATTTGCGAATTCACATTTTAGAAAAATTCATCATAACTTTCCTATTTTGTCCAAATGGTGATTTGGAAACTGACCTAGAAAAAAAATTTCTTTATTTTTTTTATTATTGATTCGTGTGAAGAATTGTTCACAAATAGCAGCTACTACCATAGTCCAAGGACTGTAGGTCAAAGTTAATGTTATTAACAACATTCAACGGTATTTGACATAAGTAGTTAGTATACTTTGAGCCGCTGAAGTGGTCAAAACAATTTTTTATCATCCTCAAATTGTAACTTAGCATGTATAGACGCAAGCTAGGAACTGATAGTCTGAACCTGTTAATAATTTTTTTGGATTTTGAAGTCATTTGTGGAGTGAATCATTAGTTAGCAGAGTCCACATAATCTTTGTTTCTAGAAGCATTGTAAATGTTACATTGTCGATGAAGAAAGGTTAAATTTAAGGGTAGTATCTTAAATAATTAAGCTCATACCTGCAAATTTTTTATTGTAGGTGGATTAGGCACAGAGCATGAGAATCAGCACTTCTATGTAAGACAAAAATTTAAGAGCAGTGTAAGAAAATAAAAAAGTTTACCTAGAATGGGATATTTAAGATTTGGACCTAGTTTAAATAAAAATTTCAAGTACAAAGTCATGGAAAACACTCATGATATATATCAAACGTAAATTTATTCAAAAAATTAACATAACATATGAAAGTATCAAACATAGAGCAAAAACAAAATAATTCTTGTGGCATACTAATTTCCCATTTGAGGAAAATATATCTAAAACTGGGTCAGTAGTATCTCTAGAATAGAATAATGTTCCAAGTATAGAATTGCACCGACTCCACTGATCACCAGGTTTGCTGCTTAGAAAATCTACTTTACAATAATGCAAAAACTATTTTGGTGTCTGATTGCTAATGGTGGTTCTATTTCTAGTATTTCTTGAAAAGGCTTTCCCAAATAATCTGTCTATTAGGAAATTATGACGACCCTAACTAAATTGTTCCTTAGAAATATTTCCACCACTTGGTTGTAGAATGTCCATAGATTGAGCCATAGAAGAAACGTCTAGCGGTTGCATGCGATGATTACATATGATCCATGGCTTTCTCTATCAAAAGATGTTTGGAGTATGAGTTTTGTGGCGGTCCATTATAAGGAACGAAGGATTTTTTGCGTTGCATCGGTTGATTGTGAAAAAATGGTTGAATCACGAAGAGATCCAGATGTATCCAGCCAGAAGAATAATAGGTAGCTATGGATTAAGGGGGTAGTACAATTGAAAAGTCTTCCTTGGCGCGAATTTTTGGTAAAATAATCATATGTGAAACAGTACTCATATTACATGCATAGTATTTCCCGTTAACGTTCCTACTTGATTCCTATCTTGCATTACAATCATTTTAGGTGGACAGTTGTTAAGCTAGTGTCATCGACGTTGAATCTTCTAGATGGTGCATACGCGTATATTTTTTGCAGGGACTCTAGCAAATAAAAAAATTCACCGTGAGCTCTTGATGTTACCTTAGGTCTCTTCAAGGAGAGGTGATTTATTTTCATTCATGATCGAATCCAAACCGAGCCACCCATTTTTTCATTTTCATTAAAATAATATTTCAAATTATTCCTTTCCGCTAACTGAAACGCCTACCTACGCACATCTGTAGACGTTAATACAAATAGCATGCTCTCCATAGTGTCTACGTATTTAAGTAGTTGCTCTTCCATTTAACGCGAAAAAGTTCGTTGTCGACTTCCCAAACCTTCTTCATAGCCGATAATGTTTTTATTTTAACTTTTTCACTCTCTCCTCTCAAGGGTGCTTTTTAAAACAGAAAAAACTTTCGCTGCATTTAATTTCTCTCGCCATGCCTTCTTCGGACCAAGACTGACGAGTTGCGATATTTGCTAATAACTTGAATCTGAAATTCAAAATTAAACAACAATGTCCACTGCTATCATATTGAAATTGAAATAGTAGACGTGCATAACATTTCTACAATGGGATACATCACGTTTTATAAGCACATTCCGCGTCCCACTTTACCACCATATTCATTCGTTAAGGGGTCGCTTATGTCTTCGCTATTGGTAAAAAAAATATCGCCGTCACCTGATTGACCATAAAGACAAAAAGCTTATGTTCGTATATTAAAATTTTTACAAAAAATGCATTAAAAACTCACAATTTGCGTATTGGTTGAAACTGTTGATGATTACTCATCACTTGAGGGTATCCCGTTCAACCACTTTATCACTTTTTAGGTAAACTCCCCTACTAGCTAATGAAGTGACAATCACATGATGAAAATAAAAAATATATATTAAAAATAATCCTTTAGTTAAAATAACGCAGTAACTTGTTGAATTTTGATCAAACATACTAAGCAACATTCTGATTTCGATTAGATCAGTAAATATTGAAATAATTTTTCTTTCTGTAAGCATCTTTGAAAATTTTTGTCATCTTCGGGGAGCAAGATTATAACGTATTTTGATAATAAATACAGGTGATATCAATCAAGATTGTACCGCATAATATTTGTATCGAGATAAATAAGAGTTCAATGTGAAGAAATGGAATCAACTATGTTAAAAATGGTTTGGAACTATGATAAAAAATTTGTCTCACGAATGAAACGCATCTTAATCGATGTTGGAAAACAATAATGTCCATAAAACATGATGGCTCAAAGTATAGAAGAGAGTGGATAACAATGAGACATGGGGATCAATGAGACGTATCCCATATTATAGTTAATTTTTATACTAAACAGTTGGAACTAGATATACATGTGGGTAATAATGATAACAGTTCACTTTAAACAGGCATATGATTCAATATCAAGAAAACACATGTACCAAGCACTAGCAAAACATGGAATACCTAATAGACCAGAGCATAGTGTCTCATTCGTTTGCAAAATTGTTTTAATTCGTAATTATTTTTTTTAAAGTCTGGGAGGTGTTTATAAAAGTGTAAGATGACACTTAATACCTGACGTTATTGTTTAAATAACGAAAATCTAAATAAACCAGAAAAAATGCATTTTTTGGAAATAATTAATTTTTTCATATTCATATTTCGCATAGTCCTTACACTCGCTATCGTATCTCCAACCCATTAATTGTTATGAATATTTTAAAATTGAGAATCGCCTAAAATCCTAATTTTCTTGAATTAAATAATAAACCTAAATAATCGAAATCGAATCGAAATTTTGATATTTGTTATAGTATTTTTTAACTATATATATATATATATATATATATATATATATATATATATATATATATATATATATATATATATATATATATATATATAAATTAATCTAAATAGAGTTTCATTCTCATTATAACAAAAGCGTGAAAAAATGAACCGCTTTGGTACTTTTTTTCACGCTTTTTGACCGATTCAGAAATTACATTCTTTATGAATGCAAATGAATGAAAAAAACGTGAATATTATAATGGACGTAAAAAAATATTATTATTGTTTCTAATATGAATCTATTGAATTTCTCAATTTATAGTTTGATGTAATGAGATTTTTTTTCATTTTTAAGACACTTTAGATAACTTTTTCGGTAATTGAAGTTGTCAGAAATCATTATCAGGATCTATTTTAAAACTCATTTCTCAATGAGATTAAAGAAGACCAATAGATCTATTATTTATGAAAAATATCTACCTGTTATAATGAACACAGCTGGCTTACGTGGTTTTTAGTTTGTAGCAAAGTACGCAACATAAGTAATAAATTTTTTAAATGCTTGGTAATTCTTTTTTATGATAATAATTAGTTATCAAATTTTTACATAAAATCATAGTTTACACACTTTATTAATTTCTACATCGATTTTAGCAATATTCACTAGAGCATCCGCATAACGCCATAAACGTCAAGTTTTTGACACGAGCTAGCCTTAGTTTTTCTACAATTGCACGGTTTTGCTTTCAGATAATAGTGGTTTTGTTACAAACAATGATTTTATTTGGTTATCACCTAGAACATAACCAAAATAAGAGTAATCTAACGGTTCATATAAAAATTGATCTGAATTTCTCCAAATATAAACCTAAAATGAAGCCCGTAAAGTATGCAATTTCTCTCTCGAAAGTGTGAATAAAAAATGAAAAATGTGAATAAAACATATAGAAAAACAAAATTTTTCAAATCTATTCAGGCTATTTTGTTTAATATGGTTGAAATGCTCTTTAAAAATTATATAATTTTGATTTTTTAGGTATATTGTTTAATTCAAGGAAATTAGGAATTCCAGCGATTATTAATTCAAAATAATAAATGAGTTGGAGATACGATAGTGAGTATACGGACTTTTTTTATTCGAAATATTGTAAAGAATATAAAAAAATTAATTGTTTGAAAAAATGCATTTTTTCTGGTTTATTTAGTTTTTTGTTGCTTAAGCAATAATGTCAAAAGGTATCAAGTGTTATTTTACAACAACAGGAACAACAGAAACACCTTCCGGACTA
Source organism: Diorhabda sublineata (assembly GCF_026230105.1). Classification (NCBI taxonomy): domain Eukaryota; kingdom Metazoa; phylum Arthropoda; class Insecta; order Coleoptera; family Chrysomelidae; genus Diorhabda; species Diorhabda sublineata. Next base: position 10,409,008 of record NC_079476.1, read on the forward strand.
AATATTTTCATGTAAAAATTGTTATAATATGTTGTCTTTTTTATTCCAGATACGTAAAGAAAACTACAGAAAATGTAAATGAATTTTTTATATATACACCTAATTATGCCGTCAATCATTTTTTTAGTGAAGGTCAAGAAGCGAATTTCGCAAACTATTTGATTAAATGTTCTCGAATATTCTATCGTCTGCCTCTCACTGGATGATGAGTTTTATGCGACGGAATCCAAATATTTCTTTTAGAACTGCAGAAGTATGTAGTTGCCATGGGTTATGTCCTTCAATCAATATAATGTCAATAATTTTTTTGTTAATTTATATAGTACTATGTCGGCAGGAAAATGCCAAGAAACCAGGAAAACCACTTTCAATGTATGAAGTGGCTGCTTATGTCGGAGATACTTTTAAAAAGTTACCAGAGACTATTACATCGGCCTTCAGAAAATGTGGAATTTTTCCTTTTGATAGCTTAATATTTACTGAAGTAGTTTTTCTACCAAGTTCCATAACTGATAAACCTATTTCTGATATAGAAGTGATTAACCCAAGTCAATGAGAAAGCTTAGAAAATGCGTCTGGATCTGGTCAATTTATCTCACCAGAAGACTAAAGCTGAAGCAAGAAAAGAAAACCGAACAGGGAAAAAAAGAACGAACATGATACCAACGGACACACCAGATAAAGCTTAGTTAGAAGAAAGACATAGTAATGGAAAACCACAGCAACAGAAGATCACAGTAAAACGAATAAATAATGACAGCGCTGATGAAGACGAAGAGTGGCAATCGGATGGTTCTTCAGACTATAATATTGAGTTGGAAGAAAACCCAATGATTAAGTTGAAACGGAATCTAGAGGTGGGATATTATATCTCGTTAAATTTAAAACAGAAGAACCAAAATCTTATTATTTACTATGTTGGAAAACTGTTGTCCTTTACCGGGGATAAGGATGAATTTTTTATTTCCTTTTTGAGAAGTTAAAAAATTCAAAATAAATTTTATTTTCCACCAGTTCCTGATAGTTTTCACATTTCCAAAATTGACATAAGAATGATTTATAATTATTATAAAATTTTACTTTAATTGACATTCGTTAATTTTACTTTTAATACTAAATTATGATACTAAAAATATCTTCTGTAAAACTTTATGTGCTTAATAAATGAAGTTTCCAAGTTCTAAACGTTATTAATATTTCTTCGGAAAGAAAAACGATAAATCAGACTACTATCGTATTTTTATCCACATACCGTCTTATTATTATCAATTCCTGGGTAACAAATGCTTTCCTAACATGCAGTCATCAAGTGCTGCAATTGAAATAGCCGTCACCTCCGAAGATACACACCTCTAACAATCCATTTTTGCCATGAAACTCTCAGCTTTCCATAAAAAGTTTAACTCACATGAAAACAAAAAAAGCGCCTTATCGTTACCTACTCTCTCCTAGTTTTTTAGGTGTGCGATTTGAATCCTATTTATTTTGTTTAAACGGATGTAAAAGTGGTAGTAGCAACACTAAAACCTGGCAGATATATGTAATACTCTTTCATAAGTTATTGATGTTGATGATGCACACGAATGGGAAAAATGTGATTACGTGAGTAAGATGAACTTAAATATGGCCATGGTACTGTGTGATAGCAAAATTTCAATATATTTTCTACATATAGTATCGAGCTTTTCCAAAATCTGTTTAATCTATTACAAATTTACAAAAACCTCATTATTTTACTCACTCTACAAATATTATATGTTCTGGTTATTTCATGATAGTTATATATTAACATATATTTATTTGTACAACTAAGCGACTTTTCTTTACTTTGACTGGATATGAGTCACTCTGTATATTTGTGGTATCTTACTAGAGGTTGTTCTTAACTCAATCGGAGTTCCAGCTTTTAATTAGGTGTTGTACACAGAAAATGTTAAGACATTTTATTCATTTTGTTCACCACATTTATTCCATTTTGGAAGTATCATAGTAAAATGTCGTTATGTTGAATCAGTGTTCGTGTTGTTAAGAACGATTTAATATTACACACGTACAACATAATTTATGCTATAGAAAGTTCACTTGGTTAGAACAAACTGAAATTCACCTAGACTTGGAGATATAAGATACATGTGTAATGAAAAAGATAGAACGTAAAGCAGGAAGACAAAGCCCGCTGCTATTTATTATGGTCACGAATAAGATAGTTGGAAGGGTGGAAGAAAAAGAAGCCAATTGGATACAATAGCAGAATACATAAATTTTGGCTGTAACAGAATCAGTAAGTCGTTATATTCTAACGATATAGTAACAAATATAAATTCAAGAAATAAACTGAATAAAATGAAAGAATAATGATTGGAAATAATGATGTTAAGGGATTAAAAACAGTTATAAACAATAACAAGACCGGAATTATGCCAATAAAGAAAATAAATGAGCCACATCAGATATATAAAGAAATGAATTTACATTATATGAGGGGCATCGACATACGAAAAATTTTTAATGAAGACGGATATATAGATGCAGAATTTACAACTAGAGCCAAGAAGAAGTAATATTGACAATCAGTAAAATATTGAAACAATAAAAATCTAATTAACATAGAAATAACCAGGGAAGCATCAGTAATTGATAAAAAATTGGTGAAAAAATAGTTAACTAGGCATAGAATAGCTAGATAAATCATAGACATAGAGAGCCAAGAAAAAAGAACTACAAGGGAGAGTCGCGTCCCCACTTATGTGGAGCTTAGTAGTAGACGAACTCTTATGCGGGTTGACGGAGCTCCGGCATACCCTGTCCATGATATGCAGACGAGCTAGTCATCTACGCAAAAAGATGCTTTGAGAATACACTTTGTGACCTAGGTCAAAGAGGACTCAACTATACAAAAAGGTGGTGTTGATCGGTGCGGCTAAACGTCCGTTCGAATAAGACCTACCTAATTACTCAACTTTAAACCCAACAAGCTAGATGGGCAAGTAGCCGAATGAAAAACAAAGGTAAAATATCTGGGATTCAAACTAGACAACAATCTTGTCTAGAACAAACACCATCACCAAAGCCAAAAAAGTCCTGATGGTATGCAGAAACTTTGCTGGGAGGAATTGGACGATTCTATGGTAGATGTACATGACAATTGACAAGACTGGCTTCCTTATGTGCAACTGGAGCCATGAAATTTTGCCCAGCTGTACTAGAAATGATTCTAAATCTCCCACCTCACCACATAGTTCTCGAATGCGCGGCAGAGAAAACATCACTTAGAATGTTCAGAAACGGAATCATCAAAGAAAACCCGTTCTTAAATAATGACCAGCCCTGGGACATGCTCCAGGACGTTACATCGGAAAAATTTAGCTTTAAAAAAACTTCACCTAAAAATAAACCATAAAAGCAAGTGGGATCAAAATACCATACAAGAAATGAAGAGAAATGCCATTAAATGGTATACAGATGAATCAAAAACAGCAGACGAAACTGGAATAGGAGTGTAAGGGTCCATAACCAAACACTCTGAAAGTCTGAGCAGCGCACCAAGCAGAAATTTACGTAATTGAAAAATGTGTTCGGTTCAATATAAAAAGGAACTGTAGCAAATAGGAGTTCTAAGCTCCAATATCAAAAAAATCTAAACTCGTTTGGGATTGCCTAGAAAAGTTAAACGGGCTAGGTAAGAAAAATGAAATTACTCTACTATGTACTTCGGTAGCAAAGGGAAATGAAATAGCTGATAAGCTCGCTAAAGTTGGCTGATACTCTATAACCAGAGTAGATCTGATGAACGTATCAACCTAAGTAAGGACAATCTACGAATAATACTAACAGGAGTTCTATCGGGACACTGTCACTTCAATAAACACCTGAAGACACTAAACCTAGCAGATAATGCGGCGTGCAGGTTCTGTTGCATAGAAAACGAAACCTCTATCAACATTCTCTCGAAGTGGATCTGAAGTTCTACACATGGCAGCGTATGAAATAGAAAACGAAAATCTCTGGCAATTAAAGCCATCTCACATTCTAGACTTTTTAAAAGGAGTGGGATTGATGGATTAGCTGTAAATACAGGGATCTCCAGTATCGAAGCAAGAAATGGAGACACAATGGATCCTTTGGGTCACAATGTATACGAGACCCCAAAATCCATTCATATATACAAGGAAAAAAGGAACCAAAGACACCATTGATTTGCAATGTGAAAGAGAGTGGCGAAATATGAGGAAAATTTTGATGGATATATTTGCCAAGTATAGAGATTTATGAAAATGGATAGAAGAGAGGGAGGTTAATCCGGTGTCTAAGTAAGTACAAAGATACGTTAATAAGAAAAGTATAAACATCTAACCTTGCTCGATTTACCTGTTTTTTGAAGATTATTGTTTCCAGTCATTACCAAAATACCATTTAATACTTCTAATGTCCTTCTTTTTATTATCACTTCCGAATTCAAATAATATGTTAAAATATATGACAATGCTAAATAACAATCTCGAGTTATTATTGTTCTTCTGCATCGCGATCATCTGCATCCATTGGAATAGGATTTGGTACAGGAGCTGGAGGCAGAGCTGGATTCAAGTTTGCATTAAGTTGTTGCAAAATATTAAGCTGTTGCATATTCGCATTAACAGCCGCTGCTATATTGTCCTGAGGGTTATTATTATTATTATTATTGAAGTTTTGTATTCCATTCATATTTCTGTGATTTTCCAAAGCTATCATTTTCTGACGTTTTTCCTCCATTAAACGGTCCCTAAAAAATATCGACAATTCAAATAATAGGAACAAATTTTCACCAACAATGGAACCTAAGTACATGATAAAGAATTTTGAATACATTTCTAGAAGCTCGACTAAACTTTATCATTCAATAGATGGAAAAAGATTTCTATAAAAGTGCTCAACATTACTCATTATACATTGGCGGTTAATCCTAAGAGAATATTCTGATCATAATGAACTACATCACTATATTCGGACTCACAGTTTTCACTCTCAGAATTTACTAAATCATCACAATCGGTAATGTAATCCGGATTAATAATAATTTGTCCTATCGCTACAATCATCTCTTTATTTTTCACATTTCACAGCAGGTTTGCGGCGAATGCGATTCTAATGGTTGAAATTTAGAATCTATTGTTCAAGAGATCCCAAAAAAATTCAATGGTATTGAGATCGCGGTGATATGGTGGCAATCTGAGTATTGTAACAATGTTAATCTAAAATGTATTTTCATAAGTCTCAAATAGCAATACTTCTTTATAATATTATATAATTGTACTATCAGGATATTATCTGAAATTAGAAAGTTTTTTTGGAAATAACCACTGTTTCGTTTTGTTTGTTTGTTATGTGGATTTATTACTTATACCAATTTTGAATAGTTCTTCGCAAAACGCTACAACCAATATTTGAATTCTGCAAGGTTTTACATTTATTGTGTTTGGTATTGGAGGATACCACTTCATATTTTCAATATTTTTGCCTTGAATCATAATATTTTTCACCGCTTTCTTGCTGTGGCAATTCTTATACGACCCTTTCTTGCACTTTTGCGAAAGAATTTGTGATTACAACGTTAAACTATTGAATACCTTATACACTATTTCGTAACCTTGTGTATTTATGATTTTATAACCATTTTGAATTCCACATTAATGATTCTTTTTCGAAATATACCACAGTTTTGATAAACGATGCTCACTCTACGGCGTTCTGTTAACGAATGGTAGCTTATACAATTGCTGGCATTCAAAGCTTGAAAACAAAATGAAATTAGACATTGTGTAGAGCTCTGTTCACCACGACGAATCATTATTTTCTTCATCTCATTTTGCATTAATTACTTCGTTGTCAAAATTATTTCCAATCATGAATTTATTTTTTTTTCTTTATATCGTTATTGCTGGAATCTTTATTGGACAATGTTTGATACAACATGTTATTCTTAGTTTATATTAGGTTGATACGGACCACCTTAATCTAGATTGGTCATGGTTCACTTAGACGCCTGATACTTATTGTGGCAACGTTTATTTTGCACAATTTGAGAATTTAGCTGACAACGTAGCTATCCTCACATCTTGTTCCCTTTTAAACTTATTTTTGAGCATTTCCAACTTTTTCTATGTCTAATATTGTTATTTACTCCCCAGCATTGGACATCGTTTTTCCGTTAAGATAAGACATAGTCAGAGAAGATGCTCGATCGTTTCTTCTTCCTACTTTTTGCTAGCAAATCTGATCTAAGTTCTCTTCCATTTTGTAGAGTCTAGATACACAGCCTACTCTAGTGCCGCGAATCCAGAAGATTGCCTCGCGACAGTTCATTAACATTTTTGTTTTTAAGGCTCCCTGGCTGTCTGTGTAAATAATTGTTCAGTTTCTTCAGCAGCCCCTGTTTCATTGGCATGCTATCATATTCTAAGGATGTTTGTTTCATCCTTTCCTCGAAACTATTGGATTTTCATATTTTCCTCCTTTTTCATCTATTTCCTGCAGAATATTTGTATGCCTATAAATCTGTACCCGGCAAGGATTGTTTTCTAGAGCACCTTTTAAGGTTACTCATTTTACACTCGACTTTGCATAAAATGTGAGATGACAAAAACAATTTATAATTGATTTTGCAATATATTGTTAGTGTACAATGTTTTTCACATAATAAAAATTGAGAAGTCCTTAGTGTTCATGTAATTAAAGTGATGTGTATTTATAGAACCCCATTACCTTTTATTTTTCAAATACATATGTGTTTATATTCAAATATTTCCGAATTCTGCAACTAAATATGTCTTTGCAATACAGATAAATATTATTACCTATGCTTATGTATATAATCCTGAACATTTGGTAGGCCGTCAATAACGCAAGCTGACAAAGCTGATCTATAGATATTCATATCAGTAGCTTCGTACCATTCGTTAGTTTTCTCATCATAGCATTCTACATGGTATATTGTAGTTACACCTAAAATATATTAGCTTCAAATGAGGCTGAATACCTACAGAGTTGCATAAATATAATTTGAAAAAATGAGCCCAATCATATTTCCAAATGCTCACCATTGAATCCGCCAATTGCGAATATCATATCATCAACAATCTCGATGGCGAAATTACTTCTCGGATTATACATATCGGGTATTGGTGACCAACTGTTTGTTTGTGGATTGAATTTTTCTCCACTACACATTCTTGAGATGCCATTGAATCCACCTATCACGTACACTTGACTATGGTAAGCTATACAGGACACGCCTGATCTCCTGGACCTCATGGGACTTATTAAAGACCATTGGTTGAGCTCTGGATCATATACTTCTACAGAATGCATGCATTCTTGACCGTTAAATCCACCAGTGATATAAATTTTACCTGAAAAGAAGAATACTTTGTAATAAGAAAATTTTTTTCCACAGATACATACCATTCAAATCACATGCACTAGCATCTGATCTTTGCATATTCATAGGAGCTATCAGAGACCATTGATTGGTTTCATGGTCATATTTCTCTGCAGTATTTTGTCTATGATGTCCATCATACCCTCCCATGGCATAAATTAAATCTCCCAATACAGCAGTGCTAACATAACATCGTCTGGCATGCATCGGGGCAATTTCTTTCCATGATTTAGTCACCGCGTCAAAACATCGACAAGAATTAAAATACTCCATACCATCAAATCCTCCGATAACGTATATTTTGAAACCTACAACAGCTGTTCCATGATAAGCTCTTGGTCCAGTTGGATCAACCTCTTCAACTTTCACCCAGCGATCGGCTCTTGTATCATAGGTTTCAATGAAATTAGTAGGAGAACCTCCGCTCCAACCTCCAATGGCAAATAGAATTTCATGCGGCACTCTTGGACGTGCTATTTCGGGAGTTATCACTTCACCATCTCTAGGAGACCAAATTATTAGGAACTGTTTACCTACCGCTTCTGAATATATGTGGACTGAAAGTCGAAATGGTAATCGATATGCTAGTAAAAAATACATGGATGCTTTATATAAGCAAACATTATTTGCTGATAGAACATAATTGAACTGAATATATAATTTCTACTTTACAAATATTTTTGCTTGTAAGAAATAAGTAATTTTGTCATTATTATATAGAAAAAGAAGCAAACTACAGATAAACGCAATTTTATAATTTTCTATAAATTGATATTTTAATGATATTAGGATATGGTGATAAGCGTAGTCAACCAGAAACGAGTAATATCTTTATTGATTCATATCCTAACCGAAATTCCATAACAAGATCTACTGTCAGTAAATTAGTAAAAAGTGTAACTAAACTGGTTCAGTAATAGATTTATCCAAATCAGGTGCGTAACTTAAATGGTCCGGCGTCTTTAGATTTATTTTCAATTTTATTTGAAAACTTCATTATTATTAATTTTCAGATAATAACAATATCCCAAACGACAATATTTGGCTACAACAAGATGGTGTCCCACTTCACTATGCGTGTTTGCTGAGGAAATACCAATAATGTGTTTCCGCACTTCGAAATTATGGCATTTAGGTATAGAGAAGATTACATGAAAAATGATCAGCATTTCTTAAGGATTTCTAAAAACACAAAATATATAGGGTAATACATTCAAAATAACAAAGTTCATTATTTTTCCGATAAAAGGAAAGATGACAACAAAGTAGATACCACCGGCCGTATCACAAGACAAGATGAAAAAATTTATAAAAATTGGACACGCCGTTTCCGAGATAATTGAGGCGTTCCATACATAGAACTCTGTTTGACAAGATTCCGAATATGCTGAATATGATGCGCATGGTATCCATATTTTAAAAATTTTAACAACTCATAACAAAAGTCGACAGGATTTTTTTGAATTCCAACAAATACAGTCAAATATCGGGGCAGTTTTATCTGATTCACAATTTAGGTTGCAAGCTCATTTGCGTTTTGAAATACGTTAGATCATGAATAATAATTCATCTCAAGATATCATGGAATGATTACACAGTTAAATGGAATTAATGATAATAAAGTGAATGTGTTACAATTTACGAAGTGCTTAATTACATAGACACGTAGAGTAACTATACATTTCTGCAGTTTATAAAAATGTGGATAAGTACCAAAGAAGAAAAGAACGTTCTAATATTTTTGTAAATTACTTAGAATAAGTTATATCTGAATATTTAAGTAATCATTATTCTATTATTCTTTGTTTTCGTTTTTTTCCGCTACTCAGTACCTAACTCAAATGTTGTATACCTCAGTTACAATGTCTAGATGAGTCTGAAAACGATGTTAGATTTATACTTTTAAATGATAGGGCACACCGTAACATACATTTTGAATTTGCCGCAAGTCCCTAGCACTCATAATAAAGCTAATATAAATATTTTCACTTCGCCCTCAATTCTTCTTGCTTACGTCACCAGCGTCGACTGAGTTTCGCCCATCAAGCTACAGCAGCATCCATACCACGTTGTTTTGTTTTACCATCATATCGCGTCGTGTTGTATTAGTTTTATTTTTTGTCAAGATTTCGAAGTTTCAATGACAAGGGTTCGTTATATATATTATATTGTACAAAAATGTTCCAAGACAACTGTTACTGTACCAAATAAAGGAAGAAAAATTACAAAAAAAATGGTGTAATGGAATGAAAAGGGACAGTGAAAGGAATACTGTTTTATCAAGTTCAAGTAATCGGTTTTGTTGTGAAGATCATTTCGAGGTAAGTAGGTACTGTCATCTCGCAGAATAAAAACTTAAACTTTACGATATAGGGTAGCTTGACATAGTATTGTAACAATAATGTAGTATTTTTAAGGTGTTACTTGTGTTTTATTTTTTTGCTCTTTTGCATTGGCGTGGCGTCCGGAAGGAATATAACCTAAATATTGTTAGAAAAAAAAAGGAGCACCATCGGTTTTTCGCCACTAATACACACAATTCCTTTTTTATGAGAATTTTCATCAAATTACATTTTTTATGTGAGTTGGTTGAAACCGTAAGCTAGTTAGCGGTCATTAACTAAAACAAATTAATAAAATCTAGAGGTACTACAACTTTTAGAAAATAATAGTATTTCCTTATCTTATTATAATTATTTTTTAATGAAAAACATTTCTCACTTGGACACCATAAGTCCGACAAAATTGAGTTTGCACCAAATTAAATATAATATATTCGCATAAACTTGGTATCTCAAAATTAAGAAGTTCTGTGTTTTTCCCTATGAATATATCATTTCACCGATCTGTCTATTCATCTGATGTATACCACGGATTTTAACAGTCACAAAATCGTTCTTTTTGTCAAAATATCTAGCTATTGCAAGGGCATCTATTTGGAACAAGTTGTGTGAAGAGCTGCGAAAAAACCCCTGTTCCATTTTATCAACAAATCAATTTTTTGTCTTCAGAATAGCGACAAGTCTTTCCAACCACTAGCATTTTGTCGAATAGGTCGGCCGCTCTCCTATAAAATGGCGCTGATGACGTAGTACCAACATGAAACGGATCCTGGACGGTATAAAATATATCCAGATATCTAACCTTTGATTTGTTAATACTAATCGTTTCGACTTGAAATAAACACCATTATTCTCGTAAAATTGAGTAGTAATTAAGAATAGATGCTAATTAAGCCCTTTTCATTCTTGCAAGCACCGCAATAAAAACTATAAAGAAGCATATCCATATGGTCGGTGCTCTCGTCATTATGTATGCACAATGTTGATGGCTACAAGCATTCTATAACATACTTTTAGTAATAGCAAAGTCAGAGAAAACCTACACAATTGGAGTTCCTTAATAATTTATCACAAGCTCGTTTACGATATTGCACAGGAAATTACAGAAAATAACACCGTTCAGAAACGAATAGATGAGATGGGTCGCGACGTAGTCTCCAATTTTTTATCCAGCAATGTTATGAAGATATGTTCGAAATACTTAAATTCAAAATATGTGCAAAGAAATGCATGATGCATGCTTAGATAGTCTGTCTGATACCAGAGAAGAATTCCAAGCAGTTAAAGTTTTTTTCAGAAAAATATATTCCATAGAAAAGCATTACTTTTGTAGCGACAAAAGATGCATCATATATCGAATTGTAATTTGAAACCCACTCAAAGCTACTTCTGTGTCATGTACTTGTTATTTACTGCGTGATTTATAAGTACTTATATACTTTTACTTGGATACAGGATCCGAATTGAGAATACTGTAGCAACTCAAAATATATCCATATCTTGCATTAAATATCCTCAATCATGTGTGTGATAGTTTTGGAAAAAAACTGGATCATCAACGACGTTGAATCCAGTGTCACAAAAATCTAGATGCAGTTGCTTGAAAAATCCAGTAGCAACAAAATCATTAAAAACAGTCGTTTACAACATACTGTCAAATATTTGTAACTACATCCTCCAAAAATTTTATTGTTACTTATCTTAGTTGAAATTTATCCACAGTAGTGTGGATATAGGATTGAGAATCCGCAACAAGGTCAAGGGTAGACAGTTCGCGAAAGAACGACAGCTGTCAGCAGTGGTATGGGTAGTAAAGATTAGAAATGAACGGCAGAAAAGTAATAATTCAATTGTACATAGTGTAAATAAAATTAAAGAAAACCGAAACGTTTGATTCAATAATTAAATAACCAACAAACGTAACATCATCCGTTTTATTTTGAATTTTTAGATAAAGAACCTACTTTTCAAACTTTCAACGTTATCTCATTCAGCAAACAGATGCACTTTTATCGAGACGACTTTGTACAATCAGTGCCCGATTATTTATAAATTAACCGCCCAGAAGTCCTTATTTAACGCATATAAATTTTTATGGAAGCTTACTTCAAAGAAAGGATCTACAGTACAACACCAGCTCTCGTTGACGTGTAATTACACATTTCCAGTTACGTGTTGAGGTTGTACAGTACCCTGTCAATAGATTGTGTTATTTAAAATTAATATATTTTCTATTAGCCCAGTTTTAATATAATGAAATGATCTTTTTGAACATTGGGTATAAAAGGTCCAAGAACTAATAAATTGAATGTATTATTTGACATAGTATTCCTAATAATTAGCATAAAATGAATATATTTTTTAATGTTTTTTATATTAATGAGCGCAGAATAATTTTAGGTATAATTACCTGTGCGTTATCATTTCCAAATCATAAAGGAATTTGAGGGTTTCTATAATCATGGGTCTGCTTTCTTCTGAACTGGACACATAAGGATGTTCTTTCACTCGTTCGAGAAAAAATTGCGTATCTAATAGCCCCAATCGTATACATTTCATCAAAGACACAATATGTTTTTTTCTCACTTCTGTATCTTGATCAATCCATCTCAATATCAATTCCCACACCGTTTCTTCACTTTTCACGTTCAAATCATCTGCAGTGATAATTTCTTGGATTTCAGGAAAAGATAGAGCTAGGATTTCATTACTTTCATTTCCTATCTGAGTGAAATTTCTCATGATGTACTTCCATGTGTCATTAGCTAAATCTCTACAAAAATGGTTTCTTGCAAAGTTCAGAATACCAATACAATTTTTAGGAGTCAAATTCTCCTTCAGGAATTTACAACAAAGTTCCAATACACCCAATATACTCAAATAATCTGCGGTGATCAATAATGAATATACGTTGTCATGGTTTATATCCAGTTTTCTCAGATATATGTACACCAAAAGTTTTTGGAGCATTTCCGATGTTACTCCTGGTAAATGAACTCTGTGTTTCTCTCTATTATGTAGCGTTGTAGTGAATAACGCCCTGAAACAGAAATAAAACTAAAACTTCATTTTTTCAAACCAATATAGATTTCCACTAACATAATATTGTTTACCCCAAAATCACAATATTAGAATAAGTGAAGCCGCTAAAGGTGGTTTTCCATGTGCTGAAGAAATAATTGGAAACACATTATGAAGCTGACTGCAAGTGCAAATATTAGAATTGTTATTTCTTTGTAGCCGGTATAAAGTTATAACATTGATAAATATTATAACAAAATAATTAACTTTGTTATTTTGATAGAATTAAAAAAAGCCAAAACAATAGGTTATTGGATCAGGACTCATCACCACACAAATAAATAACTTAGATTAAAAATACAACAAAAACTGATTTTAACAAAAATCTGTGTGCAAAACACGTACTTAAAACTTTTTTAAACATAGTGTGAAATAAGTTGCCCATGAAAATGGATACAAAAATAAGTTCTGAAGCCATAAGTGAAATTACTAAACATGAAATGCAATAAGTGAAATTTCTCACTCTGAATGTTTCAATTTGAAATTTAAAAGCATACGGACTTAGCGACGTAGTTAAAAATGATATACAGACTAGTGTTGATGATCATGATATAAACACACAAAAAGGTGCTAAAGAGCAAAAAATAATCATGAAAACTATAACTATAACTTGCGAAACCAACATCATAAAACTGTAGTAAAAAACAATTATCAAAGATGGATGAAAGTGATAGAGAAGGATTTGAAGGTAAGCTCATGGAAATACTTTTCAGTCATATCTATAACGAAAGTAACGAAATATCTGTAGTAGAGCTACTTATGTTTTGAGATATGGCAACACTGACGTGAATATGTAAAATGTGACATTACCATTATAAAATGACATCATTAATGGCGAACGTACTCAGAACGTATTGTCGTACGAGTGATATTTGAATTGTTTACAAATACTTGAAACATTGATCAAGATCAAAAAATGGAATTAAACTGCGAACATTTTCTTGTGATGATTTTCTACGACGTTCGACATGGATAAACCAACCGCATTGTGCCAATCAACTCGCTTCTACTTTTGATGGTGAAGCACTACCTCGAGACACAGTGTTTCACTGGTTTCCAAGTTCAATCGTGGTCGCACTTCGCTATAAGATGAATTTCGTAAAGATGGATCAATATCGGCTGCTGTGCCAAAATACGTCGATTTTGTGCGTAAACTGATATTGCAAGATCGTCATGTGATGTACCGTGAGATTGAGGAATACTTGGATGTGTTCGTCATAATTTGACAATCGCTAAAAAAACTCATGTTGATTAGCGCAAAGAAATGATGAAAAAATTTAATCGCGGTGATTGAAAAGAAATCTATAAGATCACTATAGGCGAGGAATCATTGATGCTAGAAACTAAACAAAAGTTTTTGAACAGTCAAAACATGGAATGGATGGTTCATCCGCCGCACTGTCTTTGTTTTGCACCCAATGATTTCTTCTTATTCCAGCATTTCAAACGGAACAGAATAGAGAAAATGCTTGGAGAATTGGTTCAAACGTATCCAAAAATTTGTTTTCCTTTGTCTATCTCATAACTTAAGTAGCAACCCTTGTAGTATATGGTATACACAGTTTTTAAAATGAAAGATTTTTACGAGTTTGCATAATGGAGCCATGAGACGTAAGCTGAAGCAAAGAGTGTAAAATCGAATTTCCAACAGGTGTTGAACAAGATATTTTTGAGACAACTCCAGAAAAATGCAGTTGGTATTTTTTTTAATCAATGTTCATAATTCTATCAAATTCGCTATGTCACTTGTCACGGATCAAAAGTAATATTTAAAATATCAATCGGCAAAGGACTCTAGCTGTGGACAAAATAGTTATGCCATTTTGTGGAAATGTAGACTTCGACAATAATCGAACTGAGTACAAAATAAAAACATACAATGGTCGGTTAATCAGATTTCTCAAATTTTTCACTTCACACGATTATCCCGATTATATGAAATTGGATCAATATCCTTGATTTAACCACATAAATCTGGTCGAAAAGAAGCCATCGCTAGCCATACATCATTTTTCCGAGTATAAAATGAAAAGAAAATGCATCCCAATAAAATGGTGACAACTTAGGAGCTTATGGAAGACGATTTCGATAGGAGAAAGTATTTAGATAATATTGTAGCTTAATATTTTTGCAAGATTATTTGCAATGAATGAAAAAAATGAGAGTATCATTGTCAATAGCTTTAATTTGAGAAATTATTAGTTTATTTGAAACTATTTAAACAAATCCTTCAATCATAATCACAATATTTGAGAAATAATTTTATTATTTATTTTAAAATTTGTGAAATCCATCTGCGTCTGCATTTAAGAGTGATATTACTATCAGCAATGAAGATATGGAACAAAACACCTATAAATTAAAGTCTCTTTTTGCAGCAGCCGTTCGGAAACGTTGGCCCCCAATATATTTTTTACTAGTGTTCCATCTAACCGTTGTACAATGTGCAACAGTACATGCGAGGAATTCTATTGTGGATGCATATCTCATTTCAGATCACTCACATTTAAAATTGTCCTCAGTTTCTGAATCAATTTCTTGAGGCAATTTTATTCTATTTGTTGAATCGATAATTCCAAAATATATCTGCGTTGTTTAAGTCAATAGAATCAATTTCAATTTTATGAACGAAAAAAGATAGTACCTCATGGTATTATTTTCAACTCTTGTTTTGCTCCAAGAGCAGATTTAGATGGTGTTGTGGGTAATAATACATTTTTTTTACGTTCCATTTAAAAGTGATATTTGTCAGTTTCACACCCTTCCATCGAAGAAGCTTCTACTTTGCAAACATATTAAGAACAACACCGCATTTTTGCAATATTCTTCAGAAGCAGAACAATCACGACATTTCATCACAACATTTGATAGTTCTTACTTGTGTGGTCTAGTCCTTCACTTTTGAAGAAATGATGAACATAACCCACAGCATTTTCTCAATAAAGTTTATGAACATATCTAAAACATAGAAGAATAATACAATTATACACTCAAAAACTAGATATTACTTCTTAAACTGGATCTTTATCATCTCTAATTCATTCCAACTTTAAACTCTATATTGACACCTCGCATATCGGTTTTGCGCATGTAATATCTGCCCTATGACGAACCTACAATTTTAAAGGAGAGAGAAATGTTTAGCTTCATATAACAGATCACATATCAGTATTGGTTAATGAAATGAGCAAACTTACGCGAATTCAATGCACTAAAAATATAATACAAAATACAAACTTGTCCACATATTTAGTAAACCTAGTAAAATTCATTATAATTTCTTAAAAAACTAAAAACACGGAAAATATGAATGGAAAGGTTTTTAACAATGTGATCCAATCTGCTTGGTCATATATTCATATTCTTACATTTTAAATAAAAAGAAATTACGTGTACATGAACACTGAACTATTATATGAATATAATACCTTATATGAACTAAAAAATTTGAGACATATGATACTTACCGTTTGCATATTGAGAATCCTTTTTTCTACACTGATCAATTCTCGACAAAATGGGAGAATCGGTATTAATATATTTCGCATCATATAACAGATTTAGGAAACTATTCAAAAATAACGCTAAACAAAAATGATATTTAGTTGATACGAAAAATATTATTATGAACGTAATCCTAGTGTTACTCAGCTTATCTTTCTCTAAACACCTAATGACGTCATAGCTGTAAATTTCCACACCATGATAAGGCGCAACTTTCAAAATTTTGATTCAATTAGCTTTGTTTTTTTACGTGATGTATGTCACTGATACTCCATAAAAATTTTAACAAAAGCTTTTGGTAAAATTACATTGAACTATCCTATTACGCCGACAAAGATAGAAAGCTACACCAGTATGTTGAGAACACACAGAGCGAACAAATTTAGTTTGACATACTTCGAATGTATTAACCTAAATCAAATGCGAATGTCAAAGTAGAGTGAATTTAATATATTTATTGTTTTATCGTGGTTAAAGTTTAGTTATAATTGTTCAATTTTGAGTGGAAAAGTTTGAAATTTGAAATATTACTTTTTTGACGGAAATCCTTATTTATGGTTGTTATTTGTTGATATTTACCTACTGAGAACTTCGAGAATATTTCTTTAGATAATACGTTTTTCTAAATTGCAGTTCCAGTTACCTTTTTTATTATGCTCCCCAATCTTCAACTTTTACCGAAAGTTTGTTTTTCATCAACATATCATAGTATGATGTTATTTTTCCATATATTATCAAACAGTTTAATGTTTACCTGAAATAAGAGCTACAAGCGCAGAGAATTGCTCTGTGCACAGGAATTTCGGCTCCATCATCTAAAACAATAGTTGCGTCGCAGAGTTGGTTGTTTTCTTTTAATTCAAAAAGAGCTTGCATCGCCTGAATACTCATACATCTTCCTGATCCACAGTCCATGTGTTTCCCGATGAAGGTGTTCGATTCGCCCATTTCATTGCTCTGGGCCATTTTGTTACTTTGTTAAGATTTGGACACAAGTAATTTAGTGAATCAATTAATAAATATAAACTGAAATGAAAAGTCAAATTTGAAAGACAGTAATAAAGGTGATCAATTATCTCAAATGCTAAACAACGTATTCGTCCACTTTTCGACGAATAAAAGTGAGAAAACATTATGCATGGTATGAGCTGTAGGATTGAAGGAAATTCATGAATTAAGTTAATCTCATAGGAATATGGAATTACAACCGAGAATTAGGAATTAAGAACATATTCAATAAATTTGAACCAGAATTGGAAATAATTAACTTTTTCATTCTATACGTATGTTTTGAGTACCAGTTAGTGATATGAACCAATCTACAAACATATTCTTACCCCCACCTTCATCTTGACGTAAAGCTCCGTACTACGAATTGTTCAAATAATTTTAAGATTAGTTCATACGAAAATTTGATGATTCATTTGGATAAATAAAATTATTTGACTGTCATCTGTATATTTATTACCTTTCCTCATATTTTCAATAATATACGCTGACGGTAAATAATAATGTAGCAGTGAGTTTTTGGTCGAATTAACTGTTGAATTTGTAGTTAGTAACTAATAGCAAATGAAATGTTTATTTATAGTAAACTCCGTTGGAACATGTAAAGAAGTGAAGGAATGTTCTTGTTGAGTCGAATATTTTGAAAACTGTTATGATTCACAGTTTTGTGGTCAAAATAACAATATTTAAGATTTAGTGAGAAAATAATATATGGAGAGAGAAAAAGGGAAAAAGGAGATGATTTCGTGAATTGACCTTTCATAAACTTAAAATATATTGAGGAAGACAGAGTACATATAGGTCACTTGAGAAGAATATACTCGTTTTTCCATTGAGGATATTTAGTTTTTGGTCGACAATTATTTCTCATTGTAAATTTAAAATTAGCAGCTTTTTGAAAAAACAAGATTTTAATCATCTCCCTCAGAAAACTATCTAAATTTATATTATATTCAAAGTGCCAATTGGTAAATGGTATAACCCTACAATTAATGCTTATTTGGTATAAACCAACCTGCATCATTACCGCGACAAGTTTTAAACATGGAAGGGAGAAAAAATAAATTTTAGAAACATTTTTCTCAGTATTGTGAATTGAGGATTTCTTTAAAAAATATATGAATGCTATTGTTAATTTTGTATACAAAAAAAGTGATTTTTTTGTATGTTTGGCTTTCGGTCTCATTAATTGATTACTCAACGATGGTTATAAGTTCTAGATGGGTGTGAAAAATTAACAAACAATTAGGTCAAATTAAAATGATGTTCAAAAGTTATTGAGCATTTAGTAAGTAAATAGGTAAGCATTTAGTCTATGGTGAATACAACGTAACGCTCGTACGAATCAAGAGAATCCCCCCAATTGGAAATTGACTTCATTCTTTTACCATAACGACCAGACATTGCCAAATCAGTTTGGATTCTATGAAATTAGAGCTCATAGCTCTAATATCTGCTTGGCTATCAGATAACATGATAATCTCCTATTTCCGTCAATGTCTTTATAAAAGAAACAGGACATATTCTTCTATTTCAAATATTTCTGCTAGAAATATGCTTGGTGTATTTTGGAGAGACATTTTTGTACCATTTGATGGAATCTCTGTAAACTTCTAATATTCTCATTTTATCCTATTGATTTCTATAGGTTAGATTTGAAGAGTCTCAACAACACGACCAAAGTAAAGTCAGGAGAGACTTAACCGAAGAGATACCAACACCAGGAGGCATCAGGCAGGGCAACAGCTTCAGCCCATTTTTGTTCAATCTCTTAATGGACAGAATTATAGAGGAAGTATCATCACTAAATATGGGATACCCAATGGGACCGAATAAAAGAATCAGCATAGTATTGCTACGTCAACGATGCAGCTATTTTCGCGGAAACGAAGGACGACGTACAGAGACAACTACACAAATTCTGAGAGGTCAGCCAAGCGATCAACATGACTGTATTCACAGGAAAAACGAAAAGCATAACCTTTGCTAAAGAGACCGTACGATGTAAGCTAGTATTTCACGACAAAATCATCGATCAAGTCAATTTAAATACCTGGGTATGGGCCTGTCAAGTTAACACGACGCAGTGAAGAATCTAAGAGGCCAGATCAAAAAAGAGGCTGCCATATAGGGCTGCTTAAGACAGATAATATGAGCAAACGAATACATGCGAAAAGATAGCAAGACTTGTATCAGGTCAATCACGACATCAGGAATAGAAATCAGAGAGGAAACCAACAAAACGAAAAGCATGCTTCGGATAGCCGAAATGAAAACGCTCAGGACTATAGTGGGAAAGATAAGAGTCAATCGAATCAAAAACACTGACATAAGAAAACAAGACATCGTAAGAGGGGGGAGACAAAGAAAAAGATACTAGTACTCCCACGTGAGAAGAATTGAAGATAGTAGACTGCCACGCATCGTACTTGAAAATCCGGATGACCACCTAAGAAATGAATAGACAGCTGGCAGTCCATCTCCCAGGAACTGGTATAAAAGAACCTGCAAAGATAACAGATTATGAGATCTTAAAAATGAATAAGAAGAAGTTTTGAAGAGTTCCAGGAATGTGAAGCGGTAGTTTTCCACATCAGCTTTGTTAAAACCATCCAATTCTTCCTAAAATTTTCCATTAATCATAAAAACATAAACCCGTTACTAGAATCAACGACGAATATAGCTTTTTCAGTACCTGTTCGCAGTTTCATAGGATGCACATCATCAGTAAGAGTGAAGGCATTCTGGAAACTATCCATTTTTATTCGAATTAACCATTCTGAAAACAATTTCGTACGCCATTTTGATTGAATGAAATGTTCAACTAATCTCAATAAGAAGCCACTATCAGCTGCTCAATGGGTTGTCAAATAAACTTGCAAGTTCAAAGCTGTAAATTGTTAAAAACACTTGTATTTACCTAGCAGGCCAGTGACAATTATAAAACATCAACAACAAGTTTCATCGATTACATCCTTCATATCCTCTTTCCCTTCAAGAGATGCAATAAAGTATTTGCCAAATTCTGAAAAAGTGGTTGAAATAATATATCTCTAACTTTACTTACAAAATAATTATAATATTTTCATCCTATTATCATCACATTTGAAATAAAACGTTTTCTTTTTGAACTGCTAAAATGCTCACTACCAATATGGCGGTAAACCGACGTCGGTATAGGGAATGCTGGTAATCAGTAACCGATTTTTTAGTGTTCATTTCCTTCTGTGCCATTGAATGTATTTTATAACTTATAAGTAGTGTATAGTGCCTTAATGCTCCATTGGAAATAACTGTAAAACTATTTATATACCTAGAGTGATAGAGGAACGAAAAATATAGTTACAACTTGCTGGAAGAGATACTTTGTCATATTTATTTTCATAACTTGGCAATAAAATTTATTGAAAAAGATGTAATTTCAAAGTTGTTTGTTTCAAATAAATCAATATATCCATCTAAGGTATATTATTACAATTTTCCAATGACATGAAAAATTTCATACAGTATCATAAATAATATTGATAAATTCAAAAAATAAATATTGTGAACAATGCATAATGGAGTAAGACAGTGTATAATGATTTAATTGGTACCAACAATATGTTTAATTAACATGTTAAGCTCTATTTGTATATATTAAAATAATAAAAATTTTCACGAGCACTACATATGTAGTGAGTTTGTGCAGATTTAACTTGAGCATAGTTTCCAATCATGACTGTTTTTTTAGTTTTCAATAGCAAGCCAAGTATCTCCTTTTCTTCTTATCATCCACTAAAACATGATTGACGTTAATTTGATTAGGCTTGGGAGGTCTTGACAAACTTTCAGATACAACTAACTTTTTGAACTTAGTGACGGACATTTTTTCTTTGTTGCCGTCTGATGTAAATAATACGCACATATTAGAATAGTTTCTGTTATCAGCTATAGTGCTAATTTTCGGTACCATTGATCTCTTTGTGTAAACTGGTAGAGTATGATTTCAATTGATCAGAAAGATATATAAAGGCTTTTCGACTATTATAATCTACAATTATTGTCGGTTTTTCTATTTTCTCTCCACGTCTTCTTACAGAAACCATTGAATTGTTGTGTTTTGTTGAAATCATCAAAACATCTTTTCTGTCCTTCCATTTCAAAACAATACAACAACCTGTATTACTTTGTTAACTCGTAGATCAATACTTCTCCAACTTTGTTCTTACAACATCAACAATTTTTATCTGTTTGAACAGGAAGTCCCCATTCTCTTTTGAAGTTCGTGAGCTACTATAAAAATTGTTAATTTTCTGAAAACTCCAGGACAGTTTAAGTGGCACCGAAAATATTTATATCACCAGTTTTGTCTTTGCCGTAATACCTTCAGGTTATATGTACAACCATACAGTTTGTATAATTTTATTCCAAATTTTATTGCTTGAAGCTCAGAGGCTATGAAAGGGAACTAGTGTCTCATCGATACAAAATTCTACTTTTGGTACAACCGATCATTTTCTGGAGGATTGAAGTGAAATGCCATGTTTTTATTAGTATTTCGATTCTGTTTCTTGATAAAATAGCGTTTAGTTTATTTGTATATATCTCATATTTTGATCAGTAATCTCTGACTTGAGGTAACCGGATAATTCTCATCCACAATATTACGGACAAAAAAATCTCATCTCATCATAAGTGGTGTCATACCAAAGTTTTATGCGAGCATGAGGTAGAGTGTTGGTTTGACATTTCATACGTAAACTATAAGTCAAATAGTTCAAACCTCTATAAGTGCATTTGTTCTTATGTGACTTTTCGTTTTACATATCAATATTTTCCACATCTAAGTTTTCTGACCTGATTATGTTTTCAATGATAAAAAGCTGAAAAAATCACAGATAAACAAAAATAATGAAATGAAGAGCTTTTCTCATACTTTTTTATCAAGTAGCCCCCTGCCATTTTTTTAACATGGTGGCGCTTAACGTGTTAATGATCGAAGATACTATGTTTTAAACCAACTTTCACTAGATTCACTTTTTTGTTCTTCAAGAAAATAGTATATACTTACTACAGAATTACAACTTCTCCAAATTCACTTGCCCGCCACCATAGTTATATCATAAGTAAATATTTTTCATTAAAAATAAAAATAAACAGAACACAACTTAATTTAGGTGTAAATTCATAGATTCGTCTGTAAACCCCAAGAAAATGAAATCAGTGGTGTACTGATAACCAAAACAAAGTGAATTAAATGGAGTTAATTGGATCGCACTATATAGTTACGTCATTCGAAACAGGCACACCGCCTGTTTTTGATCATATGACAAAAATTACCACGTCAATATAATTAATATCTCTTATTAAAATTACATTGTCAACAAAAAATAGGGGAAAAATTTATGCTTTGTAAATTATTGAAATGCCTGACCACGAATGAAAATCAAATAAATTTATCACTATTGTGAGTATTATATCAAGAAGTAGTAATTTTGCAACTGAATTGATATGGTTGATGTAAATTCAGAAATTGAAAATAGAACATAAAATTATATTATATTATTCAGTTTTAACTTCAGTAATTCGAAACATTCCTTTCATGAATGTATCGGTTTTCGAAGTATTTTTTATCTTGCAAGATTTGTGTCTTCCAACCATTTTTTCCGAAAATTTTTTACTCACTTCTCGTTAAAGGAAAAATAAAATTTTTTGATAGGTTAATATGATAAACCTTTCGTGGAAAGAACACGGTGACGAACAATTAGTTTGACTTTCCATGGATCAGGATTCTATAAACCCCAAGAGATTATACAGATTTTTTAACCTTGTCAATTCCTAATTTTCGTATATTTTTATTTTTGAATGATTTTCTATATTTTATATATATTATTTTCACTGTATTTTCTTCTTATATTTATTATTTAGAAACTAGAATTATTCATATTTTCAATGATTTTTATGTTTTCCATATCCTTAGACTAATATCTTGGATATTAAGTGATGCGAGATAGTTCAATTAAGATGAGTCGAAGACGATTAGAAGCAAACATTCGCTAATGTGTAACCAGAATTATCTAATGTATAAATGACAAATTTATAGTTCTCCCAGTATCTATAAGACGGAAATAATATTGTTTTCCATTTATCAATTGAACGAAAAAGTAATTGATTTGACTTAACAAATACTTTTTGTTACGTTATTATAAAAACTCTCTGCTGCAATGTATTGTACTTTCTATATTGTTTTGTTGTTGAGAAAATGTGGTCAGAATTTTTTTCCGTTTTTTTTCAACAATATTCCATGATTTCTAATGAAATTATATATTTCTTTTTGAAAAGAAAAAGTATTACATGAATTTACTGAAAAGTTATATCAACAAACGATTATGATACAAATTACTCTCACGATTTAAATTGATGACAATGGGATTAAGTGGAACTATAACGAATTATAGTTAATCACACAAAGATAAAATACAGTTCTCAATATGTTTTTAGCCAAGTGAAATACCTGAAGTGCCCCGTGTTTACGCGAAGTTGGTCCATTTATGTATCCACCAATGCAATGTAAAACAGTGTGCTGACGATCATTCAAGTATTATTATTACTATCCATCGAATACGGAGTGCTGGTTTTCACATGTGAATATCGTCATCGCCATCTGCTTCGGAGGAGAGAGAAAATTCAATGGGATGAGCAATTGAATAAGTTCAGTGACGAATCTTTCTTCTGTCTGGGAATGCATGATAATCAGGCAAGGGCAAAAAGTCAAGATCTACAATTTGATCAAGAGCAGATCTGGCATGGCTGGCAGTTTATACTCGTAGGTACAGTTTGTAGTGTTTGGTGTATATTTTTGAATAAAGTAATGAAATTAAAATTCAGTCATACTTGTTGTAAATTAAGAATTGTAAATAAAAAATTCTCGGCTTTTAGAATGCCCTGTGAGTTTTGAAAAGTTTTGAAATCTAAGTTGAGTGCTGGAAGCAGTATGGATTCGAAACGGTTAACAATATTAATAAACATCTTATCAAATTATATATTTATAAGAGAGCTTTTCCATTGCTTCCGTTACCTCCTCTTTGGACTCTTCTAGGCGTTCGTTTTTTGTTACTTGAATGGATTTGCTAGGTTTGTGTGCAGATATCCGAAATTTTTCACTTAGGTTTTTTAATTATATTGTTATATTAGTACCACTTTTCATGCTTCTTAACAATCTGCAAATATTTTTTGTGTTTCATGAATTACCGGTAATTCATGTCATCACAGAATACTCGTGATACCGTATCCAGACACAAATAAACGTAAGTATGGTATCGTAACAAATGTATCTATTTTTTATGTGTACCAACCGGATATTGCTTGCACTCTTTCATGGTTCTTGGAATCCTATACTAAGGTTGAAATGGAGAAGGGCCAGAAATACATCTGGCCAGCGGGTCACATACACAAGCGGATACGGGTGACGCTGCTCGAAAGAGATGTGCGATATGATCCCTATAGCGCGGTGTCTGTGGTAACTCCCGGCATCTACGTGCTGCACCCATGGAAGCAAGAGGAAGCCGATGAAGGAAGCAGGTCCAGGGTCGAAGCGGTTGAATTTTCCCGCTTCAGGGACAGAAACTCTCACAGCAATGGGGGTAGCTGTAGGAGAGATCTCCCCCCCCACTTCCGGAGGCATCGCGTTCGGAGACGACCTTTTGCTTTGGACTCATATCATAGTTTATGGAGAACCTTAATAAACAATCACAAAAGAATGGGGGAAATGGGCCTCATGCTTAGCAAGACGCACTACTACTCAGTGTGAAGAAGAAAAGAACGGATGCGCTAGAACATTTGGAAAAGCTAGTCAATGGACTGCAATATTTCCTTAAAAATAAGCTAAATGTCCACAAGGAAATCAAAACGACGTCAATGAACCTCTGCAGTGCCCTGAGAAGGTTCAAAAATCAGGATCAACAATGGCAGGAAATGCAACAGCGGCATGGCCACGTCACCCTAAAACCAAGCGAGCCACTGCAGACGGCGACGCCAAAACAAGCGGAACTACCAACTGTTGAAGCGATGGACACCGGAGCAGAAGCTGACACTGAGTCAGTTGCTGGCGACCTCAATGAAAATGTCCCCAAGAAGAATAACAAAAGGGTACGGAGTTCACCTAATCCTGTGGACACGCAAGTGACGAAGAAGCTGGACGCGAAACAAAGTCCTCCGACGAAACTAGCGTCGCTCGACACTGACAAGAATCAGACCAAAACGGCTTGGAAGCTTGTTCAGTCCAAGAAAGATTTGAAGAAGCAGAAGAAAGAACAGCTACGGAAGGAAAAGCCAACGAAGAAGCCCCGGCCGGAGCCTAAGCGCAGAAAACCGCGTCAGCGGATCAAGCCAGATACACTAATCATCCGCCCATCTGAGCCGGCGAAGTACGCAGAGATTTTGCGTCGAATAAAGAAGGACGTCCCCAAAGAGCAGGTCCGTACCATCGTGGATAAGATCCACAAAACCAGGGCCGGAAATATGCTGATAACGCTCTCTAGGAAAAATACCAACAAAGGCCAAGCCTTGCAGAAAACTATCGTGGACATCCTACAGGAAGACGCCAAAGTAATCTATAAAGGTCCACAGGAAGATGTCGAATTTCAAGATCTTAACGATACCACAACCAGGGAGGATATCCAAGCCGCCCTGCAAATGGAAATTGGAGAGTCTTGCGAGATACCACTGGAGGCAATTAGGATCCGAAAAGCCTACAGAGGTACTCAGATTGCTGTTGTGACTCTACCAGCAGCTGCAGCGAAGAAGATCCTGGAAGGAAGCGGTAAAATCCGCATCGGCTGGGTAAACTGCCGAATTAGAGCAACGAAGAGACCGTTCCAATGCTTCAAGTGCTGGCACTTTGGGCATCACAATGCCGGCAGTCACAAATGCCCAGTATTCCAAGAGGCGTTTCAGAGGATAACAAGCAAAAGAACATGAAGATACTGCAGCTCAATCTCAATCATTGTGAGGCTGCGCATGACCTGCTCATACAGACGGTGTGCGAATTAGAGCTTGACTTGGTACTGATAGCGGAGCCATATGAACACCTAAGCACCCAACCCTGGGAATCGGACAGCACATCCAAGGCTGTCATCTGGTCATGTGGCAAGCTCCCTTTCCAGAACGCAGTCGACAACAACAATGCCGGCTTTGTAGCAGCATCAGTAGAGGGCATCCGTTTCTATAGTTGCTATGCACCACCTAGCCTCTTTATTGGTGACTTCACTGATTTCCTCGATCGACTAATCGAAGATGCGGAGCAATACCATCCAGTATCGATAGCCGGAGACTTCAACTCCTGGGCAGTCGACTGGGGTAGCAAACATACCAGCGCACGAGGGAAGGCACTGCTGGAGGCTTTTATTACACTAGATGTAGTCTTGCTCAACAGCGGTGACAAGCCGACCTACACCAAGGGCGACGCAAGCTCGATTGTAGATCTCACTTTTGTCAGTAGTAGCCTTGTTAAAGGTAACGACAAATGGAAAGTATTGGATATCTACACCGCCAGCGACCATCATTCAATATTCTGGGAAATATCAAGCAACCAGAACTTCAGGAGGCATATCAAGCTATCTAACAACGTTGGTTGGAAAGTAAAGTCTTTTGACCCAGTTTATTGTTAATAGCTCTCAACAGTGATCCGATAAACTTTGGATGTGTGGAAGAACAGACTAAGGACCTGATGAGGAGAGTAACACATGCTTGTGATGCAAGTATGCGTCGTAAACGTGGCATGAACTCAAGATCTTCAGTGCATTGGTGGAACGACCACATCAGCAGCCTTCGTAAAGAGTGTCACAGGAAGAGAAGAATCCTCAGCGCGGCTATCAATGGCCCAACTAAACGCGCGTCATGAGCTGAATAAAGCTATCAAAAAGAGCAAAAGAAGATGCTGGAAAGAACTTATAAACGAGGTAGACAAAGATGTGTGGGGTAGGCCTTATAAGGTGGTCATGACCCACTTGAAAAAGCAACAAATGCCATCACTTACGTGTCCTCATCTCCTTCAAAAAATCGTCACTGCGCTGTTCCCTCAGCAAAGAAATTTCGATAACCAGATGACTCCAAGTGAACTAGACGACATACCATCTGTCACTGAAGAGGAGCTGATGGAGGCCTGTAACCGTGTAGGGAATAATAAAGCGCTGGGATTGGACGGAATCCCTAATATTACCTTGAAAACTATCTTAAAGGCAGCACCGACATTGTTCCTAGACGTGTACAACATCTGCCTCAAAGAGGGGACCTTCCCAAAGAAGTGGAAACAGCAACGACTGGTACTGCTTCCGAAAGGAAAAAAGCCTCCGGATGAACCGTCATCTTACCGTCCACTATGCATGTTAGATACAGCAGGTAAGATTTTAGAGCGTATAATTCATCAACGAATAGAAGAAGTAGTCGATCAACTCCTAGCAGACAACCAGTATGGATTTCGGAAAGGACGATCAACACTGGACGCGATTAATCTAGTTGTTAATATCGCTAAGGAAGCGACCGCAGGAAACAGATGGAAAGGCGGCACAAAGAAGTATTGCCTGGTGGCGACATTAGACATCAAAAACGCCTTCAATTCCGCCAACTGGAACTGCATCATGCAAGCTCTACGAGAGAAAAGGGTTCCAGAATATCTGTGTAGGATAGTAGCCGGCTACTTTACCGATAGAGTTCTCAAATGTGACACGAAGAATGGTCCTAAGGAGAACGATATTACAGGAGGTGTACCTCAGGGCTCTGTTCTAGGCCCACTCCTGTGGAATGTCATGTACGACGGACTGTTAAGACTGAAACTACCAAGTAACGTCAAACTGATAGCGTACGCAGATGATGTAGCGATCGTGATCGTTGCCAAACATCTTGATGAGATAAGCCATATGTTCGACATCACCTTTGACAAAGTCAACCAATGGTTGGACGAAATGAATCTCCAACTGGCGAAGCACAAGACTGAGGCAATGCTTATTAGCAGCAGAAAAGCAGTAGAGTCCATCAAGCTGAAAGTCGGTACACAAGAAATCACATCACAACCGTATATCCGATATCTGGGAGTGATGCTTGATGCCCGACTCAACTTTAAGCAGCAGGTAGAACACGTCAGTTCCAAAGCATCGGTAGTAAGAGCTAGTCTCGCAAGACTGATGCCTAACGTCGGCGGCCCAAAGCAGAGCAGAAGACTACTATTATCATCAGTTGTCACATCGGTGCTCACTTATGGAATATCCATTTGGGCAGATGCGCTGGAGCTGCAAGAGTCATGGAGAAAGGCTGGACCAGTATATCGTCTAAATGCTGTAAGAGTAGCCAGCGCCTTCCGCACAATATCGGAGGAAGCAGTCTGTGTCATTTCCGGAACTTTGCCACTCGGAGTTCTAGCTGAGGAAAGAAGGAACCTTTACCAACAAAAGAGGTCAACTACACTAAGTGCCGAGGAATTCAGAGCTGAAGAACGGCAGAACAGCATCACACGATGGCAATCGCAGTGGGATGCCGCAACAAAAGGAATATGGACATACCGGCTCATACCAAAGATCGACGTTTGGCTGAATCGGAGTTGTGGCGAGGTCAACTATTATTTGACGCAAATGTTGTCAGGACATGGATGTTTTCGGACATATCTTCACCGCTTCAAGCATCAGAAGCTGCCTGGAACGCTATCAATTCGTTTGTCACGGAAGTCCTTACGGAACTGCGTTCCATTGAAAGAAGAAGAGCGAATAACGTCCACTAGAAGAAAGAAGATATAAAATCTTAGCTACCAGAAAGAAGAGCAGCAGCTAATCCCTCCCTCTGCGATATAATGCCTAAAAGGCGGGTCCGCGGGGGATGAGAGGATAGAAGATAAGATGCTTAGGGTTTAGTGAATAGGGGCACTAGAGCCGCAGAGTCGAGTCTCACATATCCAGGCGTACCACCTATGCCTGTAATCCGTAAAAAGGATCCCCCTCTTATAAAAAAACACACACACACACACTCACACACACACACACACTCACACACACACACACACATATATATATATATATATATAAATATATATATATATATATCTTATTTCTTAGACCTTTTGACATGTTTATGTTTCTAAATTTTCTTGATTTTAGGTCTCTTCTCTTTCAAAATTAGTTTTTATTAAAATATATATGTATAAAAATTGATGTTTCGACTAATTTTAAGTATTTATCAAAATATATATTTAGGTCTTCATTTGCAATAATTTATAAAGTAAAACAAATATTTGAGAAATTGTCTCAGCAATATTTTTGGAGTATATATTTTAGATTATCAGATTGGCTTGAATCCAAAATGTGAATTTCACAGATCAATTTGAAACGGTAATATTACTTGAAGGATTCAGGATATGACAAAAATAGCTCCATTTATAAAATGGGTGAATTAATTTCCCTAATTCAATATCACCCTGTATAATTATCATTATTGTTGTAAGAAAATATATATCGTGTCATTTTAATTCAATTCAAATATCACAGAACTTGACGAAATAGTGAAAGGGCTGAACCGCAGTTGTATACTCAGTCAACGATCTGTTTTGGCGCAACGTCTAATTACACACCACTTCTGTGATCTGTTGCAAAATGATTCTCGTCCTGTTCTCCAGCACTTTTGTTGCTATTAAGAACAAAATAGTTAACAAATTTAATCAGAGGAATATAGTAGCAATTTCAATCTACCAAAACGTTTTTTATTTCTACGACTACAGTTGAAAACGGTAGTTGAGGTCATCAGTGGATAACAGACCGATGAATATTGAAATATTCAAGTTCAAGTTTACCATTTTTTCAATATATTGGGTGACTGTGAGTCGTGAAATAGATTTTGATGTGGTGAGTTCCGAAAATGTTGCCGCTGCCCAGGATTAAGTCTGTTTATGTTTCAGCCGCCCCAGGTAGGATTTTATTTTTCAAATTCATCTAAAAATTATTTTGATTATTTTAATTTATCAAATATGATCAATGGAAGGAAATTTTTTTAAAAGGAAGATAAAAATTGACGTTTTGACTTATTTCGGTCTTTTTAAAAATATGATATTGACACTATCAATTTGTATATTTATATTAATCAATAGATCATCTACATAATAAATTTCGAAATAAATCAAAATAGAAATTTGTTTTAATAAGAAAAGTGAATTTTTCCTTAGATCATACATCTTAAATATGTAGAAGTAATCAATTTAATTATTTTTAGTTTTATTAGAATTCTCAAAATAGAACTTTATTTACTTAAATTATTCAGGTATTCTTTATCATTATAGCTTTTTCGTACTTATGAATGTGAACCATTTCTAAAAATTCTCTTTTTCATGTATTAGATTCCGTTCCTAGAATTTTTGAGTTTTTATAATTGAATTTATGTTTTCTTTGATATTTCATGGTTCGTTAATGCAGTTTTATTTTTATTATAATATTGATGACCTCTTAGTCTATTTTCTAAATACTGAGATATCTGCCCTATGTAGACAGCGTCACAATTAGTACAAGGCATTTGTTATATGATATTTCTTCTTTTGTTTTTGGTGTTTTACATTCTTTCAGTGAAATATTTGGAAAATGTATTCAATCCTTTATGACTTATACTAATATCATATTTAATGAAATAATTCGATAATTGTTGGGAATGTGTGTAATGTTTTGATGTTCCGTTTCTGTTTTGCTTTTCAATTGGATGTATTATCTGTTTACTTTTTTCTTGAATATGTTGTTTATCATTTTTTCCGGATAATTATTTTCTTTCAATGCCCTTTGAATAGCGTCTAAATTCAGGATCTCATAGTTGAATACATCTATCAGCCAAACTAATTATCACTGTACAAATTCAATTATTAAGAAACAAAAATTCTTGGAAGGAAATCTAATACATTTTGAAGATAAGGGATCTAAGGAAAAATTCACTTTTCTCATTTAAATAAATTTCTATTTTTATTTTATTCTTATTTTGATATTTATGATATAGGTGGTCTATTGATTAATTAATATAAATATACAAATTGTCAGTGTCAATATCATATTTTGAAAAAGACTGAAATAAGTTGAAATGTCGATTTTTATCTTTCTTTGAAAAAATTTAGAAACAAAATAATTTTAAAACAGAAGAGACCGAACCCAAAAACAAGAACATTTAGAAGAATTATATGTTTGAAACATTTATATTCGAATTAATAACTCAGATAACCCATGAAAACTAGATTTATTATATAAACTATATAACTTTTTTTCGCTTATGTTAAAAATCATGAATCAATCGCAAAATGAATGCTTTGATTGGTAATAGATAATAGATTATATCTGAAAAATAATTAATCCAGTTGGATTCATATATTTGTTATTCAATTTTCTTATTAGTGTCGAAATGACTTTTATCCATGACTACCATTAAAATTAAAAATTTAAAAAAATTACAGATTATACATACGTCTAAAAACGTGCAAAAAAGAACAATGCTTTTTAAATAGAAGTTTCATTATAATACCCCAAACAGTGCGAAAAAGTACAATGCTTTTTAAAGGAGATAATCATTATACACTATTTTTTATTTGTGTATTTATCAAGTTACATGATTTTTTGTCGTGAGTTCTGTCAAAGGTTCTGTATTGATACTGTCATTAAGAAGTGTGAAACGTCATCGTCATTTTGCAACATGTTTTTCGAAATTTTATTGATAAACTACTAATTGTCAAGCTGAATAAACATGGAAGAAGAATCTGATAGCAGTCCTCCTGAAATTGCAGAAATTGCGTGAAATATAACTGAAGAAGTCAAAAAAATATAAATGAAGTCATATGGCGAGTTTTTGAATTGGTGTGACTCTAAAAAAATTACACGGAAAATGTTCTTATTGCATATTTCTCCGAAAAGTCAAATCATCAAAATTATGGTTCCATTTTTCGATGTTGAAAAATACCATAAATTTAAATTTAAACATTGATGTAAATAGATTTGATTAGCTTATTACTTCCATAAAACGACAATCAGAGAGCCATAAACCAGAAGTGAATAATAAAAGATTTTTTTTACATATCACAAGAATAAATGTACCAAACAACCTATAGGTATCAATTATTATTATTAACCAGATTGTAAAGATTCCATCCATTATAGTACAATATTTAAATTTGCTCAGCCCCAAGGACTACACAGGTCACTTTTTAAGACGATTGTCTGTTTCTCTACTCGCCGATTCGGGAGTACAGAAGTTAGTAGTTAAACGACACGGCGCGACGGATGGAAATCCACAACCCTCGCAAAAAGCTACATAGAAAATTCAATTGTTTAATGTCGACAGCCAAGAATTTGAAGATATGCCAAGAGTAGAAATTCTGCACTAGAGGAGCCAGAGCACGAATCGACACTTGTCGAAACAGGGGCGCCTCCGACCTCAAAAATAAAAACTATAGTCACAATTTTTTAGTAGCGAGGTTACAGTGAAAAAAATTTCCAAATGTAATAATACTAAATAATATGAACAATTGTCCAAATTTCACTGTAGATATTAATTTGGGCAATTAAAATTCAAAATCATTATTTATGTTAGATTATGTAACTGTTGTAAAATTTTGTCACAAATATTTGTTTATAAATCTGTTTTAGACAAATTATTTTCTACATTTTCTGTTGAACTTTTGGATATGTTATAACGTCTTCTTCAGAATGAGTTACGTCCATAAAGAAAAAGAAGAGTTTCAAGTTTTTTTACTGGCCCACTTGATTTTAGTAAAAAAACACAACTTTGAGAGGACAACAGCTCAATGCAAAAGAAAACTTTCATCTAAAATAAGAGGAGATGTTCATCATAAATATGATTCATCTGAAGCCTATTTTTTTCACAAACACTTTACTATCCTCTGTTAGATAAAATGAGTGAAAATATTAGGTTACGATTTGAAAATAACCAGCTGGCTGTACTGTGTACATGGAATTACTGCTAAAGACTTCGACAAAGAACAACTGTGTGTAAAGCGGCATGAAAGAAACATGTTTTGTTGAGAGTTCATAGTTTGCTTTAGAAAATGACACTTCAGTCTCAAAAATTGATGTATTTTCAAAAATGATCAAGATCATGACCAGACCAAATTGATCGACATTTCGTGACAAATTTGGTTACTCATTTCAAGTCTGAAAATGTTCACAACCGGAGTGTATTCCTTAATTTGTTGAAGCTTCTGTAACTGTTTTCGATTATACCTGTGTCTACTACAACGGTAAAACAATCTTTCTATGTTTTCAAATGCATCAAAATCTATTTGAGGAATTATATGCTCCAGCTACTAGCTATTGAAAATGATGCGGTTAAAACCATCGACGAGGAATGTGTGGAAATTTATGCCAGGAGGGTATCAAGACATCTAGGGTTGATTTAGAGCAAAAACACTTTGAGAAGACGTGTATCATGTAAAATTAGATTACTGTCTACTTTCAATCATATTTTATTATATATTATATTCATTTATTAAATTTAAATTTTTATATTATATATATTATATTTATTATACATTATATTTCCTTCTTTTGTACTTTTTTTTTGGTTTTGTTCATACTTATTCATTTGAATGTAATAGTTGTATTTATCTTGATGACTTAATTAAACAAGTAATGACGCATTTTCTAGTTAAGACCTGGAAGTGCAAGCAATAACCTCAAACAATCTCTTACAATGCCATTTTTACAGTTAATAAACAATATCTATGCTTTCCTCTATGAGAAAAGTGGACTCCAGAATGCTATATTAATACCATAAGCTTGACAAAGACTTTGCTATAGCTGATGTTTCGTGAAAGTACGTCAAAAGCTCAGTTTCTAAAACTGCTATAACAGTCTTTGTTTTTGCACTATTTCTTGATACCTTGCTTCATATTTCTTCGTTAATTTTCAGACAAACAATATTTGCTATAAGTATCATATGTTTCCATTTGGCTGTTATACAAATTAGCTAGCTTGACGTCTTGTATGAAATAACAATGTTTATAATGCTATAGGAATCTGTTAAAGCTGTCCATAATTTAATGCGAAAAGTAGAGAAATTAATTATTGATAAGGATAAAAAAGGATGAAAAATCTTAAATTCTTCACGAGATTTGAGTATATATTTATTATAGTGTTGAACTTTATTGCTTCTACCTATTTTTATGGCTGTTTTAAAGCATATTTATACGAAGGATATAAAGTGGATCATAATAAAGTTCATTATGATTCATATTGTTCAGTATGAAACACAATTTCAAGCAAACCTAAACAAGTGACTTTTTAGTAGAGTGGGCTCGATAACTATCACATAATTTTGACTTTCAGAACTCTAGAAATAGTTGTATTATATTCAGTTATGGTAATAAATGGCAATAAATGATCAGATTCGTTTTTAGTATTGAAGGAAAGAAAAATAATTCATGAAATGGAGAACCACAAAAAATATCATTTTCCTAACATGGTTTAATGTTATAAACGGACATATATATCATCAGCATAGACAAATAAATCATAAGTTTCTTTAATTCTGATTTCTTAGACCTTTTGATACATTAATGCAACTAAATATTCTTGATTTTAGGTCTCTTCTGTTTTAAAATTATTAAAAAAACCAATTTTAAAACACAAGAGAATTTAGATGCATTAATAAATCATAAGTTGATATTAAAAAACACAAAAAGTTATCTTCTTGAATCCAAATAATTTATTAAGCTGTATTTTTGGATCCGTCGGTAATATTCATAATGAACACAATGTTTACACAACCACTACTCCAACTGTTTACCTTAATAGTGTAGTGTAAAGAGTGTATTCAGTATGATTAATTTACCAACAATTCAAATATTTGTTCAAGAGGTTGAAATTTGTAGCACTTTATATTTTTTCATTAAGTCTATTGAACAGAATCAATTATACTATTATTGTACTGAGTTTCTTAATATTTCAATAAATTAGTGTATACATAGAATTAACTACTAGATTATAGCAATTTATTAAATTGGAGATGGAAATAGACGTTGAAATTGGCCCATTATTTAGTTTGTAGTTTTGCAAATTGTCGTTTTCTTATATTCTTCTCACATCCAAAATAATTGTAAATACTTTGCATTATTTTCACAGTCAAAACAAAGCTGAACAATTTTTTATCATTGATGATTTTGCCAAATAAGCTAAAAGTATCTTTTCGTGTTTAAGGAACTCGACATTTTTCTAGTTACATTAACTTAATTGTCAAAGGTTTTTCCATTTAAACTTCCAAATCAATCAGGTGTTTGTCCAGCAACTACATAAATAGGTAATTTGTCAATTTCTCATGATATTTAATACATTTTTTCTTCATCCATATAATAATATCAATATTACTCTTGGTAATATATAGCCAATGTTTCCCAAAAAGCTAATCAGTCATTTTGACCTGAACTTTTTAACATCACTGAGCAAACTGTAAGGCTTGCCAAGCGTTTGACCCTGGTACTCACTAGTTCATGTAGAAGTTTTTTGTACTCCAATACAAGCCTGTTCCTATGACGTCAATTGAGTAGCGCACGTCCACATTCCATCAACACTTTGACATCGAAGTTGGTAGTATTTTTTCCAGACGAGAAAAATGTTTGAGTATTCTCCGCAGAAGCCTGCTTCAGCTGAGGCATTAATCCTGGTGGTTTCTGTGTACCAGGTGGCTCCACTATTCAGTATTTCGGGGTAAGAGTCAATCATCCATTGTTATCTGTAAGTGATATGTCCTTCCAAGCCCTTATTTTCAGTTGAAAGTGCTATGTGATCACTGCTTGTGAAAATAATTGGACATTCACCTGCAGCCTGCGATATGAACAATTATTTCAATCTGCAATTTGTCTAGAATATTTGTCCTGGATGCTCTCCTCATGGGTAGTACTCGTATCTTCAGGTGCCAGGGTTGAATATCGAATAGAACTTTGCACTGTAGAATTTACTTTTTCTGTACAGTACCACCCCACCAAAGCTTTGTACATGAAAGGGGGTTTGACAATCAAAGTGTATGTCCAGTAGAGGATCTTCCATAAAAGACCAGCTGTATGACCTAATGACCTTCTTCATTTCCAAAGTGCGCAGCTAACCCATTTTATTTTGGTGTACACGTGGTCGTGCCAGATCAGGTCTGGGTCCATAGTGACTTCTTCATATTTCTTCACCCTTCTACAGGAGGTGGGAGTCACCTCTTTCAATGTTATAATTGAGGACTACTGCTACGAACTCGTTCATTGTTCATTTTTAATTTGCTTGTTTGTTCACTTATCAGAATTATTCGATGAATTCTTTTGGTATAAATACTAATAATAAATACTAAATCAGCTACCTATATAATTGAATGTCATAGTTAACAGATCGAAATAGTAAAAAGTAAGCGGTGAATGTAAATTAAATATATATGTAGTGAGTAGTATATCATTAGAGGATAATTATTAGTAGTCTAGTGTAAGTGTTCAAATAGATTAAATAAGTATAAATTCACCCCACAAATAGAAATAATAAATAAATTTGAATTACATTGGTTTGTAGCTCGAACAAAACATTAAGACAATTCAATAATTGTTTGGAAATCCTAACCATAATATAACAAATTTGGAGCATGTTGGGCAGACTAACAGATCAATTAATGTTTGGTTTAAAGATCAGATATCTCATTTAAAATATGGATGTACCGGAGTATTGTCGATCACTCTCCCAGTCATAATCATGACCTAAATGTTAATCATGACCATATAAAATTGTTAAGAAATGTTACCAATAATAAGTTATAGGGTGCATTTGAAAGCATTGAAATTGCTAAATGTAAAAGTAGCTTGGATCAAAGGGCTAATCCCTCACAGCCCACTCTATTGTTCAGTGGTCAAGAAATAAATGTGAAGAATCTCGCCAAGAAGGTAGTGGCGGTGTAAACAGTGTGGTCAGTAAGAATATCACCAACGGTCCCAGAAACTCCGACTTAGCTTAGTCTGTTATTCGCTCTTTTTCAGGTCTTTACAGATTAGTATAGGTGCTTCTTTACGTGCATGCTGGTCTTTCAGCACGCCACTGTACAAATGTGAGTAGTTGTGAAGCATTTCTATGCCATTTCCCATTTAGTGCAATGGCAAACAGTGAATTTTATATAAAAAATGGCAATTGATGATAGAAGCATGAAAATTGGTATGTTAGGCAGTGATGACAGAAGAAGAGAGGTCATGAGCCCCTCGAAATTCGCCATAGGAGGGGCAGGGGGTCGATTTTTAAGGTTACACCCCCCCGTGAATAAGAGTTATTAGGGTTGATTTTACATACTTTGACCCTCCTGAACATGAATATCTCATTACTTTCAAGATCCGACCTCGAGAAGTACCCCAAATTTCAAATTGAAAACTTCCCCATTTTCCGATTTTTGTGAAAAATTTTTTGTCAAAATTGCCGTTTTCACCCCTCGATATGTCGAGGTGAGGGGAAACAGGAGGTACTGCAAGTTTCGAGGATTTTTTATGCTTTCTATACGTTTTTAGAATATTTTCTTCTCTGTACAAAATGTGAGGAATGTTGAATCATTACAAATAGTAGATATGGTGACTAGAGACTTCGAACAATGAGCCTATTCGTTATTGAGCCTTTTACTTCAGTATTGGGATCGATTTCAAAATTTTCATCGTAATAACCTATTATTAAAACAATGATTCATTATAGAGGTATAATATTATACTGAAGCGAAATCCTTTTGATCACTTTGCAGAGGCGCGGGGAAAACAAATTTGGGAATAAAATTTGAATTTTTTCTAGTAGAAAAGAACTTAACTTCTTTCTTTCGAATTTTGATCTATTTTTTCTTATACTTGATTTGAGTGGTTGGGAGAAATGAACGTTTATTCAAATTTATTCCACTCCCTTTCACAAAATTGACTCCTGCGTCCATCCCAAGTTTAAAAGCTTCACATTTACAAGCTTGAGACATTGCATTAGAATGAAATAAAGTCTTAAAGTCCCTGAATATATATATATATATATATATATATATATATATATATATATATATATATATATATATATATATATATATATATATATATAAGATATATGTAGGTAATATTTTTCGTGTAAATAGCGAAGAAACAAGGCTTATCATGAGATTTAGGAGTTGCCCCTTCTTCTCCCATCATTCCTTCTTCAAGACAAGAAATGAACTCCTGCAACGTTTTGGGAGTTAGTTTTACGCATTATGCTTGGGGTGATAGAAATTTCAAGACTCATAATTTGTGCCATTATGGACGAAAATTTTTCACAAAAATTGAAAAATGGGGAAGTTCTCAATTTGAAATTTGGGGTACTTCTCGAGGTCGGATCTTGAAAGTTAATGACATATTCATGTTCAGGAGGGTCAAAATATGTAAAATCAAATCTAAGAACGTCGAAATCCCCCCCCCCATTTTCCACGGCGGGGGGTGGAATCTCAAAAATCGACCCCCTGTCTCTCTTTTGAATTGAATTGAGAGGCTCCCGATCTCTAAAATTTTCTCTTGGCGTCATTACCCAACATACCTAATTTCATGTTCGTTTTCTTTGCCTTTGTCGTTTACCTCTTATTCCAGTTTCATTTCCAAGGCTAACATTGGATTTTTTTGCATTTCACCCAACTTGAAGGACTAAAGTTTCTGTAGGGGGTTTTTCCTTGATCGTTATTCAAAGGTGCCGGGAGCCCTCACTCGATTGCTACACAACGTATACTCATTATATGCCATGAACCTTGGGGTTACGATAAATACGAGTACATCGTCGAGGACGTAAAAGGAGGATTTGTTGCTAGAGCTGAATTCGTCACATACCGATCGACCCCATATGCAAACTCTGAGACCTATACCATCCTTTAACCCCCACTAGAAATAATTTACAGATATTAATTATGGGACATTCGGTACGAGAATTTTATAATAAAGCATTTTTTTACACCCAATTTTGGGTGAGTTAATCAATTCAAGTGGCTATGACATGATTTTTTTGACTCTCTATTGACAATTTTTTAAAGCATTTTTAAGTTTATTTGTGAGAAGAAAATGTTATTTACTCTATATTCTGTAAAAATAAATATGTATTAGAAATAATTTATTTTTCTGCCATTATGACATTCGCACGTGACAGCTGTCAATGATGGAAAATTATCACTTATTAATTTTGCAGTTACGTCACGCGATCGAAAAAATTTTCGAAAAATTCAGGATGTTGTAACAACCTATCAAAGTTAAAACATCTGATTGGCATGAATGACAGATACAAAATATTCATCAATAATTATGGCTAATGTTATAATGTTATTTTGATCCTTATAACGTAATCGTATATTACCTACCAAAAGTAGTGTGTAGCATACTGCATACTAAACATGGTTAGAAAAATTAGGCACAAAGTGGTGAGTGCTTAATTCCATGAGTATCTAATGTAATTAACATTCATGTTACGTACTTTACTTCATATACGCAGTAATAATTTTTCATATAAATTCCCAGTACTTACTATTACTTATTAATAAATGTTTCTCATTAATTTAACAGTTATAATATATTTAGTAGTTATTTAAGTGACTAAATCGAATTATTTGTATTATATTTTATATTGGAACTAATCACTGAAAATTAATATATCTATTACGCAAACCGTAAATCGTCAATCTTTTTAAAATGTTACTAACTGCCGTTTTGATTTGAGTGGCAGTAAATTATTTAAAGTCGCCATTCTCTTAATATAATTTCCGCTAAAGTTCACATTTCATTTTATTCACTTAACAATATATTTATAATCTAAATGTAGATCAACTAATGTATCTACTTATTGTAATGTCTTGAAAAATATTCTAAAACTAGACGTATTAGAAAATATATAATTGTAACCAGGGTGCTCCCGTACGTTCCAGTAGAAGACAAATTGTTACATCGTCATCATTCATCATTATGCCGCTCAATCTCTTGGATTATAGCTAACTAGTCCAGTCATTATTGTTCAAATTGTCGACCAAAATAATCTTGTAGGTTTTCCGCTATCTTGAAAAAAGGGTTAATTTCAGTTTTCCATCGGTTCCCCGTTGAGATACAAAAATTTTTATGCAATACTTTTTGTTGCTCTTTGTACGATTTACAATTAACGTCCTGTACATTCCACGTACCGATTATCGTTATCGAGATATCGATCAAAAAAAACTATAAATTGATGGTCTTGGCTGTAAAAGTTCTTCCTCGGTAGACTCTTTCAAACACGTACGCTCACTTCAAAAGACTCGAGACAACTGACTGGAATGCTTCGAAAAGGAGCGGATGTTCTGGCACGAACACTAGAAAAGGGTCTTCTATACCTGACTCATGCCCAAATTCTAAGAGCAACAAAAAAGTATTGCATATTGTATTGCAAATTTTCATATCTCACCGGGAACCAAGTTATGATGAAAAACTGAATTTAACCCTTTTTTCAGGATGGCGGAAAACCCAGAAGGTTATTTGGGTCGACAATTTGAACTTAAACTTTTCTAGCCCCCCCCCCCCCACTTAATATCCAAAATTCGGCTTTCTCGGTTCATTTGCATTCATAACCCAATTTTTCCGACGTAATGACTGGACTAAACGCTTTGTGCGACCACAATCCCTTTATTGGAGTTGATTACTGCCATTGATCTTATTGTTACAGTTTTTTGTTGGTCATGGCTTTGTTTGTCCGCTTTCTACATTCTTTTCTGTTTTTGCATTTTGCTTTCCAGTCTACTATTTCTAGGATTCTGATATCTTTTTCAATTTGGTTTCTCCAGGTATTTCTTGGTCTGCCTCTGCCTCTTGGTCATAGAGGTATCCATTGTGCTATTATATATTATATTTTCTCCTTCATTTCCTGTAATGTTTGATCCTAATTATATAATAAGATAAGTGAACGAAGATATAGTTTCAAATGCGTATTCCTGTGTCCTTATGTGGTCCATTCCTCTTTCGTCCTATATTGCTATCTTCATGTATTTTGTTCTTCTTAGTTTATTTCTAGACCGATTTCTACTGCTTCTGTTTCCAGTTTTGATTGCCTTTATAAGCTCTTTTTAGCCAATATGGTTGCATCGTCTGCATATGTGACAACTTTTATATGATTCGTTTTTATATTTTTTAATTTTGTTTTTTTCATTACTTTTTATAAAATCGTATTAAAGAGAGCTTGAGATGTACTAGAAAATTGATGAATATAATGAGGCTACGAATAATTTTCACAGCCTCCGTTTCTTAATTGTTAGACCTCGATTGTTGTGTTGATTGGTCCCATTTAAAAAATTTGAAATTTTAAATAGCACCTGACATACTCAGCAATTAGTTGTCATGTGGTGGTCTAAAAAAATAGATGAACTTCATTAATGATTATTTGGCACATATTTGGACTAAAAAAATTATTTATCAAACATGGAGAGTCGAGAAGTTGACATATCACTTGTTGAACGTTATTTCGTTAGAATTTGAACAAACAACAAAAGGTGTTCGTGAAATAACTGAGAAGAAGTGTCTCGTGAGCTTTGATGAGGGTATTTAAAGATTCATACAATACAAAAGGAATCAGTGTAAGGTATAAAAACTACTACCAGTTCATCTATTGGCCCAAAAGCAGAAACGCATAGATTTCTTTTAATATATAATTTAATATAATATATGCTTTATAAATTGAAGAAACACTCAAATTTGTTGAGTGTGAAGATACGGGCATAGATAAACTATCTTCTTATTTAAAAAAACCATTGATAGAACTAAAATTGGGGACTACGAACAATTTGAAAATCCGGAAGAAGCTTACAGTTTGATGCATAATTTTTAATAGTGATGCCTTTATGTTTCACTACAAATCCACTTGACCAACACATTTAATTAACACCATATAATAATGAATTTTTTTCAAAACATCAGTTAAAAAGATTCGACACAAAGAGATATTAATCCTAAACATATGAGGAGAGTCAAATGTATGTATTTAAGGATAAAATATCCATTTGAGGTAAAAATTATGATACACATTTAAATCAATTATAGAAGTTTCTGTGAACTCTTTTGGTCAAAATAGATACTTGGGAACAATGAATATATTCATCTCAAGTTAGTATTTCAAATTTGAGAAGGATTAGAGATGTTTAATTACCTCAAAATTAAAATTACAATTTTGTCGCAAAATTACAATTTGCTTCACAACAAACAACAAAGAAAAGTGGAAGATAAAATGTTAAAAAAAATACTGCTAGCTTTCAAAGCAACTGTTGTCTGCTGAAGTATCTTAGTAAATGATTTGACTAGAAAACAGTTTCTGGAAGTGTTTTGGAAGTTCAAGAACATTTAATTGGCCAGTTTGATCCTTAAATTCATCGTTTACACACAAGGTTATAGAATAATTGAGGTTAGAAAAATGGAATGAAATATTACAAATTTAGTCAAAACCATGATAATGCTATTGAATGAATCGCTTAACCAACTCATGCAAACTAAATAATATCTCTAAATCATATAATAGTGACCAATTTGATTGATTGTTAATTATTACTGTTTATTTCATACCGCTTCACGAACCTTCTTTTTTATTGGTTATTTTTACGTGGCATTGAAAACTTTTTGAGAGGCTGAATGAAGATATAATATTGGAAACATTACAAATATTTCCTGTCAATGGAAACAGACATCTAATTTAAGTTGTAGGATTGTGTTTTAATTATGTTAAAATGCTCTTAAAAGTATAGTATTCAGCAATTGTGTCTTCTTTTTGACATTAACAGTATTTAGTTGAATATTTGCGTATTCATACATTCATATATTTATATATATGAATTGTAATTAAGTCTTTTCCAGCTATATTATGAGTAGTTTTTTATTGGGAACGTGGCAAGGAAACACCAAAGTGGACTAACTTCAATATATTTTCCGAGCTTTCGAATACTTATTTATTCATCGTCTGGGAAATAATTAATTAAGATTGCCGGTGATTTTTAATGTCATTAAAGCTTGTAAAATTTTTAAACTCATGGAATTCAATATTCAAATTGACGATGATAGAAGTATTGATTAATAATATAATATTTCAATTAATTAATACACAAAATAGCCTGGAGGGCCACCAGTTAGACAACCCTGGTCTAGACGATAAATATTCATAAGTACTGTAGTGTACATGATTGTAGCGAATAATACCTGTAAACTAAAGGCCATTTTGAAAAATCTAAGAAATGTAAAAGAATGGGTGACATCATACATTTTTAGAAGTTCAATTTTTGGTTAATAGTTGTCTTGCTCAACTGTTACCAATCTGCAATAAATTCGGCATTCCAATAATACTTTCACAAACAAATGCTACATCTGCACTGCAATCTGTTGGCCAAAATATAATGAGATGTTAAAAATATCATTATAGACGACTGTAAGTGTTGAATTCAATACAAAACCAAGACAGTAATAACACTTGCTCTTGAGGCCATCTGTATGATATCAGCAACATGAAAAAAGTCCATTATTTTATTGATATTTATGCTTCAACTAAGTAAGATGATATTATACAAAAGAAGATGCCGAACACGAACTATTTATATTTCCAAATTTGAACGATTATTTCAATTCTGTTAGTGTACTATGAAATATTGTTTTTTTCGACGAACAGTTTCACATGCAAGAAAATTATGCTAATACGCTAATTAAATCCAAAATGAATTACAAAATGTATCTGTACGACTGACTAAAATCACAGATTTTATGATTCCAGTGAAATTATATTGCTTTTTAATACTACTTGTTTTATGTTAAATTAAATATAATTTCATTTGACGTATATTTGTTTTTTAAACATTGTAGGTGAATTTATTTATTCCTAGATATTAAGTATTACTATTTCATGAAAAAAATATTGAACTACACAAAACAGATTGTTACGACCTATAGCACAATAGTATTAACATTGACAATATCTTTAATATAATATAAATATAAAACATATTCCATAATCGAAAACTTTGCCTTTTCGAAAGCCTAATTGGACAGTTTTTGATTCGTGCTTGCTCGCTTTTGAGTGTGTCCAGTA
Source organism: Diorhabda sublineata (assembly GCF_026230105.1). Taxonomy (NCBI): domain Eukaryota; kingdom Metazoa; phylum Arthropoda; class Insecta; order Coleoptera; family Chrysomelidae; genus Diorhabda; species Diorhabda sublineata. Next base: position 10,453,422 of record NC_079476.1, read on the forward strand.
AAAACTGTCCAAATAATTTATCCCTTTTCTCTAAAAGGCATATTCGCTGGAAAGACGACCGCTTATCTTGTCACCGACTCGTGCAGAAGCTCAGCTTCCTTTAATTTCATTATAATTCTCCTTGTGTGGCTATTTGGTTAAAGACAAATGAGAAATTTGTTTACAATGGCTTTTTGATGTTCGTTGGAATATTGTTGAATTTACCACTTTATGTAGAGTGTATTGCCAGGTAAGCTAGAAGGCAGAGCAATCGCCTCTCATAAAACAATATAAATTCAAAACAATGATCAACAAAATAGAAAATGTCAAATTTAAAATAGATGATTAATCAATCAATTTTTTCCTCATACGTCGTATGATAATTTATGAATCAATTATACTGATTTTGACATTATTTTCCACTGAAATTTTTATTTGACGTTTTTATCAACATTTATATATCTATGTTTTGCTTTTTGGTGCGAATAACAATACCTATTATGCATTCATTAGTACACCTTGATGACATCATACTACGTTTTTTGAATGAAAACATATATTTTTTTATTGTTACTTTTTAAACGATAATAGTTTCTACAAAAAAACTATGTATCAATATTACCGATCTTTTGAGATAAGGTTTTGAATTTCTCAAAAATTCAAAAATAAATGAAATCAAACCAAGACTGTTTTTTCAACTGTTCAACAATATTAAATTTTCGGAAAATATAACCCGGGTACAGGTAAATGACTTATCAGCTTATTGCGGATCCTATCCCAGAACGGGATTTAGATCACAGTTTCCGAATGTCGCGTCGTGCTCAAACCTGATCTACAAGAACTTTTTATGTTTATTACTTTTTTCTGCATCAATTTTTCTATGATATTTATTTAGTTATATGATAGTTTTTAAATGTGAAATAATTGGTATAGAAGTATAAAAACCGGAAACGAGTTAATAGTAGGTAGCAATATAAGGAGAAGAAATAAATTCAAAAATTTATGAACAAATGAAACAACCCGTCAGCTGATCGTATTTACTCACCGATCTATTCGGGTAGAAGGAATCATAACATATGATTACGACCCGATTAAATCGATCAGTTTTCTAACAACAATGACCGTGATATGAATTAGTTTCCTAGCAATCAAATCATGATCGGATTAATTCGATCATACTTTCCGAAACATACTAATGCCAATATTACAAATTTTGTCTATCAATTAACATAATCTTACTCCAAATAATACTACCTAACGTCTAGTTTTATTATGTCTGAATCTCTTGATACTGATTTATTTTTCCAATTCTTATTAGAATTAAGTCTGTGAAACATTATTCAATTGGATTATTCAACAGATAAAGAATAAAGGATGTCAACAACATTTATTTTCAGTACTATATTGATAATTCATCCTATATCATGTGATAACTGAATGAAAAAAAAATTGAAAAATGCATATTGAGAGGTTGTGATGGGATGATTTAAATATATCCGAAGATAACCAATATATTCTATGACAATTATTTAAATGCAGAGCCACTTACAGAACCACGTGTTTCCGTTGCAGATCTTTTTTTTTCTATTCGAGTCGTAAAAGTTTTGCAAAGATATACAATGCCCATCAACATTCAGTAATAATCATTAATTGCATCTATTTAAAAAGAATTTAATTAAAAACTAAAATGGAATGAGATTGTAATTATGTGACCTGATGATTCTTCCTTGCAGCATTACCAAATCGTATAAAGTATTGTATCCTGCCTATGCTGTATATTTCTCTCCAAATTCCATTAAAGTCAGTTCAATAGAACATCCTCTATATATGAATACATTATTTCCAAAATATCTTCAATTTTATAAACATTTATGGTCAAACATAATTTTGAAATTTAGTCCAAACAATTATTCAATACAAGAAAAATGGGAACTAGATATACAGGGTATTTCCAATTCACACGACAAAATTCAGTAAGTGATTGCTCGTGTGAAATTAAGATGGGTCTTTCCTATAACGAAATTTCCTTTCCCCACCCCTTTTCCAATTTATCACATTTAAACGGTGTTGCGGTGGTAACTTAAATTGAGTTTAAATGATTTTTCTTAAATTTCAGTAATTGCTCGAACTGCGACAAAATCGTGTTGTAAGGATAATGTAATGTGAGGACGAGGCACATTATTTAAAGGTATCTATCATAAATTTTCACAATAATCACGTATGGGCGGACAAAAATCACCATGAGATTTTAGAGCACCATGTTAAAAATGTTTGTTCAGTGAACGTACGGATTAGTCTGGTAGTTTTCTCTAAAATGATGTTCTTGAATTAAACGACACCTTTGTTTTGTGGAAGCACAAAGACCGAGATAGTTGAGTCATGTACAAAGTTTACAGAGAGGTGATTCCATACAAAATCCCGAAGGTAGATGAAGACGCAGGTGGATGTACGAAGTTTTGGGTGATTTATTTTCCATAAATATCAATTACTAGGACCGTTTAAAATCTTCAATCTACTGTACCAGGTTTTTAACTATAAATTGATTCCCCTTTAAAGAAAAATATTAAAAATTAGTTTCTTCAAAACATATTCAGTATAACTTCATTTTTTCAACCCAGGTCCTATTTCGTATATTATATCCGCTTCGTCCTAACTACTTTAAGGAATACAGAGCTTCCAAATAATAAATCGGAAAACACAATATATATGAATTTATTCCTAAAATCATAGGAACAACAAATAAAAATAGCTCACAAAGAACAAGTAAGCATGGTGGTATGGAATCAACTGTATGAACTATAATAATTACTCGAAATGATCCCTATTATTTGATTTATATCCAATTGATTAAACTTTCTGGTTTAGTAATATTATGATACTGAACGAACAATGATATTATTTCAAGGATCAGATTAGTCATAACAGAGTTCCCAAGATTCTTAAACTCAATGCTAGACTATTATTTATAAATGCATGAGAGGTATGAAGGGAGAATAACTTTTCTAAGGTTAACAAAACTTCCGCTATTTTGATTATCTTTTTTGTTGTCAAATTTTATATAAATTGGTCGGATATCAGTATCACTCATATAAACAACACAGTTTTAGTTAAAATTGTCCAAAAAGTACTCAGTTCTATGGTACCGCAGATGCTTGATGCTGATAAAAAATGTAATATATTAACCACATTCTCATTCCACTAACAGAAATTCTATTTTATCTTTTCAATAATTGACCGACTTATTAAAACTGGTAGAGAAGTATTCTATTCATTAATAATACTCGCAAAGAAGAGGAAAGAAGATTCCAAAGTAATTTTACATTAGATCTCAATAACAAAAGTTGAAAGTACATATATACACAAACCATCATTCACTTTATCTAAGGAATGTAGGACATTCTTTGAACAAACTGTAATTACACGAAATGGAACTATTCAAAAATGAGGAAATATGCATGAATGTATGTATTAGATAACACACTAATTGATAGTTAATGCAGGGAAAGCAATTGATAAATAGATTGAAGTAATTGATAAATCTATAACTAGATGTAAAATAATATATGTAGAAATTAATAGTTCAAGATTTTTGTGACAAAATAAAATTCTTTAATAATCAGATTTAGTGAGAAAAGACACCATACGTCTTTGTGATGAGTTAAAGCGAAAGAATAAGAATTAATATATAATTTTAAAATGTGAGGATTTATAATGAATATAATACCTCAAATTGTCAAATGAATATCTCAAAGGACAAAAGAGGCACTGAACTTTATCACACAAATCAATCTCCCTATATATTGCCTTTTATTTCTTAGGAATTTTTACAATGTACTCACATTTCTCGTACAGTGGCAGTTTTAAGTTAAAATAGTTGGCATAAACAGATTTTTCATTATTGTTTGCAATAAATAAAATGAGATTTCATTGTATTTGAGTATATTTTGTGATAAAAATTTATATGTATACGTTGCTTAGTTGCCCAAATTATATATTCATTTTTAAAAACTTTACTAAAGCAAAAACACAAATAACAAATGAATGAAATCTATTAGTTCCAAGATTAATTGAAAAGTGTTTACAACAATCCTATTTTTACGGTAAAATTAATGCTGACACATGTTTACAAAATATGATCTTTTTGCGTTTTAATTTAATTTTTAGGATAATCTAGATTTTTCTTCATGTAACTCCTCCATCCCTAAGACTGAAAAATAACGGAGGTTATATATATATACATATAAAAATCTTGTTCTGTTGCTCCACTTCTTTCTTCTAATTCATATTCTTCTTCCTTATTTTCTTCAATTTTCTGAGTTCTTAAAATACTTCAGCAATCTGAAGTTATTGTCCCTCGAAGAAAACGTAGATATTCGCACTTTTATATAAAATACGTAGTCGAGTCTTCAACCGCACTATACGTAAAAATCCCGTCCGTACAAATACTACTACGACTACGCCAATTATACTTTCGAAACTTTATTTTTAAAAACTTTATTAACACAAAAACACAAATTACATATGAATGAACTCTATTAATTCCAAGCGATTGAATTAACAAGAATCATTAAAAGGTGTTTACAACAATACTATTTTTATAGTAAAATAAATGCTGACACATGTTTACAAAATATAATTTTTTTGCCTTCTAATTTTTAGAATAATCTAGATTTTTCTTCATGTAACTCCTAATTATTTTTTCTTTGTTTGATGATCTGAATATTCCTAGAAAAATCGTGAATAATATTTTTATAGATTCGATTGCTAATTTCAGATACTAACATACAGCACTGGAAACCTCCAAACGAATTATTTTGTCACGTAATAACAACGAAATCATTGGATTGAATATCAACTCGACATAATAATTACACATTAATACCATATATTCGTTTATATATTTATGATTAGTTTATTTCCACTACATCCTGTTCTTAATTTGCAAAGTGTACGTACTTTTATAAATGTGCAAATTCAATAGATACTATGGTAATAACAGATAAATGAATATGACTAAAAAAAATAAGAACATATGTCATGATCTTCTATAAAGTTAGAAACAAACATAAAAAAGTGTATACTTAAGACATGTCAATAAAATCATAGTATTCTTCTGAGAGAGCAAAAATCGTCGAAAACCGTTTCCAATTAATGAAGTTTCGTGAAACCTTTCTGATTGTTCTCATAAAAGCATTTGTACGTTGAAAAAGATGTCTCATCAAAATTTGCTGTAAATTGGCAAATGAAAAAGTATGTTAACATATACTGAAAGAAGGTGAAATATTTTATATTATCGAAGAGGAGCTCTTTTGTAAGAAATATTTGTATTATACAGAGGTCATAGAAAATAAGAAAAAATTCCTCATTGATGTACTAAGTGCAGCACCTCTTGAAAATAAAACGCGACTGTTTGCTATTCAGTCATTTTTTTATATCATCAAAAGTAAATTGAAACAAATTTGTAATATGATACTACAACATTCTCAGAATTATTACTCATTAAATTCAGGTACTCACTTCTAGATTGCTAAATTTTATTGCAGATTGAGATTATTTCCATATTTTTTTAAATCGAGTGAAGATAAATCTCATCGTTTCCAGATGCATTTTATAGAAGAAATAAATACCAAGACTGACAACTAGGTGAATGTTCCTTTCATGTCACAGATGCGACAAGATATGTACCCATAATAATTTATAATTAAGTGTGTGGTCGGAAAATTATGGAGATCGTTTTTGCACTAAATTTAATCGAAAAAACATATGTAAAGTCAGTTAAGGTCATTATTGATCTCGCTCTCCTAGGTATAGTCAAAAATAACATTAGGTACTCTAAGGGATATCTCTTTTGTTAACTTCACATTACAATAGTGCAATGTAATGCGATATTTTAAAGATTGGTTTGGAGATAAAAGCTTTATTAAATGGTCCCCAAGGTCCTTGGAATCTTTGATGAAGGGTTGCTTAAAGAGCAAAATTCATTAAATCGAGAACACTTAGTAGGAAGAACTAAAACAACGAATACCTCAAGAATGTAATCCAATAATACTGAATTTTTTCGAAATTGTCGGCGTAGGTTCAAATAGTTACTCTACAATCGTATGGAAGTGATGGATCATTTTGATCATCTAGATCCTAGATTCAATATTGAGTTAAAAATGTTTCATGTATCATAACTCATAATTTATTTTATTTTTGTTAGATTACAATTAGTTATCATTTTAATTTAAATGTAACAGGAGAAAATGGCACCTTAACAAGCCATCAATTTTTAAAAACTGTTGTGAATTAATCAGTCTTTTTATGACAAATACGATGTAAATATCGAAAATGATCGTTGGCAATCATTATGGTCAAAGTCTCCATCCAAATCCCTTTTCAATTTTGTGCTACACACGTCATATTCTCTAGTTTATAATTGTTGGGAAAGAGGATCAGAGGTACATTTGTAAATAGGAGACGCATTATTCCTTGGCATACGGTAAATGTTGAGAATTTTAATATTCAAAATATGCGTCCGCCTGATATCCGCTATTTACTGCAGTAAATGCATCATGGGAATTTTAATTTTTATATTCTATTGAAATAAGCGTCTGTTGTCTGCCTGAACGTCGTTTTTAAGATTTGAAACTAAAACAATGTTATTAATTTTATAATATTATTATTAAGTATGATACCTAAAAATATACTTCTAGACTCACAGATAAGTTTTGAGAGCTATTCTGAGAGTTTCAACAAAAATGAAAACTGACATACAAAAGATTGCTTATATATAGCCGGAAGCACTGATTTTCTCAAAACTTTCATTAAGTTAAGTGCCTCGAAGATTTTGTTATACAATGCCATATGTATAGAATAAATTAGATTTTAGCGTTATTATGTACGATGTAAAAAAAACCTGAAACAGGTGGGTTGTTATTCCTGAATTGACAATTTACAGTAAGAAAGTATTTCCCCCCTCAAGCATCTCCTCTGAATTATGAACACCCCTCGAAAATTTTAAATAAGAAAGGGGGTGGTGTTGGAAATAGAGTCCTCTTCATAGCAATATGAAGTTTTTTGAATTTGGTGCAATCTTAACTGAGAAAATTAATTTTTGATTTTGGTAATGTCTCACAAAATTTACGTACAATGAAGATAACAATGTCGCATAATATGTAAAATGTACTTTTTAAAGTATTTTACAATTAAACGTTCAAAATGACCACCATTCACTTTTTGACAACAACCGAGCCGATTTTGGAATTCTTGTACAACATTTTGTATGGCTTCATGGGTTATTTTGTTAATTTCAGCAATTTCAGCAATATTGTCTGATCTATTAGAATATACTTTAGAAATAGTCAGGTATTTTCGTATCTTTTCTGCTTAACATCAGAAAAAAATATTTGAATATACTAAAATTTAAGTCAAAAAGCCAAAAATAAACAATTGATATGAATCTAGTAGGCTGCTGTCATTCAGGTATTTAAAGTTACTAAAAAACGTTAGAATAATATTTGTGCGACTATTAAATTTAATATTGGCTCATTTGTCCGGGACTCAAAGAATAGACATTTTAATTATGATTGGTTGAGGTAATAAAATAAGAACAAAAGGAGGTATGTGAAATTTTTAATAATAAATACTCTGATCAACACGTTTCGCAATCTACAGTTAGCAAAATTGAAAAAAGTTTATTGGAACTGGACATGTGAAAAATAGTGAAAAACCAGGTGAAAATTTTCAATTCACTGATGAAAAAAAGTTTGATGTACTTCTAGAGATTGAGGAAAATCCACATAAGTCAACTCGAAAACTTGCCACTTGAAGTGAATCTATTTTGACAGTTTTACATAAAGAAAAATTGATGATGGACGCAAATTTGCAGTTCATTATCAAAATAGTTTTCCCTGATTAAGCGACGTTTCATTTAAACGGAACAGTTAACAAACAGAACTATAGATATTGGAGCAGAGAAAATCCTCACCGGATGTGTGAGGCTCACACTCAATATCTTAAAAAAGTTAACGTTTGGGCTGGTAACATTAATAATAAAATTATTGGCCGTTTTAATGGTAAGGTTTATCTATATTTTTTATCAACTTCTTAGTGCCTACATTCAAAGACTTTTCCTGATTTTAATCATAAAAATTCTCCCGATTTGACTCCTCTAAAATCTAAAGTATATTTTGATGAACCAGACAATATTACTGATTTTAAAGTAGGATAACGGGAAAAATTAACAAAGTAATTAAGTAAAAATTAATGCTGATGGAGCCATCAATTATGAACATATTTTTTAAATTGTACGAAGTACACAACACCTGCGACACTTATCACTCTCTATTGCCATATTTATAGCAGATTGAAGCAATATTTGTAACGTAATTTCTCGCATCCTGCCCCTAATTGGGAACTCAGCCCATGAAAAGAATGGTTCGCTGCAATTTTGAAGTCTGTTGTCAAATAACATAATAAGGGGTATTATTTAATAAAGTTTATTTTTAGATTCACTAAAATTATATTGTGTCTCGTGTGTGTGATAATAACATGCATTAAAATAATTATAATTCAACGTTAATGTGACAGGGAAATAGACTAGTACTGTAATTGAATATAATTAAAATCTAAAAAGCATTCGAATTATATGATTCTCTAGATATACAATGAATGTTTTTCTTTTGCTTTTTGTAATGCTCTTTTTCGTTCGTATTCACGTTTTTTTGTTTTTAAAAAGGTTTTAGGTTGACTATGAACATTAGAATTTATGATAAAATAACACAAAGGAAAAAAATTAAACAACATATCCAAGAAGAGGATGAACGGATACTACAATCAATTAAAAAACAAAAATGAAACATCAGAACATAAGCATTTCTCCTTACCATATGTACAAGGACTTTCCCAACAACTATCGCATATTTCAATAAATAAGGTATTTGTCATAAAGGACATAATACATTATCCAAATATTTCACTAAACTGAAATCTAAAACAACAGAAAACAAAATAAATAATATTAAATATCAAGTACCTTATACTAATTGTGACGATGTCTACATAGGGCATACATCTCAGAATTTATAAAATAAAATAAGGGGTCATAAATATGATAAAAAAAATAGAACAGCATTAACCAAGCATGAAATATCAAAAATAACATACTCGAAAGTTCAATTATAAAGATTAGAAAATTCTTGGAACGGAATGTAATTCACGAAAAAAAGAATTTTTAAAAATGGTTCACATTCATGATAACGAAAAAGCTATTAATGGTAAAAAAGATATAAATTATTTAAGTAAAATATATAGCTACAACTACAAATAATTTAATTGATGACTGCTGCGTATTTGAAATGTAAAAACTAAGAAAAAATTAATGTTTCTTGTTATAACAAATTTCTAATTTGATTTTATTCTTATTTTAATATTCATGATGTAGTTGATCTATTGATTGATACAGTATAACATCGTAAATCCAGAACCGCTGGGAAAGGATTAATACTGGATTTTACATTTTTCCGTATTTTAAATAATACGAACATTGAGAGGTATGCATAAAATCTCGTTTGATAGGGCAAAATAACATTTGTAAAATAATAATTAAAAGGTTAAATACTCAAATACTTTATAACCATATTCTTCATGCTGTTGCTTGTATGGTCTCGCCATCTAGTGTTAAATACAGAAACTTAAAATTACGATATCGCCCTTTCAGTTTCAATGTCCTGATGCCATCTTCCTGTTTTATTTTTATGATCATTAAAGAAGAAAATGGTTCTTAAAGTAAAGTTAATTATATAACAAACAAGTATATAAAAATCTGGAAGCATTACTGATTCTTCATTTTATCTATTCTTACTCACTTGAAATAATAGAAAAAATTATTAAATAATTCTGACAGCAAAACTGATATACATGGTGATTCATTAAGAATGTCCAATCTCTGAACTGTAGATTGTAGACCTCAAAATATGATGATTCTCCTCAACATGCCTTATGCAAATATTGTTAGTTTTCGAGATACGGGGTGTAAAATTTTGATTTTCGCAATAATTTTTTATATTTTCACAAATTCTTTTTGAAAATTGGCAATTTTACGTTTTTTGAAATGAGATATCATAATTTGCACTCTAATTTAACATTGCTAATAGAGGGCGCTAGTTACACTTGTTTGTGTTAATTAAATCAAAGTAAACTTTTTTGTGCTAAACTTACAACTAAAATAATAAAAAAATATTAAGAAGCGTTAAATTCTACAAAAAAAATTACTCTTCTTTGATTCGTGTAACTCAATCGGTTATCGAGTTATTTGCTTCTAAAAAGTTTATAAATTATATAAATTATATAAAAAAAATTATATAAATTTTAATTTTTTCATAAAAAAATTTTATTATTAAATATGTAACAATAACAAATTTGTAAACAAAGGTTAACATTTGGTGTGGTGTAATATGTGGGTATTTAATAAGTCCTTTTGAACTACCAACCAATTTAAATGGATCTCTTTATTTAGATTTTCTTCAAGAACACTTCCAACGGTTGTACTAGGTGATCCTAAATCTTCCATCGCTCCATAAACGAGTATATATTAAAAAATTCTTAGCCTACTATAGAAGCAAACAAAATTTCAATGTATTTCAACGTATTCTCCTCTTAATTGGATACATTTATTACCGCGAACCTGCAACGTTTCTAGACCTTTCCAAAAAAAAATGTTTCTTCTTGCTCTGCAAACCATACCTCCACAACATTTATTACCTCCTCGTTGGAAGAAAATTTACGACCTTTTAAACTTTTTTCAGTTGAGGAAAGAGATGATAGCTGGACGGAGCCAAATTTGGTGAATAAGGGGGTGTTCTAGTAATTCACGGGCATGGCAACATGAGATTTGTGTGCAGGGGCGTTGTCCTGCAAAAACAAAATACTTTTGGATAGCTTTCCGCGTTTTTTCTCTTTAATTTTTTCCTGTAGAGTGGTCAGTAATATCGAATAGTAATCTACAGTTATTGGCAATCCCAAAAAACTGAAGCAAGAACTTTTCCAGCAGATTTTTGTACACGAAACTTCTTAGGCCTTGGAGAGCCAGAGTGTCGCCATTCCATCGATTGTTGCTTTGCTTCTGGATCGTAGAAATGTACCAAAGTCTCATCCTTAGTAACAAATCGGTTTTAGAAGTCTACATCGTTTTAAAATCGAGCACAGATCGAACGCGATGCTTCTACTCTTGCACGCTTTTGGTCAACATTCAAACATTTGGAGATCCATTTTGCAGCAATTTTTCTCGTGTCCAAATTGACGTGAACTATATGATAAACGCGTTCGTATGGAATATTCAGTGCTTTAGCTCAATTCGACGGTCTGACGATCTTTCGAAGCTTGTAGTACAATTTTTCACGGCCGCATACGAAGGACATTGATCACCAAGGGTATTAAGCATATCTTCGTAAATCTGGTTACCTCTTACGCCTTTTAAATACAGGTAGCACGATGGTGGATATCTTTTTTCTTTTAATTTATTGCGTAACTCTGGTTTACTTTTTTGACGTCAAGTTATTGTTCGTACTATGGTAACGCAATATTTTGTTTATGCATGGAACTGGTCAAGGCTAACTAGATATCAATACATCCTCGTAATACCAAATAATTGTTTCAATAGATAAATGAGTCAGGATCGGGACAAAACAGATAAAAATAGCATAAATCATGATAGTTTGGCCTCTCCAACCATTCATATACCAAATATATTTATTGTTCCTATTGTTCAACTTATGTAATACATTGGTACTAAAACTTGTGATGATATCCTAAATGGATCCCCAAATAAATAAGATAAGCACTCATCACAAATCCACATATTATCAGGATGATTAGCACAACCAGGAAAGTAGAATAAGGTAAGGTTAAAGGAGGTTTAATGAAGTGTAAATTAGAGCATAGATTTCTACAAGGATTGTTAACTAAGTATAAGAAGATTCGAGTATATTCTGTTGAGAAATATGATTGATTGATTTCTAGTTTTATGTGGAGAATTTATGTTTCAATGAATGAATTGTACACAATTTGTAGACAAGAGATCATAAATAACCATAAAACAAACACTCAAATAACTAAATAAATACGTAAATGAAATAAAATCTCAATATAATGTGGACACATCAAAATTACAATAAATAACAATATCACCTTTCAAAATGTTCACTGTGAAAACTTTTATATGTAATACATTGTCGAAACAAAACAAATTCAATGATTTGGTTAAATCAGATAAAAAGATTAAATATAAGCCAATCCTAAAATATGTAATAATTTGTATTTAAAATTGGTATTAACATTAAACCAGTGTTTAGAATGCTCAGAATTAAATATTATTATAAGAATACAAGTCCTTTAGAGCGTTAAAGGCATTACAACTACAGTAAATATGCCTACAAATTCTTGTGAAAAGGTGCTATAGATTGTATTTCAATTTTTTTTTTGTGATTGATCGGGCTAACCAGGTAGTTTTATTGTTAATTTCTCCTAGATATTGATATTATATATTGGCAAGTGAAAAGTATTTCTACGTTAAGTATATTTGATTCATTATATAATTCATTAGTTGATAATAGTTTTTCTGTTGTAAATATTATTTGTGTTGTTTAATGGTAGTATTAAATGCTGCTTCCTATCATAATAAGCAGAATTTAGAGGCTATATTTAGTCTTGTGAAATGTTCAATTTACCTTTCTTGTGACCGTATAAAAAATTTTCGTCTCATGTACAGTATTGAACCCTTCATCGATTCTCAATGTGGAGTAGATTGGTAGAGATTATGTTCCGCGTTCTTAAGAGGATGCCTGATCTTTCTAAAATAGGAGAACTGTCCTTACGAATTAGGTCAACGGATTCATATATAGATAGTCCTATAAGTCCTATAAGTCCCGGCAGTGAGTGTTACTGTTTAGTCTGAGTGAACTTATAACAACTCTCTTTCGTCCTTTTGAGATTTCCCTAAAATGGAGCCAGACAAAACGGACCCCAGAAGAGGAAGCATAGCAGCTCATGCGACTCAAAAAGGGGATAATAAACTGTTATATAAGTTGATAAGTTTAATTCCGTGTAATCCGATCTTAACACAAAGCAAATAGAAATAATTTTTAATATACCCGAGAGGAGAAGAATTTAACGCTGAACTAGTTAGTGGTTTTACGAATTTAGAAAATTCGAAGTCGAAATCACCAGAGAGAATGTCCCAGTCAGTTGTTAGACATCGTTGTTTCAATTTATGAAAAAAAAATTTCCGAAAAATTACTGCATAATATACGAGAATCATTCGTAGTATTGGATTTCACCAATAATCTACTGCTTCATAATCGGAAAGAACTGAAATAAGGATAGTACAGTCGATAGATGTTTAATCATACAAAGACGCGACAAAATAATCAAAAGTTAACTGGAGGCATTCTTAAGCAGCATACACAAGAAAAGTCAATATTGACATATTCGACAAGTATTAACCGACAAAAATTAATTTGATGCCTTCATCAAATATACTTGTTGATAGATAGATTGAAGATATAACATGTTTTTACGGTATTCGTCATATTTCTGTCTACTCTATATATTCACATTAAATGAAATAATAGTTAACATGAAAATAATTACAGCGAATTACTCCTTTATTCACTTCCAAAATATGAAAAAAGGGTCCCATATGAATCAGTTCTAGAAAAAGAATATCTTCTCCCTTGAAACTAAAATAATATAAGAAATGTGATGATATTCGACTAATAACGGATGCAAGACAAAATTGGTTATTAAGCATCACAAACTGATTCTCTTCTAGAAGCTTGGCAGAATAAGAGGAGTATTTCTTTATTGAAGCGAGGTTAGAGTACTCGAAACTACGCATAAGATTCAATTGCTATTATTACAATTCAAGAAGATGCGAATAAACAAGAGTAAAAGTCAGCTGTTAAGTTCCTTTGCGACCAACTTTATAAAATACGATGAAAAAATTTATTTAACCCTCAAATAATTATCTAGCTACGTGGAAATATTTTATTCTAATAGTTCCACTTCTATTTCTTCATAGCTCTATATTAAATATAGATAGATAATCTTATAAGCTAAAAAATGTCAGATCCATCAATTTTTCTGTATTATCCCGACTAGAATTTTTGCTCATTTCCTTGAAACATCAGAATGATCTTATCAGGTTAACCTTATTAGGGAAAACCTGACGAGGTCCACGCTAGAAGCGCATCAAGACAACCCTATTTAGAATAAATTAATTTTCATGAGGTTTTCTTTATCATGGGCAACGTTCTTTTTAGGTTATTCCGACGATACTTGGATCACATAAGGTTGATTAAAAATAAATTATTTTTCATAAGAACTTCCAGATCATATCCATTCGAGGAATCTCTTACCTCACGGGAAAAATAATATTTTTTCACGAAATTTCGATATTCCCGAATATTTCTATTATCAAATCACACATTTCAAACCATATAATAAGAACCTTCTATGAATTTTAATATAACAGTATCTACTTTCAGAAATTGCTTTATTCATTTGGCTGTTGGATGTCCAACTAAAGTGTGAACTACTTTAAGAGAAGCATTTGATCAAAATTATAAGAAAAGTTAATATGATAATATATAATATATCGCTTCTATTTCCTCAGTTTTCCTTGTGATTCATTAACAAAATTACTGATTTATGATTTTGAGAATTATTTATGATTTGAAATTTTTGAAGGAGAGACAGTGTTTATGATTTATGTTATTTTTGGTTTATCTAAAAATGTTATCAAAGTTATGTTCATTGCTGCAAGTAATCCCGTCCAGAACTTTATGAGGATCCTTTGAGACACTTCTGATCAGGACCATATAAGGCAATCCTGATGAGGACCAGCTTAACTGGATCAAGACATCATCAGTGATCTGCGTTACATCCTTATCAGGTCCTTGTGAGGTTATCCTGACCTTCTCTTTACCAGGTTGCGGAATTACCTGATAAGGTCCTTATCAAGCTCTTACGAATAATTCTAGTCGGTATCATTTCTGTATCACTTGACTATATTAATTGATTTTGTCTAATAGTTCCTATTAATGTCACATATTTTACAGCAAGCCTGTTGATGTTCATGGCGGGAACATCATGTTGTTGGTCATCCCCAGAAATACCGAAGCTTTTAAATGCCACCACAAATCCATTCGAACGAGTTGTAACCGAAGAAGAAATTTCCTGGATTTCATCACTGCTTACTTTGGGAGCCGTTACGGCACCTTTCCTATTTGGCTTCCTTGCAGATAAAATTGGTAGAAAATCAACAATACTACTTGTTGGTGTTCCATTTTTCATTTCTTACGTCATGTTGGCTACAGGAGAAGTGATTGAGGTGTTCTATTGCGCAAGGTTAGTACATGTGAATGATTCGAATACTTTGAATTAGATATGAGTACATTCTATCATGATGAAGCGTAGAACCATTTCTTAATGACTAGAGAATAGAGAGAAAAAAGCACGCTCTTTATATAGATATGACTAGCTTTTACCCGCGGCTTCGCTCGAATCGAATCCATTAAATAAGCATCAGAAATAATTATAATAGAAACATATCAATATTATAACTTCATTTTATTGCTTGGTTAGTATTATCGACTTTTAAAAATTACTACATACAGTGAAGATTCAAAACATGCTTTATTGAAATACAATAACAAATGAGTATTAATCTAGAATATTTTTGTAGACTATATTAAATACGGACCACTCCTTACACATGAAATTTCGACGGCGCGTGGTATCTATTTCTGCTCGAACAATTATCCTAGCCTGTGATTGTTAAAGCTTTACTATCGCTCTTCTAGCTACCCGTTGCTTGCTGTTGTCTTCTCAGTTCTGCATGAACCGAAGATACTTGATTTCGTGCAACTTTTGCTGCAGGGGCCCGTGACGAAGTTTTAGATAATGTAGATTTACGCTTCCCAGGCATTTTTTAGACATACGCTTTCAGTGACAGTTGAAAATAACAATGGTACCTCACCTAACAGAAATTCTCCTAAACTAAAGTTAAAATTGCCAAATACAAAGAACTTTTGTGTGCATACAAAGCATTTTGATGGAAACTATTCACCTTATATACATCTTCTCATTCTTGCAAAGTGTACAAGAAAAGTTATGAAAAGAATTTTTCATTAACAAACCATTTTCCTATTATTTACTTGGGCAGCTACATACTATCAGTAGCAGCCCCTGTTATTACGTATTTGTAACTTGTTTCATTTGCACACTATCAACTCATACGTGTCTTCGATTGTCCTTCCGTTCTATTGTTTGGTTTTTTAGAACTTGGGAAAAAATAATTATTATATTGAAGTCATCTGTTAACATGTGTACGCTGCAATTATTTTCATTTCCTGATTGTCAACTGTCTGATTTCATGAGATCCTTCACACATCAGTTTTTAATATTGAAGGTCTCTAAACGGTCTTAATCCTTTGTTCTGTCTCTAAAACATCATTTGTATTGGTGAATCTCATTAGTAATTCTTCCTTCTTCAACTTTCTCAAATTAACACTAGAGAATTCATCAAGGTTTATTGTACGACAAATGCACAACTCCAATGTTGGTGCTGCAAGAAATATTGTATCTACTGTACGAAGATGAGATTCGCAATAAGGGAATTGAAGGGATAACAAAAACTGATCTATGACAGTGTGGCCATCCCCACGTTGCCGAATTATCTTCAGTGATTCCAGTTGCAGCTCTTGACAACTTCCTCGTCTCCTGTCTAAGGACTCAGTCCCAATGTAGAAAGTAAATCGTTTGCTTTTCAAGTAAAACTTCAATTTTCCCATAGGAACAGATTAATTCTCAACGATTGAGTATACAAATCGAAATTTTTCTTGTAGGAATTGAAATTATCTTCCATTGAGCTTCGATAAGTTCGCTGACGTTAATCACCTATGAATTCTAGGAAAAAGGCATAAGCTTAAGATGCATAAAGATGACTATTCGCTTCCTTAACAACCAGAGAATTATGAGTTAAGGAACTGTAGTACCTACGTGTAATTCGTAATGTGGATTTATTTTGTCGTCCAGTAAAGCTCCTCATAAAAAGGTTCTTAAAACTTCAAATGAAATGAATAGTTTTTGAAAGAGAAATCTATATCGCATCGATAATCAATGCATACCATGGCCTCAAAAAAATTTACACAATTAAAATATCTTCAAACAATAATTTGAAAAACCTAACGTATCTTTACTCTATATAATTATCTAAGAGTTTTTAAATTGTGAATTCAGTACAGTTCGACATACCTCCATATAGATATGAGATTCTTTGTAATTACAAAATGACATATTTTATTACATAACAATACATAAACAACGATTAAACGTTCTCCACGAATTTTTGCAACCTAACGACATCATGAACAATTCACACTAATCAATTGAGATTGTAGTCAAAAAGAGCTATAGACCAGTTTCGGCCTTTTTAGAACCAGAAAAGAAATCGGTTATTTTTTGAGTATAATATTAAGAATTTTCAATGGCCAGAAACTGGAAAGAATACAACGATAGCTATATTAATCAATTGTAAATTAACCAATTCCCATATTCTATTTTTGTGGAGATCACCTTCACTTTCAAAGTGGAGGAGTCAAGGTCAATGTTATTACAACAACCTTCTTGAAAATCGTTTGCAACCTTCTCATAGGTTAGTAAAATTAAACTCATAACTGCTTATCGGGCACGTAACATATCCGAGTTAATTCGTGAAGCGAATATGACATTGAAATATAAACAATCAGTAATAATAACTGCCATTTTTGTTGGTGAATGGTTCTGATAGCCTTTATGAAGAAGCACGTATAATTATGAATCTCAAGACACAAGAAAACATAATTTGTTTTCGATCACAATCAAGGAAAATGTTAATTTTTATAAAGAGTGCTTCAGGACTTGATGAAAAAAAATTCGAGAGTGAATAGATGATGTGAAAATAAAGCTAACATGAGAAAAAATTTCTCATACGACCCCACGTGTCTGAATTATAGGCCTTTAAATTTGCGAGGTCAGAACTTATATTTAAATGTATTTTCTAAATTATATATTCGAACATTATTGAAAACAATCAAACATTTGTAATTGAATTGCATACTGTCTAACATCGTGTTACTTACATAGAAAAAATTGGAATGTAGAAAATTTTAGTTGGTTAACCCACAACTTATCAAATAAAAACAAGTAAAACTATAATAAATTTTTGAAGTGGGCACCTTGCAGCTCTACTCTCTTTTAGAGTCTACGAAGAATATTTCTTTGAAATTAGAGGAGCATTACAAGATTTTGCCTTATAGCGTCACAATGGAAGTATATTATATCGATTATTATGTTCCTTGTGTCCTATTCCTGCCACACATCAACACAAAATAGATGTTGATTATTTGTTTGAATTGTACTATGAGAATTTTCATCTACCCATAACTGCAAATTAATGGGAATTAATAAAACCGTCTCATGTGAAACCAACTTCATCAGTATCTTATCTAGAAACCAAGCGTAGACTATGCTGGATAATCCTCTACTTTCATGGTATGCATTTTTGGATGTGAAAGGGGTGAGGAAGTTGCTCCTGACTAGTAGGGGTTGATCGTTAAATTATAGTGACATTTTGCGTACCCTAGATGTGGAATCAGCATCAACTACGTCTAATGCATTTTGCACTAAACCTGATGATCGTATACTTCGATGTTAACCTTCGCCGCCTTTTTTTGGTGGAACACTTCCTAAAATATCAGTTTATAAAAAATGGAAACATATTTACTCAATTTATGTAAACCAATCGGTTTCTCTTAAGCTGTGATCAACCCTAACAAAAGTTCTATAGTCGGGTGTAGTTCTGCTCGGAAAGCATTCAATATACATTCATCTGATGAGTTTACAGAACCCAAACCATAAATGCATAAACCCAAATGCATTTCGGCCTATTTACTAAAGCTAAATTCTACTATTGTAGATTGACAGTAAACTGATATTGAAAAATTATGTCGCTTGCAATATTTAATTGAATTTCAGGTAGTAGCTTATTAGACAGTGGCCTACTAGGTGAAATAGTTATTTTCCAAACAAGGGCGGAAAGTGATACTTTCCCGCACGCGACTGCATTTGTCCCGAACGACGCAGAGCGCCAAGCGGTCAAGTTTAGATAAAACTCCATACACCATCAAACAACGCCATGATCAACATGAGCTTCGACTAAATATACGAGTATAAACAAAAATGATCGGCGAATAATGGTATGTTTTGTTCTTTCGCCTACTAGGTGGAATGGGGACATGAATTTGAATTATCTCCCAAAAATATCACTGAGATTATGAGATTATGTCTAGGACCAGAACCTTATGTGTCCATCAAGTAATTATGATAAAAAGTGGAAAAACGAGAATAAATCAGAAACATGGAGAGATACCTTAGGTTCAAATCAACCAAATATGTCCCATAAGGCCCTTTTAATAAGCAAATATGAGTTCATATGAATTACTGAAAAATAAATTTTTTAATACGTTCGAACGCGGAAGTTCGGTAATCTCATGCTACAAATTGACAATAAATTTTCCTCACAAAATTTCACCAACCACATAACCGAACCGCCAACTTAAGTCTATTTCGTTCATATAAAAACAAAGAAAATTAATAAAAATATATCGTTATATATCAAAATAATCATTTATTAAAACTGAATTTCTTCGAGCTGTCCATTTCAAAAATATCTGTTGGAGTGAAATCCTTGCTAGTTTAAACACGACATACTTGAGAGAATATATCAAAATCTAAGATTTGCTTGAAAAAATAAGTACATTGACCGTCATCTTTTGGTCGGGTTGAGAGGTTTACAAATGAACAGGCAGTTATTTCTTGTACTAATCACGTACAGTCAAGTCTTCAAAATTAGATTCTGGATTCACCATACATTGACTGAAAGCCAGTTAGTCAAATATTTTCAACTGAACAAATTGCTACGAAATGCCGTTTTACATCGACAAACAAGGTTGATCCTAACAAATTATTGAAAAAAGCGTCTCATTAGAGTAATAGATGGTATACCCACACTTATTAGAATTGAAGCGTCTTCAATAATAGCATTAATGGGACTATTCGCCTAATTCTGGCTAATTCCGAAGATAGTTTGGATTTGATTCTAGAAATAGTATAAAGACTCTCAGTAAAGTTACTGAAACAGACATTGGTTCAGAAGCTGGCTATAATACTTTTATTCTGAGTCGATTCTTGCTGCTACTATTCTTCCTCTTCCTTCACGTGATGCGTTTAAATTCAAAGATTTTCCCTTCTTTGAGGTGTACATAAAAATATGGAAAATAATCTTTGTTTTATTCATTTTTGGGCCATTTTGGAGTCGATATGTCGCCTAGAAACTTCCGAATGCTCTGTTAGTTTTTTCCCAGTTCATTTTAAAATTATCAAATGGAAAAAGTGAAATGAAATACTCAATAATATCAGTGCGAACATATTTTTGTGAATAAATACATAGTAATATATTTTGAGCTTACTTCAGACACAAAAGATCGAAGTATTTTGTATTATCATTTAAATCGATCCATGAAATGGGGATAGAACAGAAAATTTGGAAAAAATAAATTTAAATAGATATTGCGCTGTGTTAACAACTTACCATGTATATATACATATCTTGATTGGTAGAATAAATTCAAACGCATGGTGAATTTCTCTACTTTTGATTTATTCACTCATTAAAATTTATATTTAAAATATAATGTTCACTTTATAATACCCACTATCACTAAACTAATTTGTATAATCTGCTCAAGTTTCTCTTTCTCATTTTACGCATCTGTTTCAACTCTACTTATTCATGATGATCTTATTCTTAAGCCGTCCGTGTTATATATTGAAGTCTCATTGAAATATTATAATTCTTATACAATTCTGCACAATCGCCATAATTTCAGCATACGAAATATTCTTTCTCTCAATATTATTCAATTGAATAAACAAAAACTACATATCTCAGCCGCCTGTTTACTTTAGGTACACCCCTGATATACAGACAATAATCGTATAAGATATTTTCATAACAATGTGTGCATGTCTACTTAAACTCTACTAAACTAACAAAAACGAACGAGTCGTTGTGATTCTCACTATTAATGATTCATCAAAATTGTTTCTATTGAAAAAACTCAATATTCACACAATACAGTTTATGAGCCACAATGGTTATTTGTAGCGAATATACAGCCTCAATTACTATGAAACACTCCCGCTGAAATGTACCAGTCGGTGATCGAAATATTTCACGGCAAATGCATTATTTTGATTTTCTAAATTGATGGTGGTATATGGCATTATTCTGTATGCAAATCCACTGGCGAAAGTAAACGAACATCGTTACTTGCGCTTAATTAGCAACGATTTGGATAATGTTGATGGCGATGTATCAAGGTAAGAATCTGCATCAAAGAGTTCTGTAGTCGATTGGGTTCTGCAGCAACAAGGTATCTGATTTCGAAGCTCTAATTATTCAAGTTGAAGAGAGGCTTGATTTAATCGAAGGAATATCAAAAGCAAATACCCTTCTGAAAAAAAGGGTGAATCTCTTCTTCTGTATGTTTCAGTTATAATATACTTGTCTAATGTAATTTTTTGACTAAAGAAAATTGGTTATTATATTTTATGTTTCGAAAATTTTTTATAGAGGTTAAATTTCCGGAATAAAATTATTTAGTAGAGTTGTCTATATGATTTTTCCATATTTATATAACAATTTCAGCTGAACAACTCTTATTTTTTTTAATTTAAGTTTATTGCTAGGATTCTATCAGGAATTGGAGTTGGAGGTACTTTCACCATGGTACCCATGTACATTGGAGAAATTGCTGAAAGTCGAAACAGAGGATTGATCAGCTGTTTAACAGGGGCTATTTGCTCGTTTGGATTGTTATTTTCAGTAGCCTTGGGACCATTCAAAACAATTCAATATTTTAACACAGGTAAAATTAATGTTGTTCCTAACCTAAAATCAAATATCATTCATATTTCTTATTTACGTAAAATCAATGATATTTCAGAGTGAAAGTGTTTCAATACCTTGAGTTTTCTTTTTGAATTTTTTGTTTCTTTGTACACTTTCCCAAAAGAGTTAATAAGTATACTTATGATTAACGAATTAAGATGTTGCCGTTTTGTGGAGTAAATTTTCGAAAAAGCGTTAAAGTATACCAAAAAAAGTTTTATGAGCAACTAATATCAAATCATAAAATATTTGCAAGAATCGTGAGACATCTCCATGAACCTTGACGCTTCGAGTCATTCGCAATCCACAAATAACAAAAACATATGAAATGACGTCTTAAATGTACTGGTAGTTATAAAAAAATAACTTTCAAGTTACTATACAATTTATATAGATCCAGACGAACTGGAAATCTTCAGATTCATAATAAGATTTTTGTTGTCCGAATCATAATGCTACCCTCGAAGTTTAGTTTCATTAAAAATTCTAGTAAATTATATATTTATCTTTAAAATAAAATATCAAAAGTAGGCAAAAAATGTTTTTTGTGGAGCATTTAAAAAAACATGTTTTTTATTTCACCGTGGAGCACTAGTGTGGTACTGTGAAATAGAATAAAGAAACAATTTAAAAAAATTATACATACTAGCTACAAAAATAAAGAGTGACTTAAAACTATAAATTGGCTTAAGAAACTATAACCTACTTAATAAACAAATAAACAACGAATCGCTAATTGGCAAATACTGCAACCTATTTTTTCAAGCGAACATTTTTTAATTAAATCATTTGCATTTTAACGTTAACTTCCATGTTGTTGAAGATAATCATTTTAATGTTACTTTCAGGAACTACCGCAATGTCAGAAACTACCCAACAAAACAAATTTGTTGGTTATTTTAGTGTGCCTTCTACAAAATTAACTCCAATATCTTGTGTTTTGTCGCTAGGACCCTCCAAGACTACCGCAACGTAGTAAACGGTTTTTTTAAATTTTCTGTTATTTTAAATTGTATCAATACAAAATCACCAGGTTCTGAGAAAGGAACTTAAACTTCAAATCCATTTGGATTTCCTTCAGGTATCCAGCTCTCCATTTCTGAGCAAAGAGAGATTTCGTCTTCATTTTCTTCCTCCGAAGTTTTAACAAGTTTTTGTGTAACATTTTCAAGAGCATATTTTTTTCGCGATGGCCAGTCCTTATAATACTTTTCTTCTATTCATTTTACCTTCTCGTGTGGAAGCTTGCGGGAATACTTTATTTCCCCAGAACAGTGCAAAGTTTACTTCTTTTTGTTTGGCCAGCACTGAACTTCTCGTTGTTTAATTTTTATAGCAGCAATAGTTATTGCCCTGTGTTTTCGTCTGTGATAGACCATCTGTACCAGCTGCTCATAAAATCTTTCACTAAATATATTCTTATCTAGCAGAAATATTTCACGATCAAAATCCAATGTATTCTGATAAATAGCATTGGGCGCTCCGATATGATGCAGAGGCTGACTATCTATCGCAGCATTATAATGAGCTCTAGAAGACGAGAAAATACTTGCATCCAAAGATTGTAGACTACAATTTTCGCAAACTTTGTCCACAGTAACTGGGACATTCATGGTTGTCTATAAACAAGAGCGTAGGATTTTATTTATTGCACAAAGTAAACTTGATGAAGTGATCCAGAATCTGTGGAAATATTTCCGAAGTAGTCCATCCACAAGGAGACGTAAAAGCTCTAGCGTTCCGTGAGGAGCTCCACTAATCATATGAGTTTTGTAATTAACCATGGCTGGAGGCAAGGAGGTATCAACAGCGTTAATAATTCAGCATATAGTGACATTTTATCCCCTTTCCCCGCTTGTATCTTTGCTCACCTACTTAATCCCTTTTCCAGCAATTTTTTTTATTCTTAAGAGTGGTTGATGTTTTGTCTAAATTTTTAAACCTTGAACAGTCAGAAAAGTGTTCATTTTATGAATAAACGGTTTTAAACTTAACAAAAAATGATTGTACATTATGTGCATTGAATGAGGTCATTCGCGAAAGACTGCGTACAAATACTGATACTAGGATGTCGCTCTTATACTTCTGAGCCTGAAGCCTGCTTCTCTATTTTTGACCCAGCTTTCAGGAATTTTGGTTTCAGGTATTTGATTTGTTTTAGCCATATCTAGGGTGGTCATAAATGTCCTAGCCTGGACCGGGACATTTGGGGGGGGGGTTCCTGTGTAGTCCGAAAACCTATAAGGTAAACCGGTACCACCCTAAATGCAGTCACCTACCTAATACCATCGTTGATCAAAGTAAAAAGCTATATAAATATTTCTCAGTCTGTAACTTATTCCAAAAAACAAATTTCATACATTAAAATATTTTGCGGAGGCTATTATATGGACAAAATAAGAATTTAAAATCAATGGAGTTAGGTAGGTGATCGTAATTAATTAGGGCGGTTTACCTTAGACTTTTTGGGAATGGGTTGAGTTTGTTGTTGAATCAAAACTAGAGTTATTTATTTTCTTCCACTTTATTGTTCCCACTGTAGATAAAACTTGTAGTTTGCATTTAATTATTTAGTAATATTTGTAACTTTGGCTACACATGGAAAGTCTGTTGAGTTAAAAACTTTGTTTGCCTGTTGGACCCCCTAGTCTGTTTGAGGGTCCAGCCTTATCTGTCTCACTACATTTTTGTTTTTCAAAAGCATCTCGTAAAACTGGTCACAAGTGTATTTAAAATTTACTCGAACCATCAACATTGAACTCATTGTCATAACATCAAGACGTGATTTTTCAGATGTCCACAAATTGTTCACAATAGAAAAAACTCTTTCTACGGGAGCACTGGTTCCTGGCAAACACATTGCATATTCAACTACTGTCAAAACAGCATCATATGCAATGTAATCACTATTAAGCTTTGAAAATATTTGCTTCCATCTCTCGTCAACAGAAGTATTAGCCTTTGTTTTGTCCACTCTGTTCGATTCCTCTATGTTTTCAGACACAATCTCTTTTACACACTGCCACTGGTCAAAGAGTTTGGTTTCTTTAGCTTGATCCTCAGATATTTCCTTTATCTGCTTAGCATTTAGATTAGACAGGCTGGTCTGGATATCACTCCATGACGGAAGTGTTTGTAGTAAAATCCACTGCAAGTTTTGTACGCCACCGAAGCTCGATTCCCATTTGTCTAAGTAGTCAACACATGTTTGGTAAAACTTTCTCACAGTTGTTTTAAAGTTTTGGACATTCAGTTCTCCTTCCTTCTCTAAGTCTAATATTAGTGTTATCACATTAATTGGGATATATTCCTCTTCCTCTCTAGATTCCATCACACTTTTGAGTGAGCTTATGCGCCAAGCAACTTCAGTAGCTGAGATATTATCTTTCTCTATCTTCAAAATGGTTTCTTCGAAAGTTGAAATCTGGGATGTCACAAACATCAGCCATGGCTTAAAACATGGATTTTCAAAAAGCTGGCTTATAAAGTATGGACATTTGTCCTGGGAGAGAAAGTAGGACTTCAGGCCTTCAAATATCTTCAGAATACGTATAATAGCTGGGCCAAGGGACAGAAAACGAGTGTTTCCATGCTCTAGTAACTTTGAGTATTCCACTCCAACGAACTGACAAAATTCTTTCAGCTCTTCTGTTCTAACGGTATAAATGTGAAAGTA
Organism: Diorhabda sublineata; assembly: GCF_026230105.1. Lineage (NCBI taxonomy): Eukaryota > Metazoa > Arthropoda > Insecta > Coleoptera > Chrysomelidae > Diorhabda > Diorhabda sublineata. The sequence continues at coordinate 10,479,110 of NC_079476.1, forward strand.
TTTATACACTTTAACGGTGAAGCATTCAATATCAAACGGCAGAGTGTCGACAGCTGTTTGATTGCAGTTGTGGACTATATGGGCACCGCACCCTACTCCGATTATCTCTTTCCCTAGACTTTGTTGAAGGTGTCGCCACACATTATTCTTCCCTTTTCTAGCGGCCCCGCCAAAATTTATATTAGTGTTGTCAGCACTCATAGCCACCAATTTTTCATTGAGATTTTTTTTCTTCACTAGTTTCTCAAGCATTTTGCTTTGGGTTCAGATTCTTCATTAGGCAGTGACGAAAATGAAATAATTTTAACGTGGACTCCAGATAATGGCAAAAAACAAGTACAGGAAAACATTTTTCTGCTTTTTTGTTTGAGGCGTCTATGCTGAGAGAAACAGACCCACAAGAACTCATCTCTTGATCCACTTCATCAATGGATAACGGCGCCAAGACATTACACACGATTGCCCCACTTTTGGTCTTTCCGGATGAATATTTTAGCTCATAAAACTTTTTAATCAGTTTGGAAAGACAGTCATTTGACCTAAAACTGTGTCCATGAACAACTGCATGATAAGCAAACATGTCTTCTTGTGCAGAAATTTTATCATCGGTGTCCTTTTTCAATATAAAATGTTGCAAAGTAGAAGAACTGCTGGCAGCTTTCTCAGCATCTTTATGTTTCTTTTTTGTATGTTGAGTAATATCATTTCTTCCTCCATGAGCGACAGAAAAATGGACACCACAGGTTTTGCACACTACTTTTGATCTGTCAGTAGTAGAAATGTCAGTTTTAATAAACTTAAATTCTCTCTCCAAATCGTCATTGAAAACACATAACCGTTTTTGCTGTTTTGAGAGAGACATCATTCACATTACTATATGACACTTACAAATCACAAGTTTACACAGCCGAAGTTCACAAAACCGAGCACACGTATACGACTGTACTTGTACATACAGAGTTAATACATCATACCATCATACCCTTGACTGGCAATGGCGGCTGTCATCGACTTGCGCAGGCGCGGAGGTACAGTCAGCAAGAAAAGCTATGCTCTTGGCGAAGTACAGTCGCTGCACGCAAATATGCCCGAAGCAGCACAGAAACTATGAATACACTTTTTAATACTGTACTGACTGTATTCCAATTGCTGTAAGCTTTTATGAGATACGATGAAACTGTTGATAACTAAGTTATTACTTAGATTTGTAAAAATATTTATTTTTAGCATTATTTCATTGAAACCGGGACATTGTAGATTATTTTCGGAAACCGACGGGACGGCCAAAAAAGTGGTCTAAAACGGGACTGTCCCGGCCAAACCGGGACGTATGGCCGGCCTGGCCATATCATAATGTAGAACTCGGTGGTGGCATAAACTTACGATACGTTTTATTTGGCTCTGAATCTTCATAAATGAACCATGATATTGGTATAATGTTGATCTGCTTCAAATTTTTATTTGTATCTTCTTGAAATGCAATCAGTCTATATTCATGATCCACATCTGTCAATATAAAAAATTTCAAATTGAGATGAAATAATCATTTTTCTAACTAGGTATAAAATGATATTTTTTTAAATTACTACATGGATATCCCATGAAACTTCAAGATAAACATTAAAAATAATGAAGCAACTTTCAAAACTATTGAGATCAAAATTTCTTTCCTTATTAATTTCAAATACTTTGAATCGTTAGATATCCACTTGAAGATACTTATATTTATATAAATTGAAATTTTTGGTACCTTAATATTATTCATTGAGTATGAATTGCAATAATTTCTTTCCTTTATAACCTGTTCACTATATGTCCTTTATAACCTGTTCACTATATGTCCAGTGTTATGTCAAGAGAAAATAAAAATTTAACTTTGTAACAACTACAACACCCAAGAAGAACAAAACAAATAATACATATTTGCCTCTCTGTAGCTGCCAGTCGTTGATATGAGCAACAAAATGTCCAAGAGAGTTTTTACAGTTGGTTCGGTTGGTCGGTCGATCAGCATCACACAATATCATATCTTGAGAAACAAAAACTTTTATATGTTATGCACTATATCATAAAAAATGAGAATTGATATTTTGTATAAGAAAAGTAACAGAAAAGTATAATTTTTTAGTGTATAATAATAATATAATTTATAAGAGATAAATGATCACTTAATTTTATTATAATTCACACAAACTACATATGAAGTTATGGCAGTGTATAAATTCACTCTTCATAATCACTACTGGTATAAAATGTTACCTTTTTTTTTAATTTTTGTTAACAACAACTAATAGCTTCAGAGTTTCTTTGGTTACTCTCCACATTTCCAATACACTGCATCAAATGATCATGTATATAATAGTTTCAATTTCCTTGAAATATGTCCACAGAATCCCCAAACATGTATTGCACTCGGGTCTTCGACAGAAAGCACATACATTTGGTTAATTTATATAACCGTTTCTTTTTTAGTAACACAGTGTTCTTCGGTTCTTTCACTGTAATTATAATAATATCTTCATATTTTACTTTGGTGATCATTTTTAAACAGTACTGTCAGGTTTTGATATCTTTAAAATTTGAAAAGAAGGTAGAATTAATGCTCGTTCAACATTAGAAAAACATTTCATTCATTCGACGACATAATTGTGACAATGGTTTATTACCATTACATATAAGTTATTTTAGTTTTCCTAGTGCATTTTCAAATGGATATGCGTTCATCTCTGAAATTGGGCATCCCATATAAGCAATATCATCAGCTAAATGAATGAGATTATGCAAATTTCCAATCAAGCACTGTTAATCTTTTTAATAAAAATTTCACTTCATGATTCGTTTCCACTGCATGTAAGAAATATACATCTTCGGATAATACTCTTTTGAATATAACAGGTCCAGCATATATAATAATAAAAACTGAAATTCAGTCTCCTTAAATTTATGAATGTGTTAGCGTTCTGGTGGTTCGTTGAAACTCTGTAGGTACTTGACATTGTAATGTTATGAGTAAACTAGATTTAATCGGTCCTACATACTTTTGCTCAGTCTTGCAGATTTGATTTTTCCCGTTAACCAATATTCAATAATAATAATTTTTTTAACAACTCCAAGATAAACTAAATCCATAGAATCTATAACAAATGCGTGTATAACATCAATCGGTGGATTTATGTTACAAACAGGAGTTTGTACGTGATGCTGTTTTGTCTAAATGATTCAACAGTTGTATTTAGCGATACACTTTCTTGCAGCTATAGAATAAATTATTCGTTCACGTTCACCTTTTACACATCTTTCACAAGCTTAACACCCTCATTTTATAGATTTCAGAAAATATCGCGATGGTCTATCATAAATGATAGATTGATAGAAACTTGAAATTTACGATTATTGACAAATATTCCATCCTTTTATTTCTGTTATAAATTTTTTCATATAATTTTAATTTCAACGCTTTTTGGTTCATGGGACTCACAACAAACAACAAAGGGGAATGCCTTGTATGCATTATATTGGTGAGAAATTTTTGGTAAATAAGGGTATACCATCAATATTCACCAGCAATTCGACGTAATCAGTTTCATGTATATCATCAGTTAATAGTTCGGTAATGAGAGGTAACTCCGAAATAAACCAACTCACTCTCGACTGTTTCATCAAATTCTTCAATGTTATAATTAGTATCTGTGGTACCTAAGAAAGTTTTTGCATATTTAGGCAGTTCTAGAAATTTCCATCTTCTGAGAATTTTTAATAATGATTGGAGACGTGCATGTGGATTAGGCGGCAGTGCCCACTCACGAAGATCTTCGACTTCATCTATTTCTTGAATTCCATTTCTTGTAACTAAATGAATTTTGGCAAAAGCATCATTCACATTATTGACAATCTCATCCATTCTTTCATTATTAGAATTACATATGGTAATTATGGTTCGATTACAATCGTTGTGATGAGTATCATTGAGTTACCTTAGTAATGCTGGATTCAGGTAAAAAATGAATTTTTAACTATATATGATTTATTGAATGAATAAAATGTTAATATTCAATGATTAAAAAATTGAAATGAGGTTATCGTTATAATGTCTATGTGACCCTCTCCTGGCGCCAAAGCTGGAGTGAATAAAAAACATGGAAATACGTTTTGTAAAAATTTTAGAATCGTGAAAGTAATCAGAAAGGTTATCATACGAAAAAAAAAAGAAATTGTTCTTATAATCGGTTATACTAATCAGATTTAGAAGTAGATGAAATAAACTGAGAACAATAAGAAAAATTCTTTTTCCAGTAAGGTAAACCTGAGAGATTCCTTGCACCGACATGATCAGGAAAAACATTAATGCATTTTAAAAAGGGTTAACCTGATTTAATCTTGGTATGCAAAACGCCAAGTTAACCTGAAGAGAAATATACTTTTTTTTTCAGTAAGGTGATGCTAAGATATTCTTTGTATGGTCCTGATCAGAAAAACCTGATAAAAATCAATGTATTTTGAATAGGATTATCCTGATGTAATCCTACTATGGAAATCGTCGGGATAATCTGATGAGAAATATTCTTTTTTTTTAGTAAGGTGATCCTAAGAGGTTCCTTGTATGGACATGATGAGAAAAACCTGATGAAAATTAATGTATTTTACACAAGGTAATCCTGGTACAATCCTATTATGGACCTCGTCGGGATTACCTTGTGAGAAATATTTTTCTTTTCAGTAAGGTTATCCTGAGACGTTCCTTGTAAGGACATTATCAAGGGAATCTGACCAAAAATTAATTTATTTCAAATAAGGTTATCCTGATGTAATCCTAGCGTGAACCTCGTTTGGATTACAACTAATAAGATTAACCTTGTTTTAACCTGACAAGGTCCTTATAATTTTAAGGAAATCAGGAAAAATTTCTAGTCAGGGTATTGTGTCTTTGGATGCCTTTGCTGAACTAAAGCACTGTACTAAACAAATGCCGTCATCTGCTGTAAAGTATTTTTAAGTGGGGATTAGATATCTAATAATTCACGAGATGGCGGAAGATTTTTGTCTGTTGGCTTTTAATTAAGATAGATTGTTCCGCTGTGGAACACTCTCCCCTAGTCAATTGTTATATCAAAATTAAGCACGTTTGATAAGTAACAATGGTTCCACTAATTGCGGCAAAAAGTTAGTCAAAAGTAGAAATTACCTTTTAAAAATATTTTCAGAATAGAACTCAAGCTCTTTTTATAAAAACATAAAACAAAGTATTCCAGTTTCTTAAAAATTGGATTATAATGTTTGTTAACATTGCCCGTTTTATCCTTTCAATAAAACTATAGCAATGTTAATGTTATTGTAATAATCACATTAAATATCATAAAACAGTTTCTGATAACTAGAAATTCACATGAAATTAAAACTTTTTTATTAAAGTGTCATATAAAAAATATAGTATATATTTTACTTTTTTTTATAGTTCTAGCTATCCCACCTCTATTATTCTTAATTATCTTCAGTATACTTAGTGAAGAGAGTCCTATATATTTAATAAAAAATCAAGAAATTGAACAAGCCGAATCAGTTTTACACAATTTGGGAAGGACACTAGAAGCCGCAAAGAAGGAAATCCTGGAGATTCAGAGTGGATATGGAAATAAAGAAGATACAACTATAAACTACAAAGAAATGTTCAGGTGAATTGATTACTTCTGTCACAAACTCCATTTGATCTATTACCGTATATCACAAGCTCACTTCCTATTTCATAATCATAACATTATAGTTCTACATTTAGTCATATTACTACCAATATATCGGAATGATTCCATTTTTGTATCCGTTACAACTGGCCCATAAATTTTTGATAATTATTCTTCCAACTTTTTTGATGGTACGTCCGAGATTATTACCTACCAGGATCTTCTGTGACACTATGTCTGAAATATTTAGTTCAAATTCTAGTCACCCAACACGTTTTTGCCACACTCTTTATAACAAGGATCAATATTCTGTTTTTTCTCTATTTTGAAGCTGAAAATTTGATTTTTATCAAATAATTTATCATATAATACTCTGCATTTGAATTCTAGCTATTCAGTTATTGGTTATTGGCTTGGCTATTACATGTTTTCTTATATAAAAATTCTTATCTCAATATGATTCAGAGTAAGTTACTGAGATTCACATTTTTTCAGATGATGAATATTCCATTAGACAACATTGTCTCATCAATTGATTTCTTGTGTATTGTTTTAAGTATGGCTTTATGATGTATTCGTATAGAAGTTGCTAGTATCATATAGTCATCGTTGGTTTGGTGTTTTTTGCCATTATGTTCCATAATATTGTTTTTAACCTTTCTGATCAATTATTTAGTTCACTTTTTGCCCATATCCCTTCTTTTCTCTGTCTTCAATAAGTATATAGTTTCACACTTTTTTCCAATAAGTCTTCTTCATGATTTTATATGTACCAGCTTTCCTTGACATTATCTTGAAGCAATTCAATTATCCTGTCCCTACTTCCTTTATACGATTTAGGATAAAAAATATGGCATATAATTTTATTTAAAAGAAAAAAGGAAAGTGATTCTAAATTCGAATAACACTATTTCAAAGGTCTACCCTTGCCTAGCAATGCACCGATTCTAACGTTCAATCTATGAGTGGAAACTTGTCATCTTCTTTCAAAATGGCTTTCATCTACTCTGTTAGGGTAACCACAATGTTAGAAATGATGTAGAAACTTTGCTTTCTTAGCAACAAATAAATCGTTAATGAATTGGAGGCTTTGCGCTTTCCATAAAACGTTCCATTTTCCACTGGAAAAATTTTGAATTTACAATTGAGGCGTTTCTCAGAAAAACCACCATAGTCCAGCTTTCACTTTTTTAGGAAAGTGGAAAAAACTTTATGTCGCCCAACGTTTTGTTCAATTTGGCTTTTTTCATGTGAAACATATTTTATTTTATAATTAGTGAAAGTGGGCAAAAAAAACATTCAAAATTTTGGTAATATTTCAAATAACAAAGTAGTTTTTCCTTTTTTCATGGACAATGGTTTCTTTACGGGAATTTCTATGGAACTGAGGATTTCAATATGCAGAAGGTTGAAAGAAATGTGTTTTTTTAAACAATGTTAAGTTGTAATAACTACCAAGAAAATTGGCATCATTGTTTAATCTTTAGCGCCACTGCGATTGTCTTTGTTATTTATTTCAACTTCAGGCCCAGTACTAGTACTGATGCTGGACTGAGCAAGGTTTGATTGCAGATTGAGATAATAGTGGACATTATCGGGAACTTTCAGGCATTTAGCAAGATTTCGTATCGCATCACTAAACAACACTAAGTATTTGTTGCTTCCATCTGTCCTGTTAAAATAATGCAACATCAAAGAAGTAATATCATTCTGGCCTTTCTTGCAGTTTCATCGTACACGAATATAGTTGCATCATTGGTTGCCAAATCATGCACTTCAAAAACATTGTACCAGAGCTGGCTGGCAAAAAAACATCACCAGTTTGAATGTGGAGCAATGACAAATTTTGCATGTAATCAAAAGATAAGCGCGTAATAAGGCCTTGCTTTGCTTTAAGTTTACATTGCCTTTTTATCTTATAGAATTTGTCAGCCTTACATAAATGATGTTTCGATACTAACACGTTCTTTTAAGTTAGTGCATAAATTTAGTTTTGATATAAATCTATTACAAATGGTACACGTGTCAGATCTCGGCAATCCAAATTTAATATTAAATGATGTTATGAAAATTGACCAATATGCAGGATACATTAATATGAAACTTCTCTAAAAACCTTTTATACATTGCTTTGACAGAAAGTGTTTCTGGAAAGTATAATCTGTTTGGATCTTTTCTTAAATAATGTGATTGCCGAGCTTTAAATGACTGGATATAGGTTTTATCAAATTCGCTACAGGCTCCGATATTTTCTTGTGCCTGTTATTATGCCTTCCTCCTATATCGTGTGGTGATTTACCTTCAAGCAAAAGATTATTTTGTAGTCTTCGTACTCTCCCTCTAGTAACACCAAAAATGCTTAAAAACGCCTTAAAACACACTGAATATTCTTTGCCTTCCACTCTTATCTTGTAAGAAAATTCTGCACGATTTCATTCTGTCATTTCTTTCACCTGCATTTGGTTCATCATCACTTGTATTACTAACTTTTCTTGATCTATAGCGAAGCGGAGCACTTATGGAAATTAAGTCAACTAAATAAGAATCTTCTTCATCTTTTGATACCATGTTATTAAAGTCTGTCGATTATTCTCGTTAATATTTTGAAAGTACTTTAAACGCGAACACCTAAAACAAAAGTTCTACTCAATAATAACATGAATATATTTAGTTTTTCACATACATACAATCAGCGCCAGTAACTCTAGCCGGAACTTGTTTTCCCACATGATTTATATGTGCCACAACACGTACTTTATTTTCCTTTATAACTGTTTCTTTCTTTACACATTTTTAGTTTTTTTCTGCCAGTTTGTAACATTATTTTCATCACAAATATCGTTAACACTCGTCATGCTTACTAATCAAACAGACCGGGGCAATGGTGCTTTTTGGTGGAATTCGGTTGGACTATGGCGATTTTTTGGCGGCTGTAACTTCGTACTATAGTTCTTTTTGTAGAATCTGACTTTCCCGGTCAAACAGGTGTCCCCTAATTTATGGGTATCAATTTAAACCACGAAATTCGAGTTTTAGGACAATGGTTGTTTATGTAAGAAACGCATCAATTGTTTCCCTTAGATTGGAATGCTATTATTGCCTTACAACAGAAAGTAACAATGACTATGGGCTTGAGGCTTAACTTTCATTGACGAGATTTTTTAGATGTTCAATTCTTGGATAGTCAATCTTATGTTTGAATGAATAAGTTTGTCTACTTTTTGTACATTTTCATTTATTGCTTGTTCTTAGAAAACTCATTTCAATATTTGAACTATTGATACAATTTGTGAATAGTCTTCAAAGTTGCTACATTACCACTAAAGACAAATTTCAACATCTTTAACACTTTTTTTAACATGGAATTCAATTTAATATTCAGGTATTATTTATAACTCATCACCACCAACACAGTTAACAGTGCTAGTCTTAACATATAAGGATATTAGACATACTAGTTAAAATAAATGCAGCATAAGCTCGTCTTTATACTTTATCCTTATTCATCATTCAATTCTTTTTTCTTTGTTTTTTTGCAAATCATCTTCATTTTCCAGCAATTTGTTTCCTTCAAGGGTTACTGTGATTTTTTATAATTTCAGAATTGTTTATCTTGCTTACGAATTCCTTCCATTTTATTTGGTTATCTATTCCTCCAATCTACCATTTTATTTGAACTTTTAATTTATTGATTGACTGTATCCAAGTTCTTGTAGTGATCTAAAAGCACCGGCAAAGGTTCATTGAACCAGAGAGTGGCTTATACAAAATCCAATATATATCATTCATAGAATACTAAATTGCTACATAAAATAGAGTGACGAGATTAAGAATAACTGTAATTAAGTTAAGTTACGAGGATATATTGAAAACTTCTTAGCCAACTATATAGTAGGTATATATGGTGGGTATAGTATATAGTACTATATAAATATAGTATTACTCTCCTCTTAATTGGATACATTTATTACAGCGAACCTGCAACGTCCCTAGACTTTTCAAAAAAAAAATGTTTCTTCCTGCTCTGCAAACCAGACCTCCACAACTTTTATTACCTCCTCGTTGAAAGAAAACTTACGACCTTTTAAACTTTTTTTCAATTGAGGAGAAAGATGATAGTCGGACGTAGCCAAATCTGGTGTTCTAGTAATTCAAACCCTAAATCACGAATTTTTGCATGGCATCATGAAGCAGGAGCGTTGTCCTGCAAAAACAAAACACCTTTGGATAGTTTTCCGCGTTTTTTCTTTTCAATTTTCTCTCGCAAATTGGTCAGAAATGTCGAATAGTAATTAATCTCCAATTATTGTTCTACCCTTATCCAAATAATCAATCATGACTCCGTAGCAATCCCAAAAATCTGCAGCAAGAACTTTTCCAGCAGATTTTTGGACACGAGACTTCATAGGTCGCCATTTTATCGATTGTCTCATCCATAGTAACAATTCGGTTTAAGAAGTCTACATCGTCACATCGAAGGCGATGCTTCTACCCTTGCACACTTTTGGTTAACATTCAAACATTTGGGGATCCATTTTGTAGCAATTTTTCTTATGTCCAAATCCACAGAAACTGGCCTTCCCGATCAGTCATCATCTTCAATGGAAAATTTACCTCTTGAAGCTTGCACTTGCACTTTGCAATTTTTCACGGTCGCATACGTAGGACATTGATCACCAAGAGTATTAAGCATATCTCGTAAATCTGCTTACCTCTTAACCCTTTTAAATCCAGGTACTTGATGATGGCTTAATACTCCAATTTTTTAATTATTACAATTTCGGTGGACATCTTTTTTCTTTTTATTTATTGCATAGCTCTGGTTTACTTTTCTGACGTCAAACTTTACACTGACACTTCTAATAAGTTATTGTTTGTTTCTATGGTAACGCAATATTTCGATTACGCATGTAACTGATTTAGGCTAAGTAGATATCAATACATCCTCGTATGTGTGTGAATTGTGCACCTCAAATCGTTTTTGGTCTAAGGCAGGGGTCGGCAACCTTTCGAGTTGAGAGAGCAAAAAATTACAATTTACAAAATTTAATTTAAATTTAAAAAGTTGTTAGAAAGCCACAAAATTTTTTGTTTTATTCATAAGAAAAAATATATATTTATTATTTTTTATTATTAGATAATTACCTATCTTTCAAGTAAAAAAACACTTTCAAACATGACTCTAAATTTTCATGTTTGTTGGCTTCTTTACTTTACTTTTAATTATATTCTTGCAAGAAAACGTTTGCATGCACGAATATGACGATCCGAAGATGGTCCGCACTTGAAATGTCAATTTCTTCACCTCACTGAAGCATTCTGGAAGACAATTCCATGCGATATAAGAATCTGTCCACTTCTGTTGTGTTACGTACCTATATTTCTTCTAGACCTTCAACTCTTCTAAATTGCTTTTCAACTCTGTAAGTTTTCCACTCCCCAAAGCTTTACTTTTTCATTCGATTAATTGCATTGCTAGATATCCGGTTTCAATTCCTAATGGCTCAATGTAGAATTCATTAGTATTCATTACAATTTACTATGAATGTTAGAGTGGTAGAGCGATAGCTGGAAGTTGTTCTTTTAGACCTTGGGAAGACATTTATCTGACAAAAGAGCATCTTGTACCGTGTCTTTTACTTTGATCTTTGATCTTTTTCATGATTTCTGGTTTGTTTTTGAAATCACGAAACCGTTCTTCATATGCACGTATCTAGCAATCCTTGACGTGTGTCATGGCAGAGGAAGCGAAAAAAAGCGAATACAAGTCGCTGAGTGGTAGAATCAATGCTTTATCCTCGTTAATAGATTCAGAACGATTTTTGAATATTTTTTTGATAAAATCAATAATATTCTGCGTATGGAAATAAAGAGCCGCAGCTTCACATCCAAAGATCCGCAAGTTGCGATCCCTGGTCTAGGGCTAGGTCGATATCCAGTATCCATTACATCTTGAGATTATGGCCGTCCACAAAAATAATATACCTGCTGCAGGTGATAAACACAGCTCTAGGAAATATTTTTATTGCTCTGTTATTTCCAAAATTTGAGTATGACGTAATTCCATTATACAATTTAGTGCAATAATTTACATTCATCCTCTAGCGGGGGTGATGAAGCCTACTCTTCAATAACATTTCAAAAAATTTCTCTCCAAAGCTCTTTATTCGCAGCTGTTATTTATCTCTCAAAATATTATTTATCTCGAGGTTTCCTCTTATGTAAAATGTCTTTACGAGAAAGCTAGACGCACTGAGTAGGGCAATCTCAATGCCATTTTATTTATTTTCTTTGGCCAATCTATTTGGCAGAAAATCTACCTCTACCACCAGATAATATGAAGAAATTCAAATTGTTGTATTGGAAATGAAGAAAATCCCTATAAAAGCATGTTATTCACCGCAATAATTTGTTTTCCTAATTAGTCGGTTATTAACGGGTCTATCATGTTTTGGATCAATTATATTTTCCTAATGACTGAATTTCCAGTGACATCATTCCTTGGAATACTAGCTCAAGTGTTCACTTTATTCATGTACTGTGTATGAGCCTAGCAACTTAAGAAGTTTCATTACTATTAAAACGACAATTTTGCTTTTCAACATGCCTATTAAGAAACAATGTACACTCATCACCGGAGAGAATATTTTTTAAAATCTTCTGGATGTCAATCATAGAATCCGTAATTATTTCACAAAATTCAATTATTCTCTCCTATATGCTTCTGCAAAGTAAATTCAAAATATGATAGCACTTATCGTAAAATGATTGTGGGCTAACATTAGAACTTCGTCTTAGCATTACGAGATCCCTGTTTAGACATACTTCATCTCGCTGATCTGAGAAGTTTCTCATCAAGACATCTTTCAACTCGTTCCAGGTATTATATGTTTATCTTAGCTTTACCTTTTATCTTTGCTATTATGGAGTTCAGCAAATAAACATTTTGGATATTATTAGGATTAGCTCTACCAATGAAATTACTTATTAGTGATTTGCTAAATAAAAAATAAATCGATTCAAGTCGTTTGGATTCTCGTCAAAATTAGGAATAAAATTTGAATATTCCCATTTGGAAGATTGCACCGCCATATCAATTTGATTATTTATTGTACCACTTGAACTTGTCGGGCTAGCGTCAGTAGTGGTTTCTTATAATAAATTATTAAATGCTCGACTTAGTTCGTTAACACTTACTCCAGAATTCATAAATTGTACTTAGAGAACATAGAGGATGATTTTAAACATGTCTTATTAGCTATGAGAACTTACGACTGGTTTCTCGCAGATTATAGGCAATATGGGTCCAAGATCTCGTTGAATAGTTGGTAGCGCCTTGAACAGGTCCTTAGTGGACGGATGAGCCCAAAAATATGGTAACTCGCTGAACAAATTACCTACAAAAATTCAACAATGTAGCTAAGTGTTCGATTTATTTCGGTAAATCGTTAAATTTCGTAAATCTTTAAATTTCGTAAATCGTTAAATTTCGTAAATTTATTTCGTAAATCGCACATACGATATGTTCGACCCAAATATCCTACTGACTGCGCCAAATAAATCACTGAAGGTGTATAATCACTTTTTAAAAATTTATTTACTACTTTACACTTACAAAATTCCCGACAATAAAATTTACCTTCAATTATGTTACAACTAACTGACTAACAAACTAACATTTCTTTTTCATTTATAAATAATGTGGATGTTATGATAATTCGAGTCACACAGCTTGATCCAAAATAACGGAATATTCCTTTTCTAACAGGTATCGCCAGCTGACTACTAAAAAAATCGAGGTTATGATAATTTTAATAATTTGAGAGTACTTTGTGAGGCGATTCTTCTTCCTTTTTAATATTTTAGAGGTTATTTTAGTCCTCTCCGCTAGAGTGTGACGTGGCTATGCATACTTTTTAATTTTCAATTGAGGCCGAAATATGAATTGTAATAAGTTTTTGAATGGACACCTTGTAAATTAGATTATAAATACTTTTTTTTATTTATAGATCAAAACCTTTTATCAAAGGAACAATTTCGTCATTGGGACTATTAATTTTCCAGCAACTATCCGGAATAAATGCCATAATGTTCTACAGCCAGACCATTTTTGAACAAGCCGGTACCAAATTGGCACCACAGTTTTGTGTGATTATTCTAGTGAGTGTACAATTTGTTAGCAGCTTCATAGTTTCATTTGTCGTTGACAGGTGAGTATCTTAAGATATACTTAATGCATAATACAATGTGATTGATTAGTGTCATGAAGTTCAGTGCCTCTTTTGTCAATTTGAAAATTAGATTACACCCATCATTTTAAAATTATTTACCATCTTACAGGTATTCCATCCATCAAAGTTACATTTCTTTTTATTGAAACTATATTTCATTGCATATTTGGATTAGTTTGACTCTCCCATTGTAATAATATGGGATGTGTTATACGGAGTATTTGAAAAATTATAACCAATTTTCAACAAGTTCAATACCCTGTACAATTTAAGAGAAATTCAAAAATGAAGGTCTGTTCCGGCCAAAACATTCAAATAGTGGTAAAAATTCTGGGAAATTATTTGTTTCGTTAATATTCGTTGACTCTGATACAGGATGAATCAAAATACTAATACATTATTTTCTCAATTTTTCCAAATGAATCACTTTACCTCATTTTATAAATTTATTATTTTTATTAATACTTTTAAAAATATGTATATTTTATGCGAGAAAGTATTCGTTAAAAGGCAATCGAATCATTATAAATATACGCCGTTATTTAGATAGACGCACAAATTATAAAACGTAAATAGATGAGTAAAATGTACCTGCCTATTAGGGAGTTTGGTTTAAGCAGGGTACCAGACGTGAACTGAGCCGTCTTTGTATCCCATTCGTTCTTTTTCTCTGGAATAAGAAATTTTAGAGAAAAAAACATGAAGGAAAATAAATTTTTTGCGAATAAAACAAAATAGAAAAAACATTTCAATTCCAAAGTATATTCATAAATAATAATGGTAGTCAGAATCGTCTGAACTAGTCATCATTCGATTAAATTATGAAGGGTTCTAAAGAGGGTGTTCAACACCGTTTCTCCAAAGCTATAGGCGGTCTGCTGCTAGAACTTTCTTTACAAGTTTTACAACTTCTTCAGTTAGTTCTGGAGACTGATTAGATTTTCGTATTTCTAATTTTACGTTTGCCCATATTAACTCTATAGGGTTAAATAAGCAATGGTAAGGAGATAATCTGAGAAGAGTATTACCCTGTTCCTTGCACTGCTTGTTAATATAATAAATTTTATCTAACTTAAGACCTTTAATAACGGTAAGCAATTCTTTGTTTGTTGAACCTTTTTTACGAGCGCTGACAGGAATAGGAATATTTTTTTCAGACATAAATGCTAAAATTTGAGCTTTGTTACCACTACTATTTGGTATCTTGCCGCGAGTTGCCGCGTATGGTAGGATGCGTCGTCCGTAATGATTAATGAATAGTGGAATGTTAGGTAAAAGCTGTTCATTTAACCACTTTTCAAATAATTCTGCTATTCTATCTTCATGATAATCAGCAGCACAGTTTTTAATTTTTTTAGCAGATATTCTCTTCTCTGGAGAAGCTGCAATTAAATATTCGTCATAACAAAAATACTGGTTACGTTTCGGTACGAGTACAAGAGTACAAGCCAAATTTGAAATTATCGTTTTTCTAATAAAAAAAAAATAAATAGAACGCATTTCAATAAACTTGAACGTGATTTTGTTTGCAGATTTGGTCGAAAAATATGTTTGTTAATATCAGCCGTTGGAATGATAGCTTCCAATGCACCTCTAGCTATCTACTGCCATCTCAGGAGCTCCCAAATATATGTAGAAAGTTATTCCTGGATTCCAGTGTTAACACTCACTACGTTCATAATATTTTTCAATTTTGGTTATGGCCCATTACCATGGACGATTTTAGCTGAAATGTTCTCAACAAACTACAGGTCCTTCGCAGCAGCTTTGGTGTCAACACTTTGTTGGTTAGTATCATTTTGGGTGACGAAATATTTTGGTTTGGCTGTAGCTACGTTTGGATTGGGAAACGTATTCCTATTTTCCACCTTTAGTTGTTTATTAGCTGCAATATTTTCCAGTTTCTATGTTATAGAAACAAAAGGTAAAAGTTTGAATGAAATACAAGAAATGTTGGATAAATGATTTGGGGTACAACAAACATCAAAACTCTAATGTACAATGAACAAAACTTTGATATAACAAAATTTTGAAGATACCAAATAATTTGCAAATTGTATATCTGTTAACAACAATTGTGAGAAGTTGTAGTGTTCTACCTGACATCAGTTTCATTAGTTCAATTGATCAGATATTATATACAAATCTGATGATATTTGGATATAGTGATAATATAGAATTGTTATTCAAATATTTTAGAGAACAAAAAGAAATCTTATAATTTAAACAACAAAAGTCGATTATTTTTCAATTCTCATAGGAAAACATTGGGAACATAGCTTTTTGTACTTTCTTCAGAAAAATGTTCAATTTTCTCTACACTTGTGAGAGCTAAGAAGTATTGTTGAGTCGATAGAGTAGTCTCATAAATTAACTTAAATCCGATCAAATGCAACTTCTTTCCAAATAGAAATTGATATTTGTATAAAAACTCTTGTTTTATTCAATACTGTTAAATGTAAAGTAGAATAAAAATGTACTGAACAATAATATAAGATTGAATAAATAAACAATGTACTTCTTATATTCCAATAACTTTTATTTACTCACCTTTAATTATGCTCAAGCACATTCCATTAAATATAAAATCTCAAGATGTATTTAACAAACATTCATTTATACGGTAGATCGTTTGGAAAGAGCTCTTGATCTTTTTTGTGTGGTAGCGAAAATTTACAAAACGATATACCCGTATGGTGTTGTAGCGACCAATCAAGTGTCGGTTTATACCACTTGCACGGTTACCAACCGACTGAAAGAAACTTCTACATGTCTGCATAACATATTGGAATTCACATTGCTATTCACATGCTTGGTCTGAGCCTACTACGGTTTCTATCATTTTCATTTTATCAAAGCAATTCTTTCGCATTTAGTTTCTACCCACCCATTAACATTTGTCATTTAAAAAGAGTATTTTAAATGTCTTCTATTTGAGAATAATATACACGTATTTGGCTTGTTGTCTTAGGTTTTTTTAAATAAAACATTCCACCAAAGCATCTGTAAATAAACGTCAGCCTCAATTTCTTGGATTGCCATTTGATGAGCATGTTTTTTTACATTCATTGTTAATGGTTCAATGTATTTCTGATGACTTTTCTCAGCTTTTAGATCCATGAGCAGAATATCAGATATCACTCTAACTGTTTTTGCAGATACATTCTTGTAGATGAACATGTACACATGTGCCTATATGTCGATAAGTTTTTGCCAACCACGCACTACATAGAGTGACTACTAATGCCAAAATTTGTAAAAATTATACTTTCATATATATAGTTACCCTATTATCTATTCGTTTCATGTTATTGTGACATGTGACATCCAGAAAATTAATTATTTATTTGTTCGATTTCGATTGAACCAAAGTTTCTTATGATAAAAATTGCATTTCTTACTAAAGTTTCAAATTCCATTTTTTGGTTCAGCAGTAATGCTGTCATGTTAGTTAGCTAGTTAGCTTCAGACAGTTTCCTCATGATCTTCTGCTGCAGATGCTTGCGTAGCGCAATCATTAATTTGTTTATATATTTAACTCTCAAAATTGGTTCATATACCTATCCAACTATCAAATTCTGAATTTAGATTCTTTGCTATTCGAAAAAGGAAAACTCATTGAATCTGGGATTTTGAAGAAGCTAGAGAATTTATTTGGCATTGTACTGTATGAGAATTAAGATAATGGAGGCTATATGAGGACGATCGCAATGTATTTTGTAAAGGAGGCTTTACACTATCAAGCGGCTTGATCAAATGCTTGAGGCTCCGATTGATGGGCGTTTCAAACGTACTTCAATCTTTTGATCAAAACTCTCAGTCGAAGCTGAGAAGTGGAGGAGTGTGGAGTGTATCATAATGTCAAATGTAAATGGGCTTCCTGGCCTTAACATTGGTTGCTATGAAGGGGAGACAAAAACAAAAGACGGTGGTCTAGGTACTGGTATAAAATGAGGAACCGCTTCAATCATCAACATCTCCTTAACTTTCTGAGTGGTTCGGAACCAGAGGATTATAGGAACTTTCTACGCATGGACCTCGATAATCTACTCGATTTAGTCCACCAAGACACGTGTGCTATTGCTTCGCAGACTTTGGAACTCATCATAATGGAAACTTGCTCTGCAATTATCAAGGCATTGACGGAATATATCCAGGTAAGAAATTATTGCCCTAGTAAATTTCTTTATATTTTAAGAAAAAAATTACAAATAATTACACTTAACAAATAATACAGATATGGCACAGGTAATGTACATTATTGCTGAACTGAAAAGATTAGGGGACAAGTTCACATTGAGGTAAATGAGAAGAAGAACGTAGCAGCATTATCTTCATCAGACGTTTCGTGGTGATGCTCTGGGTATGAGGGGCGTTCACTTGGATGCGAAATGTACAGCGTCTGCCCTGGGTTGGAGTACTATTCATTGAAGAAGATGACGATGAAGGTGGTGACGGTAACCATCGAGTAGGGGGGGTTGGAAACGCACTCCTTCCCTTGCCAAGTTACTCATTTCTGCTTCAACAAGCGTGTCATTTATGATTTTTTCGGCGAAGCATCGTTGGTCTGGGATTACCTTTTTTAATTTCATAGCCCATTCCTTAGTCAGAATATCTTCTTCAGTCTCAGATCACTTGAAATATTCAATCACTAGTCCCACTAATTGATCAGTGCTATCAGGCCCACCTTTCCTTTTTTTAGCCGTCTTTATATGGATGGCTGGTTTGGGAGTTGGGGGTGTAACTACGTCAGAAGGAGACCCTACACTTTCGAAACTGAGTTGTTGTTGTAGAGTTATAATGCAAGTTTCATTTTTTGTCTCTCTTCTAGTTTTCAAAATCGCAGGATGGTTGGAAACGGGTTACTCACTGCACGGGGAGCGTTAATGGTAAATAAGTATCAATTGCTTATGGTAATTGTTGACGCAAATTATAAATTTCTGATGTGGGAGCAAATGGGCGAGTGTCAGATGGTGGTGTGTTGAAGAACACATTATTTTGGCGCAAGTTGTCTCAGAACCAGCTTGACATGTCCGATCCTCGTGAGTTATCAGACACTCCTAGTAAAAAATTTCCGTATGTCTTCATTGGAGATGGAGCATTCCAACTTCTCCCTCAATTCATGAAGCCCTACAAAAGAGCTGTTTTGACGAACGAGAAAAGGATTTTCGACTATAGACTCTCCCGAGCCAGAAGAGTTGTTGAAAATGCATTTGGTATATTAACGAAGAGATTCAAAATATTTCAAATTGCCATTAAATTTGAACCACCAAAAGCTGTGAAAATTTTAATGGCATGGTGACATTTGCACAACTACTTGTGCTCAAACAACAGAGTATTTGCAACCTCAGGATATTGACAGATACGATATTGTGACTGACACTGTGGAACTTAGGCCATGGAAGCAAAACGTTTAACAAATGGCACAACTTCAAAGAACCAAAGGCAATTCTACAGTAGAGACAAAAGAATAAGGGATGACTTCTGCAAATGTTTCAATACGTCTGAGTCAGTCCATGGCAAAACAATTGCCTTGTGTAACATTACTCGTAATATACAATAATTATGAATACAGTAAAAAAATAAAATTAAATGAAATAAAATTCTTACCTCAGAAGTTTCGGTTTGTGCGATTTCCAACTGGTCTTTTATAAAGTGCATGTCATTGTAATACCAAAGCGAAGGTTCAGGGATGTGGTTTGTAAACATCCCTGATACTTTTTTACCCTCGATGGCCTTGAACTCCCCGTTGAAGTTTGTTATAACAACATTAATTTTTTGTTTCAATTGTATCACACTGAAATCGGGTTTTATCTTTTTCAATAGCCCCA
Organism: Diorhabda sublineata; assembly: GCF_026230105.1. Classification (NCBI taxonomy): domain Eukaryota; kingdom Metazoa; phylum Arthropoda; class Insecta; order Coleoptera; family Chrysomelidae; genus Diorhabda; species Diorhabda sublineata. Next base: position 10,498,847 of record NC_079476.1, read on the forward strand.
CGTATTTTTTCTAGCGTCGCACTTTTTTATTTCTATTGAAATAATCCTTGCTCTTCCCAAACTATTGCCCTAAACTATCAAGCGGCTTTACCATCCGCATGAGTCATTAAAAATTTTTATCAATTATCGTCAATACTTGCTTCAAGCTTCAAACGGGTTTCTAAACTATTAATCATGCTTGATACAATCAATTTGCTAAAGCATTTGATCAAGCCGCTTTATAGTCTCAGACCTACTTAGGCGTCCAAAAATTGTAGGATTTCAAGCAAATGACCAGGAAAAACCGCGGTTATAGTTGGTCTTGCTGTTGGCTCTAGTACTTTGGAGGCAATAACCAAGTTCCGCTTGAATACACTAGGGTTATATGCCATCAATTACTTTAGTATAGGTCAGGGTGTTGATATCAAAGCAAACTTTCATGAACGTTCTTTGTTTGAAGTATCTAATAGAAGTTCCTTTCTAAATAAACATTTCATAGTTGTTTGCAAATTTTACTTTACTTTCCAAAAAATGAGATTAAGTATCCACAAGTAATAATACTTTTATAACCCGGATTATAACTATTTTTAGAAAAATTACATAACAATAATGCTCATACTAGTGTTTTCTCTTAATATTTAGTATCAAATAAGGTTCTAGAGAAAACTATTTAAAATACTTCACTTACTTCAGATTTCAAATTACATATTACAGAGAATAATGTCGTTTACAGAAGATGTAATTGTAACTATGATCGTTGCTAGTGAAAATGTACTTGAATATGATATTTATTCATATATTCATTATTACCAAGTGTATTTTAATTTCAGGATGTTTCGCTTGACAAAACAAATTATTATCTTCACGCCGAAGTGATTGCAAAGTCGGATATAATAAATAAAAATATAGGAGGTCACTATTGATTAGACCTCAAAACAATTCTTGATTTCTTTGTGGTATTTGGCTACTTTAATGTCAATAGGAGACAGATGTAATATATCACCTGCCACAGTGATTAATGTCAACAATAGAATAGTATATTTTTTATTGCAACTGAAAAAAATTAATATTATTTTTCCTAGACATCATGAGCTCCATACTGTAGCACAAATGTTTTCACTATCTAGGTAATACTTACCTTTTGTCATAATTAAATAATGATGCGTGTAAAATAATTGAAACTTGGATACAAAAATGAATATTACACTAACAAAAAATACCTACCTATAGATAAGCAAACTATATTTGAAAAGTTTATAATCATGGAAAACATGACAATTCTGTCCAAATATATATAGCATAATACTAATAAACTAAAACAAAGGAAAATTTTATTAAAAGAACAAATATAACTATATGATACACATTTAATACTAACTATTCAGAGTCTGAATCTGATTGTCTTTCTCTGTTGTTCTGCTTTCTTCATATGTGCAGTTAAAATATTAAACTGTATTTTTTGCACCAATCGTTGATCATTAAACTCTTGTAGAACTTGATCAATCTTATTAGGTTTTGGCGACACATCCTTCAAATTTTTGAATCGGTCACTAATTTTCAACTGGGAAGGCTCACCATACCGGTTCCTAGAATAGGGTCAGATGTGCAGGAATCCCTTCTGGTTGAGCCTCACTTGTGACGGTCCCATCTGATGAGCTCTCCACAAAATCTAAAGAATCCACCAAATGCCTTGGAGTATAATAATTTTATTTAGTTCACTGGAACGCTTGCAAAATACCGTTATATATCGAACTTAACCTCACTTCTTAGATAACCACAAATTTAACTCAACTGTCAAGTATGATAATCTGCGGTCCAAAATAGAGATGTTGAAGGGCTAATTTATGACGTTATGATATAATTACCTTCGGTAACCAAAAGCGCTTGAATGTCGTTGGTTATTACTGGTAATTACCAATAATGACCAGGTTATTCGCTTGAAATCGGTTATCATTTTCGTAAATATGCCGCAAGTGCGATGCTGCGTTCGTAATGTCCGGCAAATAGTTCTATTTATTATTGTTTAGAAGGAGTAACTACGGAATGCAGGGATCGTGTCTTACAATTTTAAAATTAATTTTTTCAATGATAATTAATATCTACCGTTATTTTAAATACAATTGAAGAAAAAGTAAAGTATCAATTGGACTAAAAACCATATTAATATTGCTATAATAAAATATTGTGATAAATTATTCTTGTTACTGCATAATAAACAGTAAATAAATATTATTTGTATAACAATACAATATAATATTTACAGTAATACAGTATAAATACAAATACAATATTTTATCTTACCGCATCCGGCTGTATTTAAAGAAAAGTAGAATTTAAAAGAATAAAATAATAGAATAAATTTTGAGTAATTATTCATTTGTTCCGAGATTATTATTTTAAAAGACTGTAAACAGTGAGAAATTATTATTTTATTACATAAATAGTAGCAATATAACATTGTCGTTTGTAACACCTTAACACGTTTAGAAATAGTGTTATTTTCAAAAATAAAGCTTATAGCAAATAAATGAATTTTACTACAACAACCGTTATAATAATTTTTCTTTTAATACTTTGCCTGGGCTGGTTGCAGTTTACTACACTCTATTTATCGAAGAAAAATAGTGAACCAAAACATTATCATGAATAGTGCACGTAATCAGGGTTGAAAACGCATTTAAGAAATAATTTGCGGTTTCATACAGCAGATTGATAATATAAATTATAAAAAACTATTCACAATTATTATTACAAAAATATACAATGTAAACGTGAAGTTTGAAATAGATATAAAGTGAACGGCCAACATATGAAACACATTCATTTAACAATCAGGTATTAATAATTTCTTAGCCTCTTAACTTGTTAACACCGAATACAGAAAATATATGTATTACAACAAAAAAATAAAATCTTCATTTTCTACCTCAATAAACACATTTTCTCATTCCCTATCAAATGACATTGAGCGTCTACTGTCTTCGCCATGTATAATAAGGGGCTCAACTTGCACATCAATGACAATGTCTATATTTCATATTTTGGTTTCAACCTTGAACATTTGAAGATACTCCTGAAATATTTTTTATTTTCGAAATAACATCATCAACAGTCATGTCATAATTTTCTTGCATTTCATTGTTATAAATATAAATTGTGCGCTAGTGTTGAAATGAAGATTTTTAATTATTTTTTGGGCGGAGGATAGCTTATGTCAACAACTTCATCCTCTATCTCCATCTCAGACATATTTAATAAAATTACGTAATAGAGACATTTAAGCAATCTAACTACAGTACACCTGCTCTAACAGCGATGCAGATCTCGCCACTCCCACGCGGATTTTTATTTGTGGTTTATTATGGTACCACTGATTTCAACCAATAAAGATGTTGCGCCGAGTTTCGCCCGGGATGTTTATGTGTTAATCACGCACTAATCAAAGCTTTGGTTCACTATTTTTCTTTGATTAATAGACTTTCAAACAGATAATAATAAAATCATAGAAGCACCACTCAGTCCCGTAAAAATTTGGGGAAGATTTTCCAATGACTTTATTGGTTGAATTTGACCGTGAGTTTCTGGAATTTACAACTTTTCTAGTTTGATTCCGTGGTCTGGTATGCTTCTGGAAATTTCTTGAATGATTTTTGGTGTGTGAAGGACGCTTTCAATAACAATTGGTGGTTCAGTTAACATGACACGGGTTGATTGGATCTATTGATCTTGACGTTTAGTAGCATTCCGATTAATATGACTTAGATGTTTTCTGTACAAAATTACCTGTTGCTATGCATTTGGTGCCGTTATGAACATTCGGAATCATACGTCTCGATGATATATGATTTGTACATCGTTAAAAGAAGGGCATCTCTGGAGAAAATGTGAAGAAGCTCGTTATTTAAAAATTATAACTTTTCTCAATTAAATAATTTAATAATTGTTTTATAAATCTCAATGAGAGAGGGTGATTGGTCTAATTAATTTAATGATAAATTCCCTGATATTTTGGAGATGATTATTCCATTCTGAAGAGAAAATGAGCAGATAATTTTTTGATTATACAAGTGTAGAACTATTTTTATTTATTTTCATTAATAGTTTATTAGGAGTTTATTTAGTATCTAAGGATTGTCTGAACGAGATTTAATACAAACTATCTTGGACTATAAATAGTACTAGATTTCATAACAACAACCCTTATACCAAAGATCTCACTATAAGAAGTCATAATAAACATGTGTTCAATTATTATAATATTACGCTTGTAATTAAGCATGTAGGTCGGCTATGGTCTTCTGGCTCCTTATGATTACATTTTTATATAAAAATGATGATTTAAAAAATTCAGAATTCTTACTTTTTCATATTACTTCGCTGTTCCAGATTTGGGTTGATTAAATTTATCAATTCCATTCATTACTATAAAAATATTCAAAAGTTCTTTCAACAACTCATAAGTTCTTTTTTAAGAATATCACAGCCTAAAATAGGAAAATACTTAACTTCATCTACTCGTTCTAGCACTTTATGCCAAGTGTCTATATCCAAAAATGTGGTAAATATTCACAATGCTACGGCAACAGTATTATTTTTCATATTCAGGGACTTAATGCAAAAAATTCGGGAGTGATAGGATGAAGTGAAAATAATGCTGTGACATGAAAAAAATTTTCTCATACGACCCCTTGCTTCTGAGGCCTTCAAAGTTGCGAAACCAGAACTTATATTCAAGTATATTTTCTAAATCGAACAACATGAATTTTAAATGGATGATTACGTATATCCCTGTAATTTGTTTGACGGAATAAAGAATTCTACACTACTATCTCAAGGCCAACGGCGGCTCATGTCTAATGGTGAACAATTCGTATCTTTTACAGGGACAGTCTAAAGACAGCAAAAATACATTTTTCAATCGATTTTCTAGCTTTTTGTTTAACTCGATAAAATTTATGGCTCAAGAGATATGTATATTTTTAGATCGTTGTACATGCTAAGGACACCGTTCGCCATAAAGAAACATTGTGAAGAAAATGATAATTGCTATTAAAAATACTTACAGCAGGTATTAATTATTATCGAACATTTGTAATGGAACTGCGCACTGTCGAACTTCGTATTATTTACATAAGGTAGAAATTGTAAATTATAAAAATTTATTTGGTCAGCCTAACAAATTAAAAATAAAACAAAACTATTGTTACGAACGCGTCTCCGTCCTAGAGCCAGTCCTGTCTAGATATTTTAGAATTCTTAAATTCGGCGAAGGCGTGCGATTTCTTTGACATATTTTTTATAAAACGCGAAACTCGTTTGATGTTTGATTTATATTAATTTTTATTATAGCAGGCGGTTTATTCACACTGTTTCTTTTGAATCATTTATAGGAAGGTCTCTTAATTTATTTGTTTTGTTTCTTCATTTTATAGAAGTTATGAGAATTCTTTTGGGATATATATAAGGAGTTTGTGTAGTGCAGTTTAGTGTAGTTTAGTTTATAACTAATATTCATAGTGAACAGGCTGAAATAGAGAGTAATCGAAGAATTTCAATGAATTATATAAATTAGTTAGCGTTAGTGATAAGTTAATTATATAGTATATATTAGTTATGTGTAGTGTGAAGTATTTAAATAAATTGAGAACGTAAGAGACAGTGTTATTAATTCACCCACGAATAGAAACCGTATAAATAAATTAGAAAAATATTACACTATAATAAATTTTTTAAGTGGGCATCTCGCACTTCTACACACTTTCGGAGAATATTTCTTTGAACTTAGAAGAGTATTCCAAGATTCTGCCTTATAGCGTCACAATAGAAGTTTATTCTATCAATTATTCCGTTCCTTGTGTTTTCTATTATTCATAGTTATTTTGTACAAATATGGTCGTTTCTGCCAACTTCGCTCTCTTACTTCTTATTTCAGTATCAAATAATTTTCTTACCGGTTTGATTTTCCACCAGATGAATTGCTGCTGATGGCCTTATTCCACCTTTAACATTCTATAGTAGTTCTGATTATTCAATACCCTGATCAGTTATCGAATAATATTTCAATGTATTTTTCCTCAGGCTAGATTGGGGAAACGTCCCTAGCACCCTTATTGGTAAATCAGATGATTGGTTGTCCAGTGGAGGTTTACCCTTATGGGGATGTAAGTCCTCCTTGGTCAATATTATGTTAAGCTTATTGATGTTGTATTATTGGGATTCACTCTAAAGAGTTTATTTGAATCTAATGAGAGTAGGAAGGAATAAATCTTGCTGAGATGGTTTATATATGTTTTTTCTGGTTTATACAATTATGGTTCTTTTTTGAGATATGCTTCAGTTTTTAAAACGCTCACAGCATTGAAATACATCTGATAGTTGGTCGAATTAACATGTTCGGCGAGAGCATACCATTCAGGATGTAATCTGCAGGCGCTTTTATGGGAAGTGAATCTGTTTGATAAGGATACAATGGTTTCACCAATATTGCTTTCCAATATTGTGTAATGGCATTAGTAAGTAATAAAAGAGGTGTTTTATCTTTTATTTTGGAAAATATAGATGGGATTGTTAAAATTGTTTCATTTGTAATATTAAATTTGTTATTATGATTGAAAAGTTTGGTAAGCCCTAGGAGTAATTTCCTTGATAAATTGTGTAGATGTATGAATCATATGAGATTGAGACAGCTTAGTCGTGTTATTTGTTTTAATAGTAGAATTAGTAATATTAGTGGTATGTTCGTCTATGGATGAAGATTTATGAAATAATAGTTTACGTAAGAAAAGTTCGGTGTATGAGTTATCTAAATAGAGATTAAGAAGGATGTTCAGGTTTTTATTATGAAAAATGTGATTAGAGTTTCACTTTCATAGAATGTTTATGGTATGAATAGTAATTAAGTTATCTACCTGAACTATACGGTTTCCTGTACCAATCTATTACAATGGAATTATCCAATCTACGAATAAATCTCGTGACAAAAAATGGTTGGTGTCTTCTACTTCTATTGAATTGGATGTGTGGGTCATAGCTGCTGAAAGTATATAAATTTCGTCCAAATCATCACTGGGTACAGAGACGATAATATAATCAACATATTTTTTATGAAAAAGGTTTTGAGGAGTGTACATGGATAACCATGTCTAATACATCGTCCATGACATACGATGCCAAAATAGATGACACCAAGGCACTCATTGGTGTACCAAAAGTACGCAAATCTGTCTTTTCAGTCAAAAGCTTTTCCACAGATATGACAAATGTCTCAATCTCTGCGGTGATTATGTCGAAAAGTAACCGTGAGTGTACCATTCTTTTGGTAATAAAATTATTGTTTTATATAAACTTGTCTTCTATTTATAGTTTATCGGATGCTGAAAAAAAGGCCCTCGTACTTCAATTCGACGATCATTAAGCACAAGGGCAAAGATTTCATTAACCATTTCTAATATGCGTACTGAGAAAGACGGTCTCGTATGTTCAGCTCCGTCTTTGTTCATGTGGCAACATTCATAAGAAAAGTACCAATAATTCTGTGAAATGGAGCACTTTCAAGATAATATTCATGTAATCTTTTGTTGTTTATCTAAGTGTTTTTCCACGTTGAAGTCAATATTCAATCAATATTTTAAATTATTCCTTGATTACTCAATAATGAAAACAGTGTTTTTTATTTAAGTAATAAAATTAATCCACCAAATTATGCTAAATTTCGAGAAATAACTTCAGAAGCATGGCGAACTAACAATATAAACATCGTAGCAAACGTTGCATTGTCAACTTCCCATCGACTCGCCCTTGTTTTTGGAAAATCCCATTTTGTGATGAGTTACACAAATGAAAGAATAAAAAAATAATAATGTCATGGTACTAAGTAGTGTCATCAAATATGTATTGAAATATTTTTTATGTTAATTGTGGTAAATTAATTTCAACATTATCCATCAACTATAGCTTTTAAAGCAAAGTTTGAATTCAAAAGAAATCAGTTTCTTAGCGTTTTCTAAAGGAAAGCTTCTCTTTATAAGCATTAATCTGAAAAAGTTTCAAAAATTTCTTTTTGTATAGAGGAAAACATGACAATAAAGACAAAAGAAGTTTGGAGCAATATCTGAAAATATCTAAAATTTGCTGAGTATTCTCTTGATTGTAGAGCACTTGACCCAGAATATTTGAATAAAAACTTTGGGCAATACATCATTATGTTTTCAGGAAAACATAGGGTTATTGTAATTGAATTGCAATAGTCCCCTATCAAATGCACTAATTATTTAAGTGTATGTAGTAAGGTACAAAACTTTTCTCGATATAATTATAAGTAAGCGACTAGCCTCCAGTTAATATATAAGATGCAATAGAATAGACTCTATCCTATTCCTTTTATTTATACCTGGCCCTAACATGATAGAATTATGTATGGTCCCAACGAATTTTTCTGTGTCAGTTCATTTCGAGCCATGAAACAGTGTGTATTATAGAGTTAGATAGTGTCTTTTAAAATGTCTACGAAACAACGAAAAAATTATAGTTTAAGTGTTTGCTTAAAGTTGGTAGTGCGGCAACGAATAATACCTTTCATTAAAAGGGAATCCAGCTTTAACGAGCATTCCTGAAAGTACATTATGGAAAGTTGTGAATAATTCGATAGCTCCTGAAAAACGGATACCAGAATGTATGTTTTTAGCAGCCAAAAATATTTCAGTTTGGATTCTCACTACGATACAACCGCGGGACCTTTCGAGAATGGCTTTCAATATATATATATATATATATATATATATATATATATATATATATATATATATATATATATATATATATATATATATATATATATATATATATATAAACAATTTTCATAAAAACGTCCAACTTCACGTCTGTTAAATCCTTTTGCCCTTGCAACCGATGTTGCCTCTGGAGTCCTGAGGGATATTTGATCGTGACGAGACAAAAATGACGTAGCGTAGATGAACGCTAAATGTTTAAATTTAAATTCATCTCGAGTCAAGCCAAAAAATACAAAATCCATATCTTTGAGATATGTCACCAACTCTATTTCCTGATCTTCAGTGAAAACAGAACGGAATCTACCAAGTTTTGAAGCAGCGATGCCGGTTTTTACATGCCTATACAAGGTTGCATAAGCCAAACCATACTTTTTAGCTGTGCTTTTTATTGATTCTCCAGCTTTGCACAAATTAATAGCCGTTTGCATAGCATTTTCCCCAAAGTCCCTTGCTTAGTTTTTTTTTATATTTATTTACCATTTGAAACAAATAAAAGACATTTTTAGATAATAAGTCAGCAATGAGAAATAGCGGACAAAGTGGATACCATATCCACTTTGCCCTATTCACTTTGCCCGACTAGGTAAGCTTTAAAATCAATCTTTTATTTACGAAAACACAAATCTTTGCCGCGTACTCAATCAAGATGGCCGAAGATAGCAGTAGTGGCGTGTTGAATGACAAATTTATAGTTTATAATCCGTAAAAATTATAATTGCTTTAAAAATTTTATCGATAGTGAAATTGCATTAGATATTTAGTGAAAAATGAAATATAATATATGTTAATATATTATATTTCATTTATTTATATAATAATAATATATATTAATTTATTATGTATCATTTGGTAGACCTCAGATTAAAATTCAATAGTGCCATATCAAATAAATTTTATAAATACTATGGATTATAATACAATAGTGTGCCCGTGCATAATAACCCCCCGCCCAATAAATAAATAGCCATAAATTTACGACTTTTGAGTCCTATCGAACTTTATATAGATTTTGGATAGTAAAGGCACTTTATTAGATTGTGAAAAATATTATAATAGAAAGAATATATCACAACAGTTCTAGCAAAATTACTTTCCAAAAATCTGATAAAAATTGATTTGAGTATCGAATCAATGCTGGTTTTTAACGTGGATGTTATGATTATGTGATATTTATTCTAATAATATGGCCAGACTACTCGATTATAAATTTCGGCCCCTGAGTTGAAAACAGCGTGGCTAGCAACCCATGGATAAGGACATAAAATTTTTATTGAATAGGTATATATTTTAGACAACAAACTTATGAAATTGCTTGACGCGATTAATCTATGTTTATTATCATTGACAGGTCTAATAAATATGTTTCAGCCTTCAAAGAAGATTCTGAAATGATATGATTTGACTTTGGCCCAAATAAGTATCAGCTACCCGTTCTGCATATCAACCAATATGATTAAGTAAACAATGTTACCAGCATAATAATTATCGTGATGATGCGTGCCTTTTACGATATTTAAAATATTTCAGTTAATTTCTCTCCGTACTTTTTGAATAAAAAAAAATTATTGAAGACATTACTTTTATCATTGACCGAAAGTTTTCCACTCATTCCAGTTTCAGTTTGTAAATTTTAAGGCTCCTACTCTTACAGTAAACGACCAGGTCATTGACATAAACGAGCTTTCAGAGGCAGTTTTAATCCTTGTAGAACATTTCATTGCTACTATGAATAGTGTCGTTCTTAGTACTTGTGGCATACAAGGCAGTGTTGAAAGCACTCATAAAATGTCGAAGAAAATTCGAGATCAACAATGTTGTCTAATGTTGGTCTTCCTGATCTATCTCCATTCTGATTCTCTATTATTAAGTAGCGTATTTCCAGTGTCCATAGTAATCTTGTATTGATAGTTTTTTCAATCATTTTGCTCATCATACATGTAAGAGACATAAGGCGATAAAATTCGGGAGTTGATTTGGGAGTACGTGATTTATGTATCGGGATTGTTAGAGATTCTCGCCAAGCTTTTGATAATTTATGTTGCAGCCAAATATTACTGTATCAATTCAATTTACAATATTATTTCGTTTCCTACATTCATATGTGAAATTGTACTACACAATTGATTTTATATCCCTTGTATATACACATACACACTAAACAGATACAACACCAGGTTTCATTGTAAAAAATAATAAACACGAACCTAAAACAAATATATTCATTTAATATCGTTGGATGATCATGAGTTACGCAATGTATAGGCAAGCAATTGCACCACAAATTGCAATACCAAAACGTTTCGTATTTAATCATGACAAAGAGAATTCAGGTCAATTTCCCTATTTATTATCAAAAAACTAGTTTTTTCTAAGTATTTTCAAAAGAATATTTGAAATCTAAAAGAAATTATTGATAGATATTAATCACTTTTACCAACATTGCAACTGGTTCTTTTCTTAAAAACCCATGCTTACCAGTTGAAAAATGACTACATAGAGAGGTTGCCATAATTTAAATTAATAATATTGAGGATTAATGCCAGCTGTAGTATGAATATCTTTTCGCATACGAAAAGCCACTAATTTTGTCTTTTAAAAAAACATTACAATTGCGATTGCTCTTTGATGTTATTATTATATGTACCATTGGTCATTATTTATGTTTTTCCTTCAACTTTTACAATAGAGATAAAATAAAAAAAGTTTTCTAATAATAGAGATTAAAGGAATGAGAAAATTTTGTTTTTCTTTCAACATTATTTTCAATAAAAAGTGTTTCACGACTAATGTGTTATACAGGACACACTGTTCACTACTACCACCATACCAACAATCACAATCTCATTATCTTATCCAAAGAAAAATTCACCTTCGGCCTCTGAAGGCGATGCTTGGTTATCGAAACGAGTGTGTCAGATAGTATAACAGAGGCTGTTGGTATACTAGTAGTAGTGCGTTTAGTGTAAATGTCACCAATAGCTCAAGATGTTTAAAATTCTCAAAAATGTATGTATCACATTGTTATTTACAGAATGTAACAGTATGAATATCCTTTGTTAAATGCATATCTAGAGTGAACATACTCGTAATTAAACCAAATCTTGATAACTACTACTTGTAGCTATTTTTAACTGATAACACAGGGTCATCAGGTACTGCAAATATTAGGTAAACATTAGTTCGAAGTGATATCTTTTTAAAAAACACAGATGAAATTGTAAATAATAGTGATATATTTGTTCACACCTGGCAACTCAAACTTTAAATATTTAAATAGCATTTTATAATGTAATTTTGATAAATTATTAATACTAAATACCAGTACAGGTAATTGTGGCTTATTTCTTACAGTAACGCCGGAGTACACCTACTCATTAATCAGTAATTCGGCTGCGCTACAGCTTGTGACGATTCTTAATCCCTTGAGATAAGGTTGAGCCAACAAGACGAATACATTAAAAGTATTACCTGGAATTTCGTACTTAATTTACTTCATAAAATTGGAAAATCCAGAAATTGCAATATAACATTAGGTAGACACACTCAACAATATATAATACAAAAATGAATTTATAAAATTCCATATAAAATAATAATGCAATTAGTTAGGTTAGGTTAGTCAAATAAAATTACAGAATATAAATTTTTGTAACAGGTTTCTCATAGATACAAAGTGTAACATTTTTTACCTACTACCAATATGTAATATCAAACATTACGATACTAATATGAGTTTCGTAATGTCCACATTTTTCTTCACAGATATCATTGTTCTCAACATACTATAATGTGTCCATAATGATGATGCCTTCTCTTTTTCAACTTTCCCAGCAAAATAAGCTAATAAAATTTTCTCCGATATATCACGGAATTTTTTTGAACTGCAGCAGTCTTCGAATCGCTTATATTGTTTTTCGTATCTATTGCGGGATTTAGCGGGATCCTAGGGTTTGTATTGCGTAAATATCTATTATTGTTTTCCAATGTATTTAGAATGTAATAGTAGTTTACGTAACAAGTCCTGAGAGTGGTCTTTTACTGGACGAGTGGGCAAATTGCAGGGCGAGTCCTGCAAGCCTGCGAATCCGGTAAAAAACCACTTTCGGGACGTATTACGTACAATATTTTTTTTAAACGGGCATTGTACCATAAATACAATCAAATGCATCATTTTGAATATCCATTTTATAATAAATGTCACGTTTTGAACTAAGCGTCAAAATATGTCAAGTTATTTTATAGTTCTAAATAATAAAACAAAACTCGGTTACTATAGAAACCAATTGACCACTATCTTAGACTAACTATTTTATTATTTTTCTCTTTAAAGATTATTACAATAATTTTCTGGCTCGGTCAGACAAAATGACCTAAAAATAAACCGAAAAGTATTAATTTCTGGCCCGTTTTAAAAAAAATATTTTTTATTGAAATACACCGTGAATATATTTTTTTATTTTTGTTTTTCATATCATAATTATAATCCTGAGCTGCATAATCTTCCGTGAACAGCTGTCTAATCTTCATAACAGCCACGATCACAAGTTGGCACCTTGTAACAAGTTGAAATTTTATGGTGGGTATTAAAATCACGAGGTGTCGTATGCCCAGTAATTCAAATTGAGTTGCATTTAGAGAATACATACCTGCAGATGTGATTTGATTAAGGGCCTATTGTGCAAATTTAATGACTAATGATCAGCGTTTAGTACATTCTTACTACTTACATATTGCTTTAAAAGTATAATCATAAACATTAGTATCCTACTTAATTATAACCAAAGGCTTAGCAAGAAATTTTGGATCATCCTTAGCTCAAAAAACTGGATGAATTATCGAAGATATAAGATTTATTTTTATTATATAAGAATTAAATTTTAGACCAGACCGTCCAATTAATTTTAATTGCTAACAGCATTTTCAACTGGTCTAATTGTTACAACATATTATGTTATTTTCTGAAGAGGGATTGTCAAACTATTTATGCATATCACACTCTTCATATTTTTTACATCATTGCTATTCTTGATTGTAACAAAAATGCTGGTACGTGGCTGTGTTAACGTGTTGTTTATAACAAGTGTAAGTAAAAGCATTTTTTATTAAAAAAAACATTATTATATGAAGTATTTAGTCATCGAATGTATATGTATGATTAAGAGATGATAATAATAACGATCAATGCAGTAGTAGTCAAGAAAATTGTCACATTTCATATTCTGACGGTATCTAGAAATATTTTTTTTTGCATTTTTCTGAGGGGTAGGCTGTTAACTTGGCCCCTCAGCTCTCCTCGTTTTGCCACGCCTTAGAACGGCATCAGTGCCACTAGGCTACTCAGTCCACTTAGAAGTACGTAGGCAGAGCAAAATTGAATCGATCACTACACTAGAAGACGAGTAGCAAGGATTTATTTATGCCCCAGGCCCTATTACTTCTTAATCCGACGCTGTTGGCAGCCATCAATTGTGAATGTTTCCAGTGAATTTGTAAACATGGACAAAATTGGTCATCGTTATGTGATAAATACTTTCATTTGAAAGGCGTTAGCCCAACCAATATAACAGCTGAACAAGATTGTACTCTGGGTGAGACTGCTCCTTCGTTATCAACAATAAAATAGCAGAGTTTAAACAAGGCCGTAAGACCCGCGAAACCAATATTATTAAATTTTTATAAATTATTTTTATACCTTCTTGATAATTAATACTTAGGTTCTTCAAACCCGTATCAAAATGGGTCGTTTACAATATAGAAAGACAAAAAAAGTTTTTTAATGTTTCAAATGAGTTTTATATATTTAGGTATGCTTATCCTTTTGTTTCGTCCCTGGCCCGCTAGCAATAAAAATTGGTATCATTCATATCAATTCAATATAGTCTATATGGAAAAGTTTTCAACCTCTATAAACCACTGACAAGCCGCATATATGAATTCATTACCAGGCAAGTATTTTCCAGACTCTACATGAGCATGAGCCATTGAGGCTGTTGCAATTGCTTTATCCTGATACTACTTCTATCAATGGTTTATCTTTTAACGCGTCACTTACTTGTTGACCCAAATTTGCATAATAAGTATCTATTTTGGCTATTTTTGACTGCGATCTAGTCAAACTACGCCTTTACCAGCCCAGAACACGGGTAGTATGACCTTCGCTGATGAATGATATATCTTAATTTTTCCGATTGTAATAAACCTCGATATCTCCGCATCATAGCGGTAGATCAATGAGCCATAAATTGTCTTCAATATTTCAATAAAATTCTCTCTGTTTCATCTATACGTTAAATGCGTTGAAAAAAATGACTTTAAATGTAAAAAATGACTTTAAATGTTTTTTTCACTTTGCTTATGGGGCTCTGTTAAGATTTGTTGTACCCATCGTGTATACAATATTTCCATGTTCAGTTCGGCGCTTAGTATATTATTTACCACATTGTATAAGAAAATAAAAAACAACTATTTATCTAATTCTCACATGATTATCACACTACTATTCACCAAATTTAATCTCACGAAACTACCTTTTCACTATGTCAAATGACATTATGCATATTTTCAAATATTTAACCAAATATTGTAATTGAATTACGCAAAAAATTTCTAAGTATTTGTTTACCATTACTGTGGGAGATACAGAAAATCAACGAAAATACAAAAATACAAAAAAATAACGACTGGCTATGCCATTCCCTTCAACAATCCATTGAACAATTCTTGCGACATGCGGTCTACCATTTTCAACTATTCAGTGTTTACTGTACCACTACACCAACACTCACTATTACACTGTATCAACGATGTAGAAGAAATTATTTGATAAGAGTAGTTTTGTGAGCTATTTCCAGTAAAAGGGGCAGAAATGTTACTTGCATAAAAATTTAAGAATTTGGGAATGGAGATGGAGAAATTAATAAAATGTGTTTATAGAAAAAATGATAAAAGTTAGCGCAGTGTTTAAAAATGCTTCAAAAGCAATTTAACTTTTTGGGATGTAGGACGTATTTTCTTGAAGTAATATACCAAAAATTTTACAGTACACAACCATATCTACGTGTTTCGTTTTATCTTATTGGTGATATTTATTTATTTGTTATTGTTACATCTTGTTCTAGTTTTCTTAAATCCATACAACGTACCATAAATGTATCTCAAATTTTATTATTGAAAATCTGTTGAGCCTGATTGTCCGATTATAATCACTTCCATATCAATGAATTATTCAGTAGATGGTACGTATTGTGCACTTTCTGGTTTTCTTCTTAACATCGTTGAGTAAGAATTAACGCTAAGAAATCTGTTGCAATTTTCTTTATATAAAAATGAAGCACAAGAGATTAAGTCCTTTTACACTCAAGTAATTCGACTGGTGCCTGTCGTGTGAAGATGCCTGTGGATATTGATCTTGAACTCCTGTAGGCTGTACTCGGGAAAGAGTGTCTTGGTAGCTATTTCACAGGATTGTACTCCTCCAAAGAATCAAGTCCCGATAAAATGAAGTTCTGATCATCTTCAGGCGAGCTCTGTATTCAGGAGCCACTTCTGCAAGTCGAGTAGGTCTTGTAAGAACTGCTCTAGGTGGGACTTTGATGGATAGCTGGGAGAGCATTTGCCGTGGTTGTATGGATTAAAGAGAGTCACGATGGCAACCTTCCTTCTATGTTCTACGCCGTCCAAGTTTCTGCTCAAATCGGGATCACCTATAAGTCGAACTGCCCTCTGAACCTTGTAGAATATTAGAAGCTGATGCAGGGGTATACAGTTTTTGTTCTTAAAGAGGGCTCCAAGTTTTTGTGAGGCTGCCTAGGCTAAATCGGTCAGATTACTACGCTAGAATATATTGTTTCAAACCTCAACACCCAACAAACGAATTTGCGGTGATGGTGATATTTTATGTCTAGACAGGACCAAATCCTGCGCTACAGTACCAATCCTCTTCGTAAAAATATCAGCCTAGGTCTTTGCTGGATTAAGTTCAATCACACAAAAAAATGATAGAAATAAGAAACATTCGCACATTATTTCTTTGAGAAAATAAAATATTTATTTATTTTAGATATATTCCGTACAATGAAATCATTTAATATTTATTCCTCACCAGGTAGTACACTTGGCATATTCAAGATCATACCCATCTCTTTATAGTGTGCCAAGAGCTTTAACCACAATAGCTGTATCAGCTTCGTCTTCTGCATCATCCCCTACTTCTGCAAGGTTTACAAACATAGCTGATTACAGAAGGAAAGAAGGAAAAGCTCAAGAATTAGAAGCAGAGAAGCAATTAAGTGAAGATCATGAAATCGAGGAGAACCCAAATGAAAAAGATAAAAATGAAGCCAATCCAACTTTCCTGCAGAAAAAAATTAATAAAATTTTAACAAAACTGCAGTTCATATCTAGTTTTGTTGCACCTCCTGAACCAGAAGAAAATAACTGTAAGTAATTTACAAAATTCAAATTTAATCCACATAAAACTTCAATTTCCTCATTGCTCATCATCATGCTACTTTCATCTTATCTAGGAATTTGCTGAGTAGTAGCACTTTAATTCTTCTTTGGAAATATACTTAGTTTCATAATAATAATTTTTTGCAGCCACGGAAGTTTCTACAGAAGAAATTCCAAGGAGTGAAGTTAAGATTGATTTGAAGCAACCCGACTTTTTCAAGTCCAAGACCCCCTTCCAAAACCTAATCTCTCAACAGTATGGAACTCCATTGAAAATAAACTTGGATATCCAAGACTCAGAAAGTAGTACCGAGTTTGAAAACTTTGATGATGTTAATTGTACGAGTCAAGAGAATAATAAAATTGGTCAAGCTGGAATACATTTTGCCGAACTATTTGGAAGTTTCCTAGCGCTTGTTTACGGAGCTTTTGCACATATTAATAAAGTTATTCAAGGAGAATACCAGCCTGAAACTACAATTTGAGGGATTATCAATACAGTTCTTATATTTATTATAAATCAACATTCAATTAAAAAACTAAATATTCATATATTTTAATGTCAATCAATTTATGTCACCCAGATCTCTAAATGATTCTATTTTACATAACAATAGAACAGGTTAGAATTGATTTTTGAGAAAACTAAGTTTCACACGTATTTACTATTTCATATTAATCATAACGATAATCGAGATTTATTTTGTAATTGTGGAATTCGCGCACCATCCCAATATAGGGAACCTTGATCATATAAAATGTGTCCCTGATTATGTAAAACGACTCTTGTTAGGAATAGAAATAAAGTCTTTTTTATGGTAAATATGAAAAAACTCATGCAGAAAAATTGTATAGAATCAACATTTAGACCCATATAACAAATTTCTTTCTATTACTATCGGCTTAATACTAATTAATGTTAATTAAAAAAAGTAAGTTGAATACATATTAAATGTTAGGCTTCACTAATATTTACGCATTAATCAATAAGTTTCCGGAAATGCTCAAAATCTTTCTGTGATTCACATTAATATTTCTCTATCATTCGGAATCTGTTCTTGATAAACAAATGGTTCTACACCCATTCTTCCCCATAGAAAAACTCCAGAGTTGGGAGTGAAGCAGGCCAACATCTCACACTTATCCTCCCAAACCATCTTCCACCAAACTGATTATTGAAAGTATGCTGATTTAATGTCCCTCCAATAAAGAAAGGTCTCATGATTCCTAGTTTGTCTGACACGATACAACAAACAACATGTCATGAATGTGGTACTACCGGTCATACCGGTTATAGTTTAACTTTAAAAACGTCAAGATGCTTTTCAAGTAACAATCACCAAAAAATATGAAATAAGTTCTTTCATCTAACACTAAAATATTTTTTCGATAGACGACTTGATAAGCTTTAATTAAAAGGCCTCTACTTTCATTTGCTGTGTCTCTTCCATATTAGAAACCAAAACACATAACAAATAACGGGACGTATCTACAGAAACCACGAAAATAAAAGAACCAAGTAAAACAAAACTTCAATGTTTAGATAAAACTTCCAATACTGTGAAACGATATATCGATTACAGGTGCCGGCATTTTGTATTTTTACGAGCAGACAATAAATACACTTTACCTTCATTATTCTTCAAAATATTTTCTATTCAAATTAACATACTTTTTAATGTATTTTCGAAACACTTCTGAAACTCGTCGACCGCGGATCTTGTTTTTGATGTGCGGAAACAAAAGTCACTGACCAAATCTGTGTTGATCCATCAATTCAATTTTCTGGCTGATTACTAATTAATTTGAGCAGCGCCAATAATAATTTTGAGTTCACCATCTTAAACTGCTCCTACATTGAGTATTTTTAAGAAGGTTTTATGTGACAAACGCTTCCAAAGTGTTGGAACGATTAGGAACTAAAAATTTGATTTCTGCTCCGAATTTTGATAATTATGTTAATCTAATAAGATGGTGAATACCAACTTTCCAACTTTTCGAAGATTTTTTACTTTACTGCAGGCATAACCCCCTTTTTTTATTTTGCTGCTATTATATATCCTAGAAATTTTATTATATTTTAAACAACACTTAAGTGATTTTGCAACAATCTCGTATTCAATGGTTACCTTAACTAATATGAAATATTATTAAACAAGTTTTATTTTTGCCTGGAAGGGAATCCATATTTATTGGAACGTTTCAGAATTAGTTTTGCATACCTCTGATAATTATCAATACCCACACAGCAATATTCAACCATTTGTAATCAAACAAGAATTCAAATAAGGTTATTAACACGAAAAATTCAAGGTTGTTTAATATATCACGAAATAAAGTTAAGATGTGAATTAACATCTTTTATACCTCCTCATAAAAATAGATGATAACGATTGTTTTTTAGATTCAATTTAAGATAACAGTTAAGTATCTACGTTGATAATATTGAAAAAATATAGAATGAATTACTCTCCCGTTATGGTGTTAGGGTGTTTCTAAATTCAGACGACAAAATTCAGGAGGTGATTGCTCGCATGAAATTAACCAAGATTTTATTTCTTTTCTAAAATTTAAGTGATGCTGCTTGACATTCTGTAATTTTCGTGCTCTCTCCAAGGACTAACTACGGTTATTTTTTCAATATTCCTATTACATTAAACGGGTGTGATACTAGCAACACTTACTTTATTTCATATCAAAACTTTTCCTAAGATGAAGTTACATGAAATAGAATTCAAATCCTTGTTTTATTTGAAAATATTTTTTATTGATAAATTTTTTTCCGAAAACCAATAGCTGCAAAGGAAAAAAATAAACACCATAATTTATAATTTTCCTAATAAATTGAGTAGAAAACAGTTTAGACATAAAATATAATATGATTTATAATATATTGTGGAAATAACCACCTTTATCCAAAATATAAACCTACGTGTTATGGATTGCCGCACTCGTTTAGAAAAAGAAACTAAATTTTAGTCACCACCTTTTAAGGGTGAGATCTCAGAAAGGGCTGGGTTGAAGGAATTTTCTTATAGGAAAACTTCTTGAATTGTGTAGTATGAATTTAGAAACACCCTGTATATCTATCTTCTTTATTGTAAAGCTTTAAGAAAGTGTGATATCTATTAACTTCTGTTTTAATCAATATTGAGTCATATTACAAAAATATCCATTAAGAAGAAATGCAGGCAAACTTTAGTAATCGAATATTGAGAGTATCCAGATAAAAATTGCTGAAACTGGTTGGAGAGTAATTGAAGCTCCTTCTGGTTTTAGCTGGTACTCTTTTGAAAATCTTTTTTTAGTCTCTGTTTAATCTTAGTTTACCTTATGTCGATGGTCACGTTTTTAGAAAATTTATCACTATTTGTCAAAATACTCCTGGGGGGTATTATCGCGCAGACTGAAAGCTGGCGCGATATTATGTATGGTTTCACCCCTTATTAAGTTAATGGTAGAATGTTATAATAAAATAACTTATTCCTTAAAATTTGTACCTTAGTGTTTGTTGATTTATAGCTTTTAATTTGGGCCTTTTTAGCTAACTAATTGGCTCTAAAGATAAAAAATCTGGAATTATTTTCTTGGTAAGTATTATGTTCTAGATGGCCCTAAAATACGCCAGAAAAACATGGGTAAACCTGGAAAACTGACACCATTGAACGAGCGATTGAGGCTATTAATAACGAATCTTCAATTCGAAAAGCTGGGCGAGACTTCAGAATTCCTGAATCCACATTTAGAGATGAAATGAAAAAATAATCACCAACCGCTCGACGTGTCCTTCTACAGTCCATTAAAGAATGTCTTTTACCGAGAATTCTATCAGCATCGGAAGATAAGCGATAAGCGAAAAATAAACATGACTGATCTAGCAAGTTTATTTAATCGAAAAAAGTGGCTACGAAGGAAAAAGGTATATCGCTCAAATGGAATATTCCTTTTAGATATAGACAAATTTATACCTGATGACTTTGCCCCAGTGTAGCAGTATCTCAATGTAGCCATATAATGTGATTTGGACAGAGTAATATTCTTTTTTTCTACAATTTCATTAATGATAGTAACTTGGAATTCTGTTATTTTTGTACACATGCAAAGGACTAATTACGAGTTCTTTTCATTCCTGTTATTCCTGTTACATTATACGGGGGTGAAATGAGCAATCCTTACTTTATTTCATATCATACTTTGTTTCAAGATGAAGTTTTTCGAAATAAAATTATAACTTAAGTTCCTTGTTTTATTTAAAAATATAATTATTGTTAAATTTCATTTCCAATACCGATAGCTGCAGATCAAAAAAATAAACAATAGTTCAAAATTTTTTAAATAAAATGAGATTTTCCTCAGAGAGTTATATTTTATAACATTCGAAATTGCAACAAAATCCTCAATTTTTAAATAATGTATTGTTTACGCACGAGATACATTTTCCAAGAGTATCTATCATAAATTTTCACATAATCACGTATGGGTAGACGAGAATCCCCATGAGATTAAAGAGCATCATTTTCAAAATGTCTTTTTTAGTGATTGTATGGATTGATATTATAAGGGATAATGTAATTTGGCCACATTTTTAGCCTCATCCTTCAAATGGAATTTCCCATAACAGTTTTCTCGAAAATGATCTCCCTGAACGACTTGAAGGTATCACTGATATCAGACAGAACATGTTGTTCATACACGATGATGCTCTAATACACTTTTGATTTCTGTTTATGGGATTACCTTAGTCTTCACGACACCCATAGTTGAATCTTATTGAACTAGCATGTGACACAATAAGAAATTTAGTTGTAGTTATAATTTTATGTCATAAAACGTCATCTTAAAACAGAGCGAAATAAAGTAAGTGCTGCTAATTTCACCCCCATATAATTCAACAAGAATATTGAGAAAATACTATTAGTAAGTCCTTTGCCAATGCACGAAAGTTACAGAATTTCAAGTTTCTAGGTTTACTGAAATAGAAACAAAAATAAAAACTTAATTTAATTTTGGAAAGGGATGTACTGCGGAAATTTTGTTATAGAAAAGACCCATCTTAATTTCACATTAGCAATCACCTCCTGAATTCTGTCCTATGAATTTAGAAACACCCTTTATATATTCCGTAGAGTTTTAATTGTATATTGCTCATCGACGAGTTTTTTCTAATGGCGTCACTGAACTACTTAAAAATGTGAGTAACCATCAGTCTATTATTGTCCAAAAACACATTTTGCAAATTCCACAGACAATTCATGAATAAAACCTCCACTGTGAGGAACCAGCGAAGGAATTTCACCAGCTTACATACGGGTGGAATTTTCTGTATCATTCAAAGAATTCCAAGAGTTTGAAATCAATTTTTTCTACATATCACATTTGTATAATTTAAGAATGCGTTCAATATTGTATTGATATACTTGAGACATTCATGTAAACCAAAGTTTGTCGCATTCATCAGAAAAACTAAATCAAGACAACATTTCTGTTACCTTCTATTACTGTTCGATCCACTTTCCGATATATTAGAATACAAAAGAAAAAAGTGAAAATAACTAGTACACTCGAAGACTAGGCCTGTGTGTCGCGCCTACTTCAATAACTACAGTTATTCACTTTGTGCGTCTTCTATTTTTTGTCGTTTCATCGCCTAAAGACTGGTTTGGCCGGTGGTTTATTTGCATCAACAACACATTTGCTTATTGTTCTTTAGTCATACGGGTGAATTCGTTTTTGCCGGTTGAAAAAAGAATATTTGACAATGTCTTCGACTGTGACAAAGTTTTTAGTGATATTTGGTTTAATGAAGGTGAGCAAAAATTATATCATTTCACACTAGGTGTAATATATACAAAGTAAGGAAATTTTACTTACCTATCAACCAACTTTATACTAAATATGGCTGAAAAATTCACATTATAATTCTATCTAATAAATTGTCAATGTCAATTCATAAATCAAAGTTGTTGACGGTAGGTAATATTTTGATAGAAATCAAGTCGAAACGTATGAAATAATTTTATGAGAAATTCTTTGTTTGTTGAAACAGAGATGTGGAATAAATTTGTTAATAAATAAGGACGAGTTTGGTGAAACGCATGGACACATCGATTTGTATTATTAAATACCTATTTTCTTCAAAAAATTTACGGAGTGTGACAGTGACAAGTTCTGGACATAACTCTGGTGCAATACATGTCCTTAACCGTTTTGGAAATATTAATCTGTTACAAAAACCTAATAAGTAATACTAAAACTTTACTCAATATCTCAGGCGTGACTGATCTAATCGCAAGCCTGATTCGTCTAATAAAGTCATCTAAATTGAGGAGGTTATTCATGTTCACTTTTGTCATATCTCCACAAAAAGAAGTCTTATGGCGTCAGATCAGGTGATCGTGCTGGCCATTATTTCTATCCGCGCCTCCCAGACACAGGTTCGGAAAATTTTGGTTTAGGTACATTGATTTAGCAATGGAGAAAAGCTCCTCCTTGGTGAAACCATATCATGTTTATAGGAACTTATAGATTTGCTGGATCAGGATATGAATTTGACACGACCTTATTTTGGAGCAAATCTACATATATATCCCCATATATGCCAAAAAAGTAGGATTTTGGTTTTGGTGTTTTATCCAATGAGGACTCTCCTATGAAATCTTCTTCCTGTTATCATTATATATGGATGGATTTTATTTTCCTGACATATTCAGAAAATTGATATGTAGCTAACTTTGCACAGAGCTCATATTCGATCAGAATTGGAAACTACTTTTTTAGTTGTCTTACATGACCAAGCTTACGAAACTGCTTTTCTATTTTGCTTATTATTAGGGCCATTTTGGATACTTTATGTGAGATAAGCGCTCAACTTCCATTATCCAAAATTTGTAGAATGGTTATTTTGTACATTTTGTTGAATGAACCATTTCTGGATATTATTGCGTACAGTTAACGAAATCAAAACGACAATATTTTCTTACAGGCACACAACAATTTGCTAAGACTATTAGTGTTAAACGAAAATAAACAAAACTTTTTCCCTCAATATCAAAATCTACATTGGAAATATCTATTGAGTGTAATGTATCGAATTTTTAAAATTAAATAATTTCCTAATATTTCCTAAGTTTATCAATCTGAAAATACTTAGTATTTCCGAAACTGTATAAAATTTTCTAAAAAATGTGTATGAATAAATAATACACAGGAAGTTGCATTTGAAATAAGAAAGTTGGTAAAGTCCATTGTATGATTTTTTCTAAAATGCGCATTTAAAAATACAAATCCACGTGTCTAAACGCTTTTCCTAACACGCTCTCATTTATTAATTAACGAATTTATTCCATTTGGTCCTTTCATACCATATAGAATGGAAATTTGGCAGTGATATAAATAAATACTATTTCCAAGATCTAGAATGTTTACTCAATTGTTTGGGTAATTAGATTCCTTTAGAATTTCTATTCTAATGCATCTATTTTCACAGGTTAAATACTACTACAGGCCGTTTTCTTCCAGTATAATTTTTACTATATTTTTTCTATACAGTATATACTATTTTCAGCGATGACATGATATGATATAATCCTCCAAGTAATAGTTGCCTTTCACCTGAGCGATAACGACCTAATCTGATGAAAATCTTTCTCCTGTACATGTGAAACATCAATGTTAGGATATACGCAAAAGTCCATAAGGGGCAGCTCTGAATATGGTGAGTGGTGAACCCACTTAAAGTGCAATTGGTGAATTTTAGTCATGGCGATCACCAAAATGTGAAAAATTGTGCTGTTCTGATGAAAAATCACTTCCTTTTTATTCTAATGTGATCGATTTTTTGAAATTTCTCCCTTTCAGGTTCAAATCCTGAGCTACAGTGTAAGCCTTGCCTTTCCTTGCCAGTTGCTGCATTAAACTCAATCAGATTGCTCCTGGTCGACTCCAGAATGTTTCCAAGTGCGGTATTGATAGTGTTGATTTGTTGCTGCCTACTGATTTGCATGTTGGCCGAGATTATTGGGACGGTCGCTTTGAACAACGACACCAGTATCGTCTGCGAAGCTATACATCGGTTTGATGTCGAGTAGACCGTTGATGTGAAGAAGAAAGAGATCGCTAAAGAACACTAGCGTTGATTCCAAATCTTTTTGAGATTTGTCAATTCATAGCGACCTAGATGGATCGGTCTGTGAGAAACCTAATAAGCCAGCTCAGTCGATAAGTGAGAACGACAAACCGTATGATCTTCATTTAATTTGAAAGTTTTCATGCCAAACCCTGTCAAAAACCTACGATATGTCCAGTGCGATTGCTCGGTATTCCCCATATTTCTCTATAGTGTTAGTCCATACGGTGGTGACAGAGACCAAGAGTTTCCCGGTTGATCTATGTTTAAAAAAACAGTATGGATGATCGCTAATTAAGACTCAAAATATCTCAATATTTGCTGGTTAATGACTTTAGCAATGGCTGAGACTAAAGCAGTCGGACGGTAGTTGTTAGGATCCGTCTTTTTTTCCTTCTTTTGGGTATGGGTTGAACCCCAGCAATTTACCAATCTGTTATTTTTCTTTCACACCTACTCCCAACCGATGAAAATTCTCCTGATGATACTACTACATTTATAAACTAGCCTATAATACTAGCTATACTGGCTATAATAAGTATAAATAAGCACATATGTTTAAAACTCACTTAAGGCAGTTTCATGTATATGTCTTCAATGCAGTCACAGTTTCATCTGATTCTGCACATCCACTGTGATAACATCAACCTCACCTCTCAATATATTAGCGTTTTCGTAGTGGGATGGCGGCAAAATTAGACACCAAAGTGTACTAACTCTAATATAGGTTTCGAATACTTATTTATTCATCGTCATCGTCAATTAATTAGTCTCTTCATGTAGATGGATAAGTCTTGTAGGAAGAGTTGATTGTGTCTTCTTGTATTCAGTATAATACTGATTCTGAGCTGAAAAATTTGTAGGATATATATATATATATATATATATATATATATATATATATACTAGCATATGAAAATATTTTTTTATAGTATTTTATTTTATTATTCAATGTAGTTGCCTTCGAGTGCGATGCAACGATTATAGCGGTCATACCAATTTCGATACCAATGTTATAATACGATTTGTCTTTAAACTCAAATTAGACTCAAATGCCTTGTAATAGTGGATGTTTATGATTGTTGAATAGTATATAAATAATATAATACTATGCTCACTTCAAAGTACTGATGCCATAAGCTAACAAGCCAAATTTGTATCTCTCACGCTTTGGAGTCGGTCCACTGATAGTACTAAGTTTCATCCATTGTCTCATATCGACGTAATTTATTATTAT
This sequence comes from Diorhabda sublineata, assembly GCF_026230105.1. Taxonomy (NCBI): domain Eukaryota; kingdom Metazoa; phylum Arthropoda; class Insecta; order Coleoptera; family Chrysomelidae; genus Diorhabda; species Diorhabda sublineata. Next base: position 10,525,428 of record NC_079476.1, read on the forward strand.
TGGACAGCTCCAAACACTGCTCAGAATCATTACTTCATTGTTGTATTTTGGTCGATTGTAAGCTCACGCGACACCCAGTATAACGAACACGTACTTTTGATATTGTTAGATTCTCAGCTATCTCAATCAGCTTCACTTCACTTTATTATCCGAAGTTATTTGGTGGACTTTTCTGATGTTTTCGTCCACTACATGCATCATCTGCGGTGCTCATTATGCTTTGTTTAAATTTGATTTTCCTAAGGCTGCTTCACTTAAACTGAAATACCAAAATATGTATTTATTATTTCAAAAAAGACGCAAATTAAAAAAATTCTTAGTACATCTTACCAGTCTTTTTTGTGATCTAATCTTATTTGGGAATGGAAAGAAACTAAATCCCGACAGCTTGGAAAATGGTAAATAGATTAAATCTACATTATCGGTAAAGGTCAATAACATCAGTGTTATAGGCGTCAACAAATTATAATATTTCAACTATCAACCGGTATGATCATCACAGCCGTAGATTGAAATATATGATTTAAAAAAATCAGCAAGGAGCGTCAACATTTTTGATATTATAGATCAGCTTTAGTTCAAGAATTTTTCGATATTACACCTCTTGGACTATTGATTATTTTCATAATTCAATGCTTTCATCATGTTATCACTATCATTATTTCAATAACAATAGTTGATCTGCTTCTAAAATATCTAAATGATCTTTCTATTTCATAAATTTCTTATTATTAATGATAAATTTTCCAGATCTTATTGTATCACCAAAGTTCAATTACTATGTTCATATGAAATTTTCTATCAAATGTTTCCTAACTTCTAATCAATCTATTGATTGAAATTGTGATACTTTCTGGCTTTTCATGACAATACATGAAATAGGAAAATTGTTGGAAAATTAAAAAAATGTCGATTGAATAAGATAATAAGAATGAGAATAATTTTTATGTGAAACAGAATGTTCTATTTCGCATTTTTGTTATTCTATAATTTTCAATTAAAATCACGTCCCGATTCACGAATGATATTCGATTTAACGACCATAGGATTGATGAGTCGCGAGATATGTATCTATCGAATATACAGTGCTTTTCAGATAAAAGTATCCACCTTTAATAACTTTTGTAATACTGGTATTTAGAAAAAATCCAAAAACACGTCAATTTATGTTGGAAGGGGCAAGCATTATGGCTTATTTAAACTTACTGGAAAAGCCACCCCCCCACACCTAGCAGCATCCCCTTTATTTTTTTAAATTACTTGTCATATTTTTTATGTAAAATTTGTATACTCCTCCTTGAGCTGATTTCAAAAATGTATAATACTTGTAGGTTAAAGTGGTTAGTTTATGAGATAAACAATTTTTCTTTTAAGAGCACAAATTTTACTTATTATTTACTTTCACCTTATTTGCCTGCACTAAAATGGGTTGTACAACAGTTCAAACCCTTTAATCTTTTTAACTATGCTATTTATTCTACTTAAAAAATCCAAACAACAAAAAACTCTACTTTTTATTAAAGTTTGACATTGTCAACTAGAATTTGTAGTCACTATTGATAGTGTAATTTGATACATTATTTTATTTGTTTCTCTGAAATGGTTTACTCTTTGCAAGAAAGAATTGAAATTGTAGGTTTATACTACCAAAATAATAATTGTGCAAGAGCTGCTGCTAGAATATTTAACGAATTACATGACGGAAGACATGCAACTCATAAGTATGTAATTCAACTGATGGAGAAATTTACCACAACTGGGTCTGTTTGCAATAAAGTGCATAAGCGAGAGGGACTCGTAAATAACGAAGCAATCCAAGTGGCAATTTTAGGGCAAGTCAGCTTAGAGGCTCAACAACCCCAATCGTTGTCAACAATAAGTAGAGCGATCGGTGTTTCATCTTCTATAGTTTTCCGAGTTCTACATAAATTCAAGTACCACCCATACAAAGTTAAGTTGGTGCACGAGTTGAATGAAGATGATTTTGATCGTCGTCTAGAGTTTTGCGAATCAATGACGCAAATTATCAATAACAATTCACAATTGTTAAACAATATTTGCTTTTCTGATGAATGCTCATGGTCATTAAAGGGCTTAGTAAGTAGGCATAATTGTAGATATTGGGGTGAAAGTGATCCACATATTATGCGTGAATTCCATACACAACATCCCCAAAAGTTAAACGTTTGGTGTGGTATCCTAGGTGACCACATTGTCGGACCTTTCTTCATCAACGGAAATTTGAATGGTGAATCATATCTTGAGTTACTCAGGGAAGGGGTTGACCCACGTATTACAACAATAATAGAAAATGATGATAACCTTTCCGAAGATTTACTGGTATTTCAACAAGACGGAGCTCCCCCACACTATGCTATGCCTGTCCGACAATTTTTAAACGAAACATTCCCCGCTCGTTGGATAGGTAGAAGGGGGCAGATGATGGAGTGGCCACCTAGGTCACCGGATTTAACACCCCTAGACTTCTTTTTATGGGGGTATTTAAAAACAAAAGTTTATGCTACCCAACCAGAATCTCTGGATGATTTACGAGAGAGGATAGAAAATGAATGTCGACAATTAAATCCAGCCGTATTAAGCAATGTCAGAGAGGCATTTCAAAATAGATTATACCATTGTATGGAAGTGAATGGTACTTATTTTGAACACTTATTGTAACTTCATAATAAATAGCACAGTTAAAAAGATTAAAGAGTTTGAACTGTTGTACAACCCATTTTAGTACAGGCAAATAAGGTGAAAGTAAATAATAAGTAAAATTTGTGCTCTTAAAAGAAAAATTGTTTATCTCATAAACTAACCACTTTAACCTACAAGTATTATACATTTTTGAAATCAGCTCAAAGAGGAGTATCCAAATTTTACATAAAAAATATGACAAGTAATTTAAAAAAATAAAGGGGATGCTGCTAGGGGTGAGGGGGTGGCTTTTCCAGTAAGTTTAAATAAGCCATAATGCTTGCCCCTTCCAACATAAATTGACGTGTTTTTGGATTTTTTCTAAATACCAGTATTACAAAAGTTATTAAAGGTGGATACTTTTATCTGAAAAGCACTGTATATCAAAATTGCAACCTCATTTAGTTTATGTTTCATATGAATGATTTATTATACAAAACCTTTTCAAGAAGTTAATGAGTTATTTCAACCGAAAATACTGTGCAACCTTGATATATCGAAGTTCAAGGGGAATGTGACAACTTCGATATATCGAGGTCTTTGATACGAGTATATCAAGTTTAGATATATCGAGGTGTTTTTCGACAGACTTCGATATATTGAAGATCACAACAACCCTCATGATTTTGTTTCAATGCAAATTATGGAGCAAAATATGGTGTAAATGCAAACATAATTCACTGCAGTAGGATAAATTATATTTTATATAATTATAAGATAAATAATAAACAAAGCATACGAAGTGCAACAATGAAATTAAATACAGTACAGTATTAAATGTCAATTACAAATTACAGTAATACGAAATCAAATTTCATCTAGGATTTGAAAAAATTCAAAATTGTTGTTTGCTTACTGCCAGTAAATCCCGCCTTGTCCAATGCATCATCCAGGACAACTATTCATTGGATTACACAATCACTCATTGCTGTTTTATTTTGTAAAAATCTATTCAAGGAGGTAAAGGCATACAGTGCATCACAGAGTGTTGGATTTTGCTCCGGTACATTCTCGTCTTTGCTATCTTCTCTCATCCTCTTCTGCCACTTGCGAAATAGATGCGACAATGTCTGCATCGCTGAGTATACCGCATGCAGACAGATTTTCATCGAAATTAACAAATTCCTCGAATAAAAGTCCGTCAACGTTCAGTGTCTTCGTTCCATCGATCGGGAGTTTCAATTGCATCTTATCAATAATGCAGTCCTGTTCATCATTTTGATTCTGCTGTTTAAATCCGCTTTTTTTGAAACAGTTCTTTATTTTTTTTTCAAACCTTTGAAGCCATCTGCATGGCGTCAAGGTCATTGATTTTTGTTGGGTTATTGTGTTCAATATCATAAAAGAACTGGTGCACAACTTCTTTTCTGTAAAGAGCTTTAAAATTTTTTACTATTCCTTGATACAACGGTTGTAGCTTCGATGTCGTATTTGGAGGTGAAAATTCAATTTTTATGTTTTCGATCTTTAGGATATCTCCATGAGCTGTGCAATTGTCGATAAACATTAGAATTGTTTTTTCTTTTTCCTCATTTCTTTGTCCAGATCAGCTAACAATTGACAAAAAATTTCAGATTCGATCCAAGATTTTGTGCCAGCAGCACAGTAATTCTAAGCTGACTGTCGTTCCCACCATGGCAAGAATCCACTTAAAACGTGAAGGTTTTGTCAGGTAAGCACTGGTAATGAAGACCAGTCTCGTCAGCATTGAAACCAGCCATTACTAGTACAGAAGTCACTTTCACATTTACCCAGTTGTTGAGCAAATTGAGTTAATTGTTTTTTCTTGTAGGATTGGTCCACTTATCAACCACTGCAGAGAGCAATCTTCGATGTCTTCGAATTTAGCTCCTTTAATTCTCTTTGATAAAGATGATTCGTTATCGTATTTTTCATTATTGTACACAGTGTGGTGGTAGGTATATCAAATTCACATTTTCTCTTGTCACCAGTGTTTACAGGCTCTATCATTTGAATTTTTCTTCATAGGTTTATGTTTTTTGCTTTGCCATCGCACAAAAAAATAAAAAATAAAAATTACTTGTAACACGTTACATTTTAGACTAAAACTCACACCATATTAAAAATATTGTATTGTAATTCCCCGGTATCGGTGACAAATCGCAAGAAGAAAGTTTTTTTCCGTACATATTTTGTTCACTTTGTGTTTTTTATTGCAAAAACTTCAATATATAGAAGTTTTTCAGGCCGTTATATAGAGGTAAAAATAACGTTGAATCAAAGATTCGAAAGGAGTAGAAAAGTGGTACTATTATAGAATAATAGTCAGACTAGACTGCAACCATTTGACTACAAGGCGACGATCTAACCATGCGATCGTCAATGCACTTTTGTTATAAATCGTTTGGTGACAAAATTCTTATATGAAATTATAGTTAATTTATTTAATGATATTCAACTACGTCAAAACTAGCCAATTTGTATAATAAAATCAATTTTTTCCAACATAGTATAGATTTCTTGTGTTAAATATACGAGTATATAAATAGATATCAGTAATAAACAAAAAACAAAAATCTACAGTACGGAAGACCACTATTCGCCACAAAAAGCAGGGTTAAGATATTGCAATCGTTAAGGGAAAGATTTTTCATACGAAAAGCTAAATAGAAAGTTTCTAGTTGTAGATAAAGTCACTATAGAATCGGCAGAGCTCACAAGCTAGCACAATCTATCTAGACGCACAAACAGACAAACGAATAATATTTCGTATGATTGATTAAAGAGGAGCAAGAGAATACAGCTACATGTTATTGAGAGGACTTTAACTGCAGACTTTAGACAACTATTTAGGAAGGTTTCCAAAATTTAATAGAATTAGATAAGCAAAATAAATCTAGTGCCACTAAAGGTTTACGTATACATGCAAAGAACATGCGAACTTTATCTCACCTAAGTAAATTCTCGGATAGTACCTTCTTCAAAAATTACGTGAAACTATACAGGAAAATTTATCATAAGACAATAAAAGCTGCCAAAGATATTTATTATAATAGGAGACTCGCCAAGTCTCGTAATGTTTCTAAACATAACATGGTCCATTGTGAATGACCTAAGAAATAAGGCTTCATCTTGGAACATAATCTCTACTTCACCTAATAATCTTGATAATTACTTTGTGAATGTTTTCAAGTCTGCCCGATTTCACATTAAATCACCTTACCACCTTAATTAACGTTTCATTTCAAAATGGCACTTTTTCTAATTGCTTAAATCAAGTATCGAATTATTCTCTAATTGTACCCCTTCCCACTGCAGCCTAAACAGCCATCACTCCACTGCAACATCTATTGTTATTTTAATTAACAAATTGCATTCCTACGGTTTCAGGAGAATACCTGTCGCATGGTTTATAAGTGATACCTTACCATCAGTCAGCTTGTAAGGGTTTATATAATGATATCTTCTTGCGAAACAACAGAATGTGAAGTGCCCCTATGCTCAGTAATATGACCTATTTTGTTTCTTATGTTTATAAACGATATCGCCTATCGCAACATATTTGGTAAAATAAGTCTTTTTGCAGACGATACCAGTTTCTCTTACAGCAACCCTGACCTCACTCTTAAATCATGGTGCGATACTACGTTTCTAAACTAAAGTTTTATCACATAAAGTTAACAATGCAAAAAAAGAAACAATCATTTGCCAATTGAAATGAAATCGATATCATCTTTTCCCGCATTTCGCATCAATTTAAGGGCATATTTACTGGAAAGTGTCCTCTACTCTGTAATAATAATATTTAATTCCAGGCATGCTACATACTAGTTTAATGTTGCTATGGACTTATATACTAAGTATTATCTATTACTATTACCTATAATTTTGTTATTCATTGTGGTTTCCTTTTGTATATTGGAATTTCATTTTATTTTGTATCTTTATTTAGTTATTTTTATTTATTTATTATTTTAATGATTTGTAATATTTTAACATTCAGTTGAACGACAAAAATAAGATATCATGCAACCTCTATTTCCATTTGAGATTTTAGTTTGAGTCTGTCCCCACTAGAGGTTAATGTATATAAAAACCAGTATTTCCATGAAAAATAATTGTGACCTGGCTTTGCTTATTTCCGAATTTTCTATAAAGAGCAAAATACACAGGTTTTTATGTTTTCAAATTGACTCACTTTATAGGTATATGTAAAAATTCGGTCCTTTTTGTCCATTTTCCCACAAAGCTGAGGTATTTTGTCATGTATACTCAAGAAGTTTTCATTTATTTTTTATTTATTCATTTAAATTTTTATCATTACTCGATCTGCGTAATTATGATCTCTAAAAAATATGTAATTTCTTCTGTTTTACAGATCTGTTCATCTCAACTCGGTTCTCCACCTAAAGTTGAAAAAGTAACTTTATTACTAGAATCATATATTCCACCTGCTATGCAAATGATGGCGTATTTAACTGAAATGATGAAGTACGATTTGAAGCCTACAACAGCTCCACCTTACGGACCAACAACTACTTCGACAATTAAGCCCACGCCTTTTCACAGGCCGGGTGTCTATGCCCCCCTCAAGCCTCCGGGACGAGATTCCTATTATCAGTCACTTCAAAAAGGCAAGTATATTCCATAATACTGCTTAGTTGCTTCTACATTTATTGATAAAATAAAATCTAAAATATCGGATATATTAAATTAACTGTGTAAGTCAATACGGATACAATAAGAATATCAAATATCTCCCCCTTTTTACTACCACTATTCTATTTAACCATATGTACAAAATTAGAATTAGTTTGATTTAAATTTTAGAATAATAATCTACTATTAATCTTAAAAATTATTCATTCAAGTATAAGTAAATCAAGTTCATTGTTATAATTTTTTTTCGTTTTGTGTTGAGTACCTACCTACCTACCGCGCTTCTCTCATAGTTTCGTTTCATGGATGTAAATAATCGTTATCTTTCTCTACAATTTCAAACCCGTGTTGTCTTCTTTTTAATGAAGGCTGTAGGCTACTTCAATAGTTCTGTTTCTCAAGGCCAACTGAAAATAGTTCTTTGATGTCAGCTACCTAACCAAAGGCGTTAACTTTTCTGTACCCAATCTGTCTCTCTCTATAAAATTTGGCATTTTCACATGTGGCGGTTAACAGTCTCGTCGGTAGAACCTTCAAGTTTATTATCTCTCGCCGTTTTAGTTGTTCCAGTGTCTCACAGAGTACATATCCTAACTCGCCAACATCATCATCTGATGCTTTTCTATTTCTACTATATTTTATCAATTCCATGATCGGGTCATACTTGTAGGTAAATTTCTTATAAATTGAAGCCATTGTGACTGCTCCAAATTTAAGATCAGTAGTCAATAGTTTGACCTTTGCTTTCACCATAGGCTTTTAAAAAAGGTTTGTTGGTGTAAGTATTGCATTCTCTGTTGCTCATCTATCAGCGATATCAACTAATTGGACAACAACAAAGTTTCCATCACGTCCCTGAAAATCTCAGGACTATCGTCATTTTTTACCAGGTACTGTCAAATTACAATACCTATGAAATAATGAAATGAAGAAAAAAATCTACTTATTTGACTTAGTTTCTCAATATACGAACTTATCTCGAACTGAAAAAGTAGTAATTGAAACAGGGAAAACTAATGAGACAATTTTTTGTCCAGTCATTCTAATTTTTCTCACTGAGAAAGTTATTGAAGGAACATTAATATAATTTTTTTTGTTAAGAAAAACACCCAAGTAGGGGTTATTACAATCTGATCATGAAGATCTATAAGCAATTTTTTTTCTAACCTCTTGAATCCTAAGGTCCTACTCATACCTTAGTGTCCAGTAATTTTATCCAACACTATCGTTTACATGTTATACTCTGCTTTCAGCTAACATAGTCATTTAAACTAACTCGAACGGCTTGATATTTTTAAGCCTTCTCACTAAATTGGCATTACCTGAACGTTTCCATGTTGTAGTATCCGTTGTTCATAGCTGGTTAACAGTTTCTGAGGTCCCTATCGAGATCACAGTTACGGCAGTACCAAGGTGTATTAACGACGTTCCTTAATATTTTTTTTTTGGAAACGTTGTATCACTTGAATGTTACTTTTACTGGCACGGCCCCAAAGTTGTATGCCGTATGTCCAGGTTTCAATATCTGTTTGTAGGGAAGCAGTTTGTTGTGTGGACAATTTAAGTTTCATCCTAGAGGCGAGTACATATTTTTATGTTTTATATCTAGCTCTTCGCGTTTCTTTTTGGTGTAGACTCTATAACGAAGTCTAGCATCAAGCGTCATTCCCAAATATTGTGTATTGTTAGTATGAGGAATTCGAGCATTGTTTATTTTAACTAGGATATTTTGGTTTCGTTTGTTCGTGAATTCAGCGTAAGCAGATTTTTTTTTCGTTCAACTTAATTCGCCATCTATTAGTCCAGGTGTTAATCAGATCTATAGATGTTTGTAATTTAATATTAGCTCCTCCATGGTCTTTTTCTACGTCCAAAATGGCGTCTACGTCTGATATATAAGATTTTAGTACTAGAACATTGCCGTGGAAGTAACTTAGCTTGTAATTTAGGGCCTTATGCCAAACTTTATCAAAGGCCTGATCCACGTCGAGGAAAGCAGCAGAGCACACTTTATTTTCCTCCAAGGACTTTTCGATTACGTCTTTGATTCTATGAACTTGGTCGATGGTTGAGTACTTTTCTCGGAAACCAAATTGATGAGTGGAATTATGTTCTTTTCATCTATTATATATTTTATATATCAACGATTTTATAACCTCTCTTTCTCAGTTCAGCAGTTATGTGACTGGGATCGCAAGAGTGCGCACCTTAATTGACCTATTTTGTTTCTTTTCGAAATAATACTTATTTCTATCATTAATTAATTTTATTTGAAAATTACTCATTTTGCTACTTTTCCATTTACAACTATTGAATGTGGTTGATGTTATTTTGGGTTTCCGCTTCCGTTTCTTCGCTCTTTTAACTATGTTGTGGTGGGGTAGACGAAGTATCCATACATCTTTTCTTACGATTTTCTTTCCGGTTCACTCAGTTTCTCTGGCCAATTCTTCTCATCTGTGCAACATTCTACTGGTTTTTGATATTTTTGCATTTGTTCTCATTGAAGCTGCATTTTGTTTAGCTTACTGCTTACAATTTTTTACATGCCTTATATAATACTTGTTTATTTTGTGTCCTGGCATTATTTTCTTGAAATAATGTGTTATTATTTTGTATTAAAATTACCTCGTTTTGTTTGTTTTGTTCCATTTTATCGTTTTATTTTACTATTTTATGTAATGTAACAGAATAATTGGGTGTACTAACCATTATTTTACTGGACTAGTATATGATGGTATTTTTTATCTGTTTATAGTCTATGTCAATAGAAATATGTATTCAATTGTTTTGAACTATTAATAAGATGCTTTAGATAAGGTAATGAGTTTTTTGACCACCAATTCGTTTTAAAATACTGTTATTTTCAATATTAACCATCAATTTCCTTTTTCCTTTGACAATTGATCTCGTCCCATTTTCTAGCTTCTAAAAAATTTATTTTGGAGATTTCTGGATTTATCTTTTCAATTTTCAGGTAATGGTTATAGAGATTACATCGCAAGTCTGCAAAGACCAAGCGGCCTCAACTATTTTGATCGATACAAACAAGATTTGGATAGAAGTAAGAATGTTAATAGAAATCCTAGAAATATTGAAACCGGCGAAGTAGATAGAATATTTCCAACTATTGCTGAATACTTTGGAAATAATTTCCTGGACACTTATAAGCTTGGAATTGAAGTTGAAAAAGACGATGTTCCGAACAATATTGAAGAAAACCCACAAGAGTTTTTAAAGAAATATGACGATTTAGCTTTCACGTAAGTGATACAAATAATACAAAGGATATTTTTCTCAAAAGTATTGAGCCTTCCTTCATATCACCACGTCAAAACTTTCCCTACATGGGAAGTGTAAGTCTTCAGAGCTCATTGGTGTGTATACTCGTTTGTTTCATATTCTTACTGTTAAAACTAAAAATTATATCACCGAATTGAGTTCTGCCTAAGCTTTAGAATAAAATGGTGACTTGAAGGTTACTGCCACAAAAGTCACTTTTTAAGAAGATACTTTATTTCGACAGCAAAACGACACTATTAATAATTAAATTTACAGTGTTCATTAGTTATTTTTGAGCGATCTTATATATGTACAAAAATAAATGCAACTATAAATAAAAAATTTGTGATTCAGCAAGTTCATCAGTTTGATAAAATAGTTGTTGATTTGCGGATCAGCAATTTGTGTTTGTTATGACGGCTGTAACTTTTCCATCCCTCGAGGAAGTTTTGTAAGGGACCAACAAAACTGGTTGTGATGGTGATGTTCTTGCTGGATTTCCGACTCTCTCGGAGTCCTGTATAGTCTTCGGAGTCCTGTATAGTCTTCGGAGTTTGTACAATCCTATTATTGTAGAGATAGTCGTAGTTATATAAATTTGGGTCATCCAGAAAAGTGTCTTTTGTGTACTGATGGGTATTGATTGCAGTCGTTCTTCTTTGGGGGTGAGGAGGTGGAGCTGGTCGAAATGGATTTTATTAATTGTTAGAGGTTTGATCTTAGATAACTGTTTATGAGATGGTTTTGATCCTAGGTACGTTCCCTGGAGTACCATAATTTTTGAAACACGGCTATGTAATGAGCTTCTAACATCTCTTGTATGAATGTGGAGTTAATTGAGATGGGTAGATGTTCGCAAGAGACTTCTTCGTTGGTAAGCTTGAGTATTTTGTTCACACAGTTGAAGTTTTCCGAACATAGATTTTCCAGAACAAATGATTCGGGTGTTTCCATGTACTGGTACAAATTTCCATTAGAGGCTAAGTAGGGACCTGGTGGAATGATTATAGTTTTATTATGAGTAGGGGTAGAAAAAACAAACAGATGGAAATATGAGAAGGGATCTGAGTAGAAGACCGGAAAGTGGATAACTAATACCAGTATGTGGTTGGTGCAATAACTGTCAACTTTCAGAATGCTGAAGTATTTTGTAAAATTATCTTCCATGTATGGCAGTTGCTCGGATGAGTGATGTTCGTGCATTTTCTCGACTTCCCATTTCAAATCGTCTGGGTTAATTAGACTGTTATGGATGATGTTTAATCTTGCAAATGTAATAGTTTCAAAATCAGTGAGAAGTAGTAGAACGGTTAGAAGAGTTAAGTTGAGTTGATCAAGTATGTTACGTACTTCCATATAGTGGTTGAAGTCGAAAACAAATTTATTTAGGTCGGTATTGATTTTGTTTAGTTATAGAGCGATATTTTCTTGGTTGTGTGTAATAAGTGATAATGTGTTATTGTAGTTCACCATTACCAGTTTATGAAGACTGGTATGTCTATCAATTTCCGTTATTATATTGATTTGGTTTTTCTCGAGTGAGACGATACTGTTTTGATAACGCTTCCCAAACCGTTGATTAACCCTCTTTTAAGTTTATATTGTAGGTATATGCTGTGGAGTTTCTTCTTAGGGGCGTTTAGAAGATATTATAAGCTTTGATCAAAATTTTTTAGCTGATCGAAGTAGGGTTGTATTAATCCTTCGTGAATTTCTGATGTGACTGTTTGATATTGCATTTCTAGTGCATTTATTTATGTGGATAAAATCATATTTGCTAGTCTGGATTTTTGGTAGTCCCAGCCTGGGGGAAAGAATTCCTGGATTGTCCTTGAGATCTTGTATAAGTACTTCTTGAGCCACTTTATAGGGACATCTATAATATAGGATTAGTATTAGATTTTCTTGGTTAGTTTTTAACGTTTTTCTTGTGTTTAGTTGTATTTTGAATGTCGATGGTAACTTTGTTATCTTTTGTGACTAATTTAGAAGAGAATCTTGGTCGAAGTTTGTTTCTTTTAACTATCTTTCTTATGTAAACTTTAGTGGAAGGTTTATATTTCTTTAGTTTTTTTTCTATGACTTTGAGTATAGTTGTTCAGCAGAGCTTAATCGATATCGAAGTCAAGTGAGTCTTGAGCTTTCAGATGGCCATTTAAAACATCTATTGGTTTTTGTTTAGTCACGGAATGAATAGAGTTGCTGTAGCCCAGAATAGCGTAAAATATTTGTTCCTTTTAATCAAGGTTTTCTTCTTTGTTCTGAGAATTCTTAGGTGTTCAAGTATTGTAGAGTGGAATCGTTCGACTATTCCATTGGATTGTGTGCAGTTGTGTAATGGATTTAAGTGTCGACAAACTCGGCCCCGCTGTCAGCTACTATCATGTGGAGTATTCCATGATGTGTTACATAGGTGAGAAGAGCATTTAGGAAATTGACAGTTACACCCTTCTATTAGATAGGTTTGTCCTTATTTGGAGAATGCATTAACGATTGTTAAAAACTGGCCGTTTCCTCGATATGAATGATTTCCAATTTGGATTTTGGAGGATTTCTGTCATATTCACTGGTCAGACAAGTATCACATAGGTTTATAATTTCTTTAACGTCTTTCTTTAAGATTGGCCAATAATATAGTCTTCGAATTTAAGTTTTTGTTGCGTTTATGACATAGGGATTGGTTGTTCCTTGTTTATAATGATTTATGATATTTTCCCCCCCTTTTGGGGTTATTAATATCTTCAAAAACTTGGTTATATTTTACTAAGTCATACGCCGTGCTCTTCAATGTTTCTTCTATTATGTTACAGAGAAATGGGTAAAAATCATCGACCTCAAAGTATGTAGCGTATTTCTTTTTTGAATCGAGATAGTCCCCAAAGAACTCGAAAAAGTCTCTCTTTAGGTTGTTTCTTCCAACTTGAGCATAAATCCTTTTTTATTAGTAAAAGTGATTTCAGTGGAACTGGACTATGGTTAACGAGTCTGAATATCACTTGGTTGTTGTAGTGATTTATCGGTCTACCGCTGATGGGAATTCCTAACATGGAAGTTTCTTCTGCTGTATGTCTTGTTGCTTTTTCTTGGAATAAGTATTCTATAGCTTGAAGATGCTCCATGCTAAAGCTGTTCGCTGGAGAATGTTGATTCTCCCCTTCTTTCAACAATTCTTATTTTTATTTCTTTTGGATTTAGATGATTTGTCCTTTGTACAAATTCTGTTTCATCCTTGTTTGTGTCGATGAGGGAACCTGGATGCTTGTATAATAATGCCAAGTGTTCATTATCTGTCTCTTCTTCTAGTTTGTGTGCGTTGATCTCAACTCTATAAAGGGCGTCGGCAATGGTATTAGCTTTGCCTTTTTCATATGCAACTTTGTAGGCAAATTCTTTGGTACCCCAAAGTATTACTCGATAGTGAAGTATTCTATTTCTGTATCATTCAGAGTTCTGGATGCGCATGCGATCGGCTTCTCGTTGCCGATGGGACCTTGAGAGAGTAGGCATATGTAGTGAAGTTAAACGGCTTCGTGAAGTCTGGGTATTGTGGCAATGATTCGTTGGTCAACAGGTTCTGGTTCTTACATGTCTTCATGCATTCTAAGAATTCTGGTGTATGTTCTTATTCGCGTCCTTCTTTAAACATGCGATTAAAGGTTTTGTTATCCTTGCAAAGTCCTTGATTTCTTTTGTCGTTTTTGGAATCGGGTAGTCCATAATAGCTTTGATTTTGTCTGGATTCGATTTAGTTCTTTCTGAAGTGACAATATGACCTAGGAAGCTAACTTCTTTAGAAAATTTAGAAATTCACAATTATCCAGTTGCTCTTTTTCTTGCTCTTTTGCTAGATTGACAAGATGTTAGTGTAGGGATGTGGAGATGAGAATTATGTCGTTCATGTATACCAGACAAATTTCTCCTTGCAATCCTTTGGAATGTTGCAGGGGTGTTTTTGAGTCCAAATGGCATTCTTAGGTATTCATAGTGACCGTTTTGGATGTTGAATGCTGTTTTAGGAATATCTTCCTCTGCCATTTCTATCTGGAACCCGCTAGTGAGGTCAAAAGAAATACTGACATCTTCCTAGTTTATCCAGGATATCTTTGATGCTTGGAATCGGGTATCTATTATCTTTTGTTTTTTCGTTGACCTTGCGGTAGTCTACTACTATTCGCCATTTGATTTTATCAGAGGCATCGCGTTTTTTAGGGGCAACTTAAATCGATGAAGACCATGGTGATTGACTAGGTCAATTGATTCCTGGCTCTAACATTGATATTATTTGTTTCTGTACCTCTTCTTTTTGAATGTAGGTAACGGTATGATTGGTGTAGGTCGGAACTTCACCAGTTGTTCTTATGTTATGTTTGATTTGGTTGGTGAAAGTCAAGCGTGACTCTAGATGGTGGAAAATATCTAAAACTCTTTTACACAGTTGTTTTATGCTCAATTCTTCTGGATTAAGATGATCGACTCTTAGGAGGTATTTGATATCTGTCTTCTGGTATTCGCGAGGAATAATTTCGGCCGTAAGTAGATGGAATTCGGGTAAATGGAATTCTGAACTTTTCACTGGATCTGTCAGAGCTATTTGTATCGGTTCGCCTGTAGAATTGACAAGTTCTGTCCGTGCTAAGCCATTAGCTGCTATAGTTAAGCTTTCCCTAAGAATCACTCCTTGTATCTGTTGTTTGGGCAGTATGATAGTTCCTTGGATTTCTTTAACGGGTAATCGGACTTAGGTAATGGTTTGTGGTTCGAGTTGGATAGAGTAAAATTGTGTATTGTTAATTTTGTAGTATTGAATGGATAGGATGGAACTGTCTGTAATGAGTTCAGAATCGGGGAAATTGAGTTTGGTTTTAAGAAGTATTATGAGATTATTGAATCCTATTAAACAATCGAAGTTTTTGTGGAATTTAAAAAGGTGGAATTTGAAATTACCTATCTTTTGGAATTTAAGGAATATGGGCTCGTATTTGATATTATTAGGTTAGTACTTTGAAGCTTTGTGATTGAGGAAAGATTTGGTAGCGCAAGTGTCTATAAGGGCTTAAGAGCAGCGCTTAAGATGTAGGGTAGTTCTATTCTATCGTGGTAGGAGTGTAGCTCTACTACGTCTCAGCGTTGTTTTCGACGTTTTCCTGAAACTTTTTATTGGTCCCGCTCGAAGAATTGCTTTTCTAGAAAGGAATCGTTATACGTAGTTTCATCTTCAAATCCGTTTATGTCATAATCATAGCTTTCGATGGTATATTCGATAATAAATAATTCTTCGGATGCAAATCTTGGTGGGTTTGGTTGGTGTTAAGGTCTCCAAAATTACGGTGCTTCGTTTTGTTTCTGAGTTGTTACTCTGGTACTCTGGTACTGATACATCGGTGTAGGTTTGCATGCTTGGAATGGTCGAGGAAAGTTATGGAAAGTTATGATTGCTTACAGGTTAACAATGATGCTGAAGTACAATCTGGTTGTAACTATTATTATTTTATTTCTTCTATTCGTCCCAAAACTTCCGGATTAACTTCATACGGTTTTCCAAAGATTTTTTCGCTTCTATTTTCTTATCTTCTAGTACTTTGAATTAACTCTATTTTTTTCTTCTTAACTTATGAATACTTCTCAAATTTTCACCTATGCTTCCTGGATGAACTTGAATGTTTTCCAAAGGTTCGTTGTAGTGGACAAACGTTAAATAACGGAGAGTATCCTTAGTGATCCGCTCTTTCACTGCCCTAATGACTGCGCCAATTAAAGGTTACTGCCACAAAAATCACTTTTTAAAATGATACTTAATTTGGACAACAAAACGACACTATTTGTTAATAATTAAAATTACACTATACAATAGTTATTTTTGATCGATCTTATATACAAAAAATAAATGCAACTATAAATTAAAAATATGTGATTCAGTAAGTTCATCAGTTTAATAAAATATTTGTTGAATTGCGGATCAGCAGCTTGTGTTTATTATGAAGGCTGGATGTTCAATACCATTTATGAAACGTGGGTGAGCGAACTATAACCGGCGTATGATCCAGAAACAAAATATGTCCACTATTATCTTTGATCATTGAGGTATTATTCTCCGACAAGTCAAACAATCAGTGAAGAATGCTTGTTTGTCTTCTACATTGAAATATTTAAGAGATTCCGTGATTCGATTATCCTTGTGCAGCAACATTTAACAAATATTTTACAATTTAAAAATGTCGCTGAAAGAAAGTTCGATGAAAAAGGCTTCAGGAAGTGAAAGCTGCGCTGAAAGACCTTCAGGTTCAAGTTAAAGCGATAGAAGAGGCTAGAAAAAAACGCATTTGCTATATGCTGACTGCATTAATTAATTGTTAAATTATCTGTTGACCTGACAATGACAGAAACTACGAGTTACGCAGAAAAATGTATGCTTTTTCAGTGAACATTGTATCACAATTTACAATTTAATCAAATATAAAGAATTATCGATTGACTTATCTTTCTACCAATTCACAAAATGTGTGTACAAATTTTGATTTGTCCATTGATAGTATTGTTTATCATTATGCCTCAAAAAAGAGACCCTGTCTCAAAAAAAGGTGACGCGATCAAAAATTTTTAATTCACATAATGCATACTAATTGTTAATTTCATTACATTATAACAGCAACGGTTATTCATAATAATTGTCAAATCAAATTATTCCGAAAACAGTACATAGTATCGTGTTTTACCTGGAGTACCTTTTTGGTGTAATCTTGGAAAGGTTATGTTTAATAATTCTTAGTACAAACCGTGTAACTAGCGCCCTTTATGAGACTCAGATATGGAAACAAAATCATGGATACATCAGCTTCCAAAACGTATTCGAATAAAATTTCATACAATGTTGCAAGTTCGGCAAAATTGTGAACAATGCGTATAGGTTTTTTTTCATCGCCCTTTATCTTGATTAGAGATTAGTTTTAAATATAGTGAGAGTTAGGTTATTCAATTCTAAATAATTATAGTAGTACAAATTGCAATCAAAATTCTGATGCTGTTGGATATTTTTATTATGAATGAGTTATTGCCCTGAGAAATCAAGCCCCTGTTTTTCCATATTGTATTGTTCATGTATTGATTTAAGCATCATTTTTAGGACAGAGTTCAGGCAAAAGCGAGTACCGCCCACAAGAGCTTATGTTACTCTTTTATCATTATATGATATGTTGAATAAAGAATCGAAACGTTTAGGATTGAGCAAATATCAAGTAAGTAGAATGCCAATTATTTTGTCACCTATGTGGGTTTGAAATAGTTATTTGGGCAGAAAACGTTAATATATTTGTTTAATCTGTTTAATATATTTAAACAATAAGTAAGTAGTAAGATTTTACAAAATTTGACATGTGGGAAATATTTTCAATTAAATATCTCCTCTCTTAAGCTATATTCTTCTGTTTTCACTTCATGGATAGTTAATTAAACTCAGTCAAAAGGTCCCGCGGTGTGAAACGTTTTAAGAGGACATTTGGATGGGATTTGATCCTATCTCTATATCTCTTACCGCAGCGTGATACTTGACTTTTAATGGTGGGGATATGTAGGTCTCTTTCTATGGCTGAATTGGGAACGTACCATGGAGCATCAACTAAAATTCTTAGAACCATATTTTGGAATCTTTGTATGATTTATAGATTTGACTGGAAAGCAGATCCCCACAGGTGTATTTCGTATGTCCAAATGGGCTTTATAATTGTTTTATATAGGTACAGCTACCAATTACTCAGTAAAGCTCTCGAAGTCCCAGCTGCTTTCTCTAATTGAAAATGTGTGTTTTTCACATTAGTCTCTTGTCTTGATGCATTTTGCACTCTTTACTTGTGTGACCTGGCAGTGGTTCAGTGTGACTGGAGGGCACAGGAGGACTGGTTCAGTATAAATATAATATTGTGAGATTTTAATTCGTTGGCTTTTATTTTCCATTTTTGCAGCCATGTTTCTATTTTGTTTAGATTGTTTTGTACATTTCTGATTGTTAATTATGTATTGCGGTGAGACGCTAAAATTGCTGTGTCGTTGAATTATCAATTCAAGAGCAATACAATCATTCCAACGCTTCTCTAACTTATCGATGCCGTGCTTGTAGAAATATTTGTTGTCTCTTGCCTCAAAATAGGCTTCAGTTTCAGCAATTGCTTCTTCATTTAAGAGGAAGCAATTCGAAGTATAATTCAATAAATTTAACTATCGTTGCCATCGACTTGTGAATCTGTGCATTGGCTTGGTGATAGAGTGATTTTTTCTCCGACGTATGAAGCCGCTTGGCAGTCCACACTGATGATCAACGTTTTTATTCCGAAGTGAAGTAATGGATCCATGTTTCATCCATTGTCACATATCTCACGCAATTTCAATTTATGATTAGATATAACCAATTCGTGGACTTTTTTGATGTTTTCTGAAGTAATTACCCCAATTGGACTACCAGAACGTTCACCATCATCGGTGTCTGTACAACCATGTTTAAATTTAGTAAACCAATAACAAATGGTTCTTTTCGATGGAACAGAGTCCAGATAACACTTTTGAAGCCTTTATAAATTAAATGAACTTGCCAAGTTAACAAAATGAGAGCTTCTACGATCTGTAGGTATGAATTCAACCAATAACATAGTGTTACGCATGAAACATTATATGAGAGCTACTACTTAAGTTCTGAGATATGGCAACACTTATGTGAATATCACAAATATGACATTGCCAATCATAAAATTTGACATTTTTAATGGTGAACGTAGACAGAATGTGTTGTCATACGAGTTCTATACAATTACTTGAAACATTCATCTTGGCCAAAAATGGAATTAAATCGGGAATATTTTCTTGTGATGATTTTCTATGACTTTGGACGTTCCATAAGAACCACGTAGAACGGTCAATTCTAAATCGTACACCAGCATTTGTTTACCAGAGGTGTTTAAGAAAATCAGGGAAACCAATCGCAGAAGACTTATGATTCCCCCCATTACAATGAAAGCTCTCACATTAGTTCAAACAAAAACTTTTTTGAACAGTCAAAACTTCGAATAGATGGGTCATCTGCCATACAGTCCTAGTTTGGCACTCAATGATATCTTCTTATTCTCGCAGATCAAAAATTAATTGCGAGGTCAACCTTTTTGTACACCTGAAGTGGTAGATGCGTGTAAATCACATGTTTTGGAGGTACCTCAATTGGAGTCGGAATATGCTTCTATAATTATTTAAAACGCATGCAAAAGTGTATTGATCCTAATGGAGAAAAACAATAAAACAATAACCAATTATAAATTTTTGTTTTTATTTGTCTATATGAAACCTTTCGTAGCAACCCTCGTCTAAAGATGAATATCACACAAGTTCATTATTACACCGGCTTAGAGCAAGTTGTCAGTCGTCTCTGGATTCCGTTACGTTGTACGGGTTAAGGGTTAAATAGACAGGATTTATCGAAATAACGTTTTTATTTGGTGAAGAGGATTCTCGTGCAATTTTTATGAACAATAAGTTGAAAAGTGCTTTAATCATTTCATCGTCCTTGAAGGAGAACATAAGGAATATCATCGAATTTATACGGAAAAGGTGAATATTTCTTATTAGAGATAATCAGCTGTTGAAAAAGATTGTAAATTGTTGAAGCAATCTACTAGCTTGAATTCGAAGTGAAATTTCACATTTGCCTATTTATAATATGATCTGGCAAAAAATTGAATATATTTAATATTGATATTTATGAATTTCTTTTAAAACACGAAAAAGTCAGTAGATGACAACCTGCTGCCATAATAAAGAAATATAGCGATTGATAAACAGGCGTTAGACCTATTATGGAAGAAAGAAGGAAATCTTTATAAAGGCATTTCATTTTTACTTTTTATGATTCTACTAGTACCTTGTACATATTGCAACACATGTGTGTATTATGGATGAAAACACCAACAGAAATGATTTTATTAATTTTAATTATGTTATCTTTTTAGGGTTACACTGAAAAGATGTTGAAAGAACTTGCTGATATTTCCACTGGCACTTCTTCATATCAGCTATTATACACCTTAAAAAAACTTATAGAACATCGAGATACAAACAGGGCTGACATTTTGAAAAAAGTGAAACAACTAATTACAGATTTGGAAGAATCCAACAGTTATATCAACATGGCATTGCAATATATTCCACCTCTATCATATGCCTTGTAATACTATGTTTAGTGAGATTGTATTAACGTGTAATTTAGATTTGAATGATTAAATAATTTTTGGTAGATCAGTAGTTGTCATTTATAGGGCGTTACGAAGATTTAATACAATAAGAGTGGCCGTACACAATCTATTAGCTTCTTCCTCTCAAACCTAACCAAACTTGAAATCTATTTTTAAATTAAATAGAAAACCTAGAAGATATTGACCACACTCGCAACACAGTTTAGCTTTTAAAAACGTTTCTTCAAACGCATACTTCTTGCAAAACAGCGGAGATGGAAAACATTTTGGAAAAAAAGAGAAGTTTTCAAAACTTTTAGAAGTACGTGAATCAGAATTTATTCGTTTGATTCAAATAGTATATCAAAGAAACTTGTAGTATTTTTTTGTATCAAAGTACCATGACATTTTGTCTTCTTCAAAAGCGTATTCGTTCGTGACATGTAATTATTATTTTGCAAACAATGACAAAACAAAAATGTGGTTCACTCCTATGGTAATTAGTACAGGATAAAATGAAGATAACCTTAAAATCATTGTCTGATACAACATGTGAAAGTACTAATGCTACAGTGACAACTATAATGTTATCGATACTTTTTGCAATTGCCAAGCAATTGGAACTGAAATGCTAATTGTGGCATTTATTATTTCGATACAATTTGTAACTGGATTCAAAAATTTCGGGAAAAAACTCCATTAAATGTACTGCAGAAGCCTACGAATCCATAGAAATTAGTTGTAAGATTCCAATGACTTATAAAGAGAAAATACTTCCTGAAAAAGAAAATGTTCATTGATGAAGCTGTGGATGAGCCTATTGATTCCGCTGAAAGTTAATTTTTTCATTACAATGATTGGCACCGTGATACAATATATCAAAAAAGATTTGCTGCTTTCACTGAATATTACAAAAATTTTGGATTCTTGTAAAACATTGCAATCAGAATTATGTTGACTATGCCCGTAAGTACAGCTTCCACAGAAAGAAGTAGGTTTAGTAATACTCTCAATCCTTATTAGATGGCTTCAGTAAAGCAAAAACCCGAAGAACCTTACTTTTTTAAAAAATTAAACCACTTAAGTTTCAATCTATATTCTTCCATCACTTATTTACAATATATTTTTTCACTTTCATAAGTAAGCCTATCGTATCAAAGCATGTATGGTAAGATGAATTTATTAGGTAGATCTTGCGATCGAACGGAAAGGGGCCTCACTGATACGACTTTGCCTATATCTATATTAGTAAATTCATCATGTACTGATCTAGCCATTAAGAATAAACCTAACCAACTTGAGAGATTTTTTTTTTTCGAAAGAACATCATCTAGGGTAAAAATGCTGCTAATAACTTTGGGATTATACGGGCATTTGTGAGGAATAAAAAATACAAAGTACTCTGAAAATCATTCCCTCACTATGTCCCTATATCCAGATTAGAACATTGTCTAAAGTGTTTATGAAGAAGTTTTTAAAAAATATGTTTGAAATTATGACTTGTCTATTGTAAATACAACAAAATGTCTCTGAATTTAGGATCATAAGTCATTAAATACTTGTCTAATGTTAATTCAATATTTGTCCTATGAAACATAATCATTCCCTCACAGCATTAACAACAGTCGACAATTAGGTAGATTTTTAACTTCAAGTTTATTAGAGTAATTGTTGGAAAAAGATTTCACTGTTATTTTTCAAAGAGTACATTTTATTCAATCATTCTATCACAACGAAGAATAAAAAAAGTTATTATAATATTTCCATTTTGATGGCGTAGTTAAGTATGTTTTTAGAGGTAGAAAACGTAGCGAAAAGCTAGTTGGTAACGAAAAGTTATGTTTCAAGATTTTTTAGGTTATAATTTGTTTTGTCATTCCCTCACAGTCATTTCTTCATTTTGAATAAAAGTGAAGATTGATGAGTTATGTGGTAATGACTTTCAGACTAGACAAATAATAAAAGAAACATCTGTACAATAGAACATCTTATATAGAAATGGAGCCTGTCAAGGCACACGTCGTGCACATGAGCTTTTCCACACATACAAGAGATCATGCGCTCTTCGCAATGATATACACGGGCACAAATATAAATGTAGTAAAATGTAAAGTAAAATATGCCGAAAATGTTCGTTTCTGCATTCTATTTAAAATTAACCTTAATAAAAATCACGTAATATTTGCTTTTCTACAGTTACATCAATGTGACTAATATCAGGTGACGAACGGCAAAGTACAGCACTAACAATAAGTTATTCAAAATATAAAGCAAGACTCTCTATTAGTAAAAAGCCAAAGTACTTAGTTGCCAACCTTATAAATCCAGACTTCTAAACTTTGTAGGTTTGTTAATACTAATCCTATCGACTTGAAATAAACACAATTCTTGTAAAATTAGGTTGATTTTATTTTCGTTAAGAAAGAATATACTTTTTCCAAATTTTCCAAGCCTATTGTACTAAAGAAATAAGTCTAAAATCAGGTTGCAAGTGACAATAGAGAGTAGATTGGTATTTTTTTAGATTATTCAAATAAGTAAGACCACCGATAATTAATTAATAAATATTTCGCCTTTAATGCGACTTACAATAATCAAAAAAATATATGTTTTAGTACTTGACCATTCTCACTTACCCATAAAAATTTATTTGAAAAAAAATGATACAAGATTTTGAAAAAATAGAATAAAATTCGGTGGGCAGGCCATTATACAAGGATGCATTATTTGATATGAGATACAAGTACTTCTGTTACTTTAATAATATTTTTGACTTAATTAAGGAACAATGTGTATCAGAATATTGCACACAAATAATTTCAAGTTTTTAAAAAAATTTAAGTAGAATAATCACCAAATTCATCAAAAATATGCGTATATGATTAATTATTGTAAATTTCAAACTAATATTTTAGTTCAATATTGTTTATTAAACGAAAGAAATATGTGGATGGTGTTTAAATGAGTAACTCACGTAACAACGAACGAAAAACTAAGCTACTTTCAACATATTAATTGTGAATAGTAGTGAAAGTTTTGTCCAACATTTTGGTCACCAGTAGATTCAATCCTGTAGGATGATGATTTTTGTGTATCATTTAAACATAAAGAAAATTATGTTGATGGTTGAGATCTCTCTGAAAAAAAAAAATGTGTGTGTCAGCTCCAACGCACGACTGGAGTTTACTCCTTAAGTTCGATAGTCTAATCAGACGCAAAAATAGTTTATTTAACTTAAAAAAGATTGGTTGATTGCCAGAATATTTTGGGCTTCCTTCATTAATTTTTTTTAAATCTGTAAGCTCGCTGTCTCTCGGCTGGAGTTTTTAAAATTTATAAACGCATAATTATAAAAATTTGAACCGACTTTAAGAAAATTGATAAAAAAAGGTTTTTATTAACATTTTTTTTTAAATTATAATTAATTTTTTATTTAAAATATAATATTATCTTAATAATTAACAAAAATGGTTATAAAAAGATAATTGTCACTAAATTTTTTACATACAATAATAAATAGTACATGAAAATTATTTAAATAAGCTAAAAACTAACTTTTCGAAAGAAAATTATATAAAAACATTATTATGATGAAGAAATATTGTCGATTTTTCTGATAATATTATCGAATTATTGACTACAGTTGTTAATATTTAAAAATTATTTATAAAATAAATCATAATAACGTGGAAGAATTTATAGACATCGACAAAAAAATTAATTTTTGGTTAGGTTAGAAATTTTCCATTTTATGTGGATGCGCTCGATAATTCATATTGGGTTGATTATCTAATTTTATGTGTTGTTTTCAAATATATATTTATATGAACTACATCGATAATTATTAAAATATTTAATAAATACAAATTGCACATGCTCAAACATATAATACATGAATTATAATGTACCTTGCAACCACGTGTTCGTTAGATGTTCCGGCAATATCATCTACACCTCTTTCTGCCATAGTTATTTGAAAATATTTTCAGTTCACTTTAGCGGAACATAATGATAATAAAACTTCACAATGACAGCAATATAAGTATGTTGACACTGACAAATTAGAAAGTTGCGCATCATAGGGTGCGCACCAAAAACGTAACGAGGTCGTTCATGGATAGATTTTACTCCTCACATTTTTCTCATACCGGGCCCCTTATATATGCAAATCGATTCTTAAGGAGTAAACTCCAAAAACATTTGAACTACTTCCACACTGTGCTACAGATAAGGATCTGCAACCTATATTCCATTTTATTGTAACCAAGTTACCGCATGCATAACCAAGTGGGTGACACTGGAGGACCTCCGAAAACAGTTACCAGTATACAGCCTGGTAATTTCAAATATTGGGCAATTAAACGTGGCATTATTCCAATATTTATGCCAATTGGACTATTAATGCAATAAGTTACGATAAGTTAATATTAAACGTTTATGTATTAAGCAAGTAGATCTGAGATTAGTATATTTTTTTTTATAATTCCAATCAATACTTCCACTGTACTTGCAAATAGTCTTGAACATCAGCTTTGGAAGACAAAGAAAAAGATGATACGTAGAGATGATGAAAGAGTGAGATGAATTAGGGACTGGAAAACGAAAGCCAAAAATAGGAAAGAGCTGAACGGAATCAGCTCCAAGCTATGGGCCTAGAAGGTCTGTGTCACAATAACATCAGTTTTTATTTGAAGATCATCTATAGACATTATAGACATCTTGATAAGTAGTTGTAAAAATTTATATAATGTGGAAATCCATATATAATGGAATATGTACTCTCATTGCCAAGTAGACATTACCATCATCTTTAGTAATAAAACAGTGGATGTCACCAGATTCCAAAACTTTAGACTTTTAGGTTCACACCTTGGGAAAAATATTTTTAGGTAAGCGCACAGTGGCCCATTTTCCGAAACACGCGGACAAAAATAGAAAAATATTTTGATTCTAATGAAAGTCGATATACAAGCGTTTTTCAAGATCGCTAATTATGAATCTATATTATTTCAAAATTCAAAATGGCGAACATAAAAAAACAAAATATTTGATTGTAACAAAAAATGGTTAATAAGGGTTTTCTAAGTCCAAAATTATGAATTTAACATTATTTTTTCCAAATTTAGAATGACGGGTCCACAATGGCAATCAAAGCACTAGAAAATTGATTAAAACAATATATAAAAGTATATAAATATGGTATATATACCGGTTTTGAAATTTTTTATGCTTAATTTAAAACTTTTTTTCAAATTAGCAGTATTTTAACTGAAAACTGAAAAACATAAAAATCACTTAATCGCTCGAATAAGATAGGTCATCACTCATATCCGAACTAATGTCGGATTGGTCACAATCCCACATTTGTATAGGTATATTCTAAGTGCAAATTGTTCTTTAAAACATCGGAAAATTCTTGCCTGCTGCATTCCACAATGTTTGTATTCGCTGTAATAGATAATTTGAATTTACATTATCAAATTTAATAAATTTTAAGTAATTTTAGTTATTTTGCGTAACATATTAATTTCAAAATAATATTGGATTTAGTTGATTTGAATTCATAAATACACAATTTTTTTAATTTTCATTTTTGTAAATGTCGTTACTTTGAAACGCTTTCGCTCTGCACGCATTTATATATTTAAACTGGCTTAAAATGAGCAGGGGCAGCTCGCAGCACAAAAAATTTTTATCTAATGTAATCTGAAAATCATATTCTGAACCTCATTTAAAAAAAGTTACACCTCGAATCTCGATCGATCTCACTACTATTTTTATGGTTTAACAAAATATTACTGTTTACAAAAATTAATAAATATCCATTTGTTCAGTTAATTTTTACATACGTTATAGATATTGATTATGTCTAATAACATACAAGGTTTATTGTACATACCTTCATTAACATTTTCCATTTTGCTGGATTAAATGAAACTAATTTTAACAAAAGATATCCCTTTTTAAACATCTGCTTGATTTCACTTAAATGTTTGTTAGAGTGGGCCCTGATATAGGAATTGCTCCTCTGCAGGGCTGGGATTGTGGTAGTTGCATGGGATTGTGATGAGATTTTGGCTAAAAGTAAACGAGAAGGGAGCTTGGGCTATTTTTATTTTTTGAGGAATTTTATTTATTTTTGAAAATTTTTTTTGTTTATTTCAAATTTAAAGGGGGCGGGCGGTACAGCCGCACCTGCGTTATTCCCTATTGTCGGCCATTTGGCTGGAGAACCCGTTCACCAGATCGCAAGAAAACCGCAGAAAACAGAACGTATACAGTCATGTATAAGACCCCAGCTCCGGAACCCTGCACGGTGGTGTTACCATCACGAGATTATGGGATATTAATTTCGAATTTTTTTTATTTTTGTGTTGATAATTGACCAAATAACAGCTGATCCGACCTATCCTCATCTCACACTATTTTGTTTTATATAGTTTGTAGCCATGTTTATATTAATTTCTAATTTAGTTAAGTTGGCAGAGGACATAGACTCTTAGATATGTTCAAGTGACAGTGAAGTAGTGACACAAAAATTGTGATAGGCAAACGTGCTACAATTTGTAATTTTTAAGAACTTTCAAGTTTTGAGTAACAATCCTAAGATTGTTCAGCAAGAGTTTTGTTAATCGAAACAAGTATCATTTATTAACAAATAACCCAAAATCCACTGAAAATAACAACAGGTTACATGCCCAGGGCAGCTGTGAAAGGGTTTCTTTGGAAGTCAGGTCAGGAAAACAACCGTAAAGTCGAGAAAAGCACTCCAGAGAGTCAGAACCACGGTCAACATAACCTACAAATCAGTGATAAAGGAGCAGCCATCGCATAACAAAATAACATTGAGCAACGTACACGCAAGTCGCTTTTAGTTAGAAAAACGCCACGTAAGATTGTAAATTCATTTTGTTTATTGAAAAATTGTCAGAAGTCAGTCGAATTGTAAAATTTTAAGCAAAATGGATACTGTAAAGTCTCAATTGGAAATGTTAAGTGAAGACAGTCAGGGGAATGTCAATTTTATTTCATGGCGATTTAAATTGAACCAAGCACTTAAGAATAAGGACTTGCACGAAATTTTAACAGGTGCAAAGCTCAAACCAGCAGGTGCTGTGTCAGAAAGAAACGTTTCAGCTTGGATAAAGAAAGATGTCGAAGCTCTAACGATGATAGGTTTAAATGTAAATAGTAAGATTGATTGCGAACAAAATTGTAAATTGTAAGATAGCTGAAGACATTATGGATAAATTAGTTAGTTTATATGGTACAAAAACTGCTGTAACTTTAGAAACTTTAGAAGTCAGTAATAGAAAATTATATGAATATTTTGTACTTGACAGAAGAAGTGTCAACTGAAAATGATCCTATGAAGGAAAGTTGGGTCATGAAGAGAATTTTGAGTGTACTACCGCCAAAATTGGTACATTTCAGAACATCCTGGAACAACGTGACCGGACCAACGAAGAACTTAGACTCTCCACGAACGTTTGAGACTCGAGGACGAGCAACTTAAGGAAACGACGACAAATGCAGAGGTCAGCACCAGCAACGTTCTCATGGCAAAACGTGAGAAACAAGGACAGTCGTCACACAGCAAACAGGACAAGTCATCGCTCGCATGCTACAAATGTGGGAAGACAGGTGACGTTATCAAGGAGTGCAAAGGCAGAGCATGTGCGAAATACATTGCCTACTGCAAGAAGAAATACTCATGCAATATCTGTAAGAAGAAAGGACACTTCGCAAGAGAATGCGAATCCCGTGATGATGCAAACACACCAGCAAACGGGAAACCGCCAAGGAAAGCATTTTTGACTACGGCACTCTCGACAATAGACAACGACATTTCGAAGGACGGGGCAACTTCATGGTATCAGGATTGTGAAGCCAGCCAACACATGACGACTCATCGAGAATGGTTTGTACAGCCATTGTATAAAGAATAGGATAGTAGAACAATGACAATATTAAAACCATTTGAGGCAATTTTGCATGCCATCTAGTTACATTTACGCTCGTTCTTCATAAAAATGATGCGTAGCTTAGTGCCATCTGAAATTAAAAGCACTATTTTGAACAACTAAATTTTTTTGGAAAGATCCCAACTAAATGTGGGAAAAAAGTTTTCTTTATCTTCGAAATTCGAACCGACAGTACATTGTTGCCGACTTTTTATTACGAAAGTGACACAAATTACCTATTCGATAGGAATCTTTACAAAAGATAGATAAGGCGTATTTTGAAATACCATTTTTCTAATAATGTTATAGCATGTATTCATCTCGAACCGAAAATAAACTTAATCTCAGTACTAATTATCTCTCACCAATTACAATGTATAAAAAAAGATTTTTGTAATGAGTTCATGTAGCACTAGCAAATGAAACAAATAATTTTTCATTAATCTGTTAATCACTTAGATAGAAAGAAGGATCCTTGCACAAAGGTATGTAAAATATATATACTTTCCTTTGGTGACTGAAATAATATGAATTTGCGATTTCAGAACCTCGGACATGAATGTATTTTTGAAACATTCATATTTTGATGATATTTTGAAGAGGCGAAAAAATAAGTCCTGGCCATTTTGTATGTTTTTTCTAACTTTCAGTTGATTTATATGATTTATCCATTTTCCCATTTCTTCCTGGGAAAAATTAAATATACTAAATTTATATTATATATATAATACAATATAGTACTCATAATTCAATTAATGACATTGTAGAATTCTTCAATTGTGCAATATGTCCACTCTTGAAGAAATGCCGTCGTCGATATTCGGAACTAAATCTATTTGTTGCTTATAATTCTAAAAATACCTATATGATAATTTTTTAGCATGAAGGTTCTAACAGGTCAGAGGTCGGTTGGGCAATAAACATCTTATGGCATTACCTAATGCTTGGACTTCGCGGATTTTTGCTCTGAGGTAATTGTATTAGATAACTAAATAAAGCACTCAAAGTTTTAGTAAATGAATTTATTAGAAAATATAGAACAGAAATATTAAATAAAGTAACAATAATAACTACACTTTTTATAAAATTGTTGATATAAAATTATAATAATTATAGACTGAGCGTTTAAAAAAATAATCAGAAACTACAAGTAGTACGGTCCTGTATATATTTCTTGTGCATTTTACAGCTACAACATTGTTAGTGGGAAATTCAAATGGTCAACAAATTGAGTAAATTTATTGTAATAGCATGACAGTGTTACTTCGGAACATTATTCACATTTTAAAATTTTTGTTTTCTGGAAATGATTTTTTTTATAACCAGTACCCAACCCATTTGGACTATGTCTTATCAAGAAAATATATACAAAGTAGCTCTTAATGTTGACCACCGAAAGAAATGGACAAAATCCACTAAACAACCTGAATCTCCGTTAAGAAGACTGTAAGACCCCAAAAATGTAGTACATGTATTCTAGATATTCTTGGGTCAAGTAATCACATTTACTATTGAAACACCTACTATAAATAAAAACGTTGAATATTATTGGTTATTCATTATTATTTTTGTTGTTGAATATTGGAAATCAAACCACAATCCACGCAAATATTTTAATATGCACCTTTTATCGAAAATATAATCTTCTGTGAATGGACCTTGAAAAATGTACGACAATTTTTTGCATCAGTCTTAAACCATCTAATGATATATAATATTATTGATGTTCTAGTTTTCGATTTTTTTCATTAATGTCAGCTAGGGTCCAACAATTTTATAAAACATTATTCTTCATAACGGTAACTGGATCAACGCTACCGAAACATAAAAAAGATTGTGTATTGATTTACCAAAAAAAAAAACAGAAAGAATATACCATAATATACCATAAGAAACATACAAAATATCTTGGTGGTTCAGTTATGCTGAATTATTGTTAATTTATCATTTTTTTTATTTTGTCTAGTTTTTAATGAACTTGAAAAAGTTTTACAATATTTGAAAATCTGAGTTCGCAATAATAAATTGAAAATGTATTGCCTAAGACTACAACAGATTGCATTTGTTGCATACCACTCGGGAAGAATTTTTTCTATTTTTCCAACAATTTTCTTTTTCAAATTTAATATTATTTTATTATCTGAAATTTTCCCTATATTTTTGTCGAAGCTATCATGGTGAAATTTTTCAATAATGTTGTTGGACTTTTTAATGCGCACTATCATTTAAATAATAATTCTTATAGAATATAAAAAGCTCTTGTCCACTGTTTATGTCATCAGAAGCTTCTAAACTGACTTTACAGTCTCTGCAATTGAAGCGATCTAAACATTTTTTAATTAAATAACCCCCAAAATATACTACAGAACAATTTTCGAACGTCGCAATATCATTTGAATGTATCTCTGAAGAAATTGAATTGGTGGATGAATCCGTTTGTTCAGATGATGATTCTTCTTCAACATTTAATGAAACGAGTGCTTCATTGTCATCTGTTGGTGAAAGCAGTACATCATCATCATCCAGTTGACTGCCTGCATTAGCACTTTTAGGTAGCATCATCAAATTGGCGACAATATTTATTTTAAATGCAGCTCGAAATGCTTTCACTGTTGGGTTTCAAGATGATCTGGAATTAGTGTGCCTATGAATAAATAATTGGAACCTTCATTTTTTTGATCACTTGCAAATTGTTTAACGGAGTTAATGGTGAGAAGAAAACCATCAAAGCTATCAGGTCTGGTCAAATTTCCCTTTTTTCCAACTTTATAGAGATTTTCCAATAAATCATGTCCTGAGCTTAAAGCTGCTAGCACTTCTGGATTCGTTCGCTAAGAACACGATTACACGGTTTTGTTGAATGTAAACATGTACTATTCAGGGCATCAAATAAATTGATCATGGTTAGAACAAAGTTAGCCGTATTTTTAGCTGTCTTGAAATAAGTTCACCAGTTTCCAAAGATGTCATTATGGCAGAATAAACACTGCGACTCAACAATTGGGCAGCTAATTTAACCTTCATTTTTTCGAAAGAATTCGGATTGATGTGCTTATCAGTCAGTTTCAATAAGGCTTTTCCTGCTTTGCTCCTTTTATCAAGATCATAAACTTTTCGAATGTCAGAAAAACTTATGAACTGCCCATTAAATATGAAACTATTGTTCAAAAAATTGTTTCTAACGCATTTCAACAGATGGGGAGCATCAAAAAAAGCATAATATTTTTCTCATTATGAAAAAAATAAGGTTGGTTTGTGTTAACTCTCAAGTCCTTTATGAGCTTCTGATTGGTAGTTGATAAATCAAGTACTATGCCTATAGTGTCTAGTTTTGTCTCACTAAGTTTTTCCAATGCCTTGGTAATTATACACCATAAAGAAGCATATGACACCACCATTCGATACAAAGTAGGCAATAGGAATTTTATTTCACTGACAGTTAAAGGCTTTCTTCCAAACACGCCCAGATCTTCGAAACCCTCAATTAAATCTGTTTTCATGTTGTACTCAAGATTCCTCTTAATAGACATTTCGACGAACATCAGAATACATTTCTTCTTGTAAGGCAGCATCTATCCGCCTTTAAAGTAAGGTGCATAGAAATTTTTTTATTGAATCCAGGTTTGCAGCGGAAATTGGCAACCCATGATTTCACTGTTGAAATTTCTGGCAAAATAAACCCTTTTTGTCGCAAATATCTGTATGTCTTACATCCTTTATAAAATAATGACAGGGCAGTTTTCTTTTCAGATAGTAACCATGGGGATTTCATCTTATGTTGTAATTGCATATTCCCAAGAGATTTTGTAAAATTCATGAGAGTTCCTTCTCCATCCAAAACGTGCGCAGAGAGTTACGTTTTCATAATCCTTTTTTTTTGTAGCTCTCAATTGAATATTCAGGTTATTGACTTTGTTCCTAGCGTTAGTTAGTTCCTTTCTCAACCGTTCATTTTCTTCTTGCAATGACTGCTTCCTACCTCCAATTCCCATAGAACAAGATGAAAGGTTCTGTAACTCTTTCAACCACTCTTCATCTTCATGGTTACTGATAGAACTATCTGTCATGTCATCATTTCTGGAATGAATCGGGGCAATAAAATCACTATTTGAATATGTTTGTGAATGTGAGGAAACATTCAATTGGATTATTCCCTTCATCATTTTTGTAGCGGAATGGTACAGAAGTAGTAAGCAATCTTTTAGATTGACCAATATTTTCACTGAAATGTTTGCTGCAGATCAGCTTATTTCTTAGTGATTTCTGGCTTAGGTTTGCCAAAACAGCATTACTTGAAATAAGGAACATCAATGTTAACAAACATATTTATTGTAATGGTTATGGTAAAGTAGTATTTTTTTATATTCAAAAACTTTATTTCATTTCAATAACGGGCATAAATGCTATAACGACTAGTAGTACCTTATTTGGAATTTCCCTAATTGTATCTTATATCATCGTCGGAATGACAGAATTTTCCCGAATTGTGTTAAGATAATTCCATACTCAAAAACAACTACACATCATTGAAATTTCTTGGTATGCTCACAACAACGGTAAAAACACTCTCATACTTATCTTTAATAAGGGTTTTTAAAGTCAAACAAAAAAGACCATTCAAAAGAATTGTAACAAAACCAGAAATAAAAAATATGCTAATAAGTATATACGTACCAAAGATATTTAAATAATCTGATTTTAATATAAACATTATATTCATTGGCTTTGTATTGAAAGTTGTCCTAACAGCTACTACTAAAATTTTTTTGTCAGTTTTATAATTGTGTTAAGATATTTATAAAATGGCCTCATCCTTACTGATAAGTGTACCAACTAACCCAAGACCGGTCTTGGTTTCACATTGGAGAGCTAAAAGTTATAATAATCGAAAATATTATTTATTGTATTATCTATTTATACCTTTTGGATTGACCACAAAATAATAAAGAAATGTTAAAACTGAGCTCATTGTTGAGTTAAATATATTTATATTACTAATGGTACTAATTTAACAAAATGATTTTATTCACAAATATGGCATTACTATATTACTATAATCTTACCCTTAATAGATACGAGGACAAAAATGAACAATGGACAAAAATAGTGATTATATTATGGAGGGACATTACATTGGTTAAAAAAGTCCTTTTTTATATAGAAAACGCCAGATAAGTAAAGTAAAGCTCTCAGTACATTTTTTGACAAAATCAAAACAAGTATCTAAGACAGAAATGTTTGTAAGAATAATCATCAGTAATGTTAGTTATTCGAGATAAAAGTGTGCTATATCGCTTAAATTGACTAATAATTATAATAAATAAGCATATCCTCATTAAAAACCTATATGTTGCCTCGTGAAGGCACGAAACGTCGTATCGAAGATTTGTTGGTACATATCTATAGTAAATTTGTAATCAAATAAAACTAGGATTTGATATTATTTCATTCAAACATTCTATGCTGGATAAAACAAAAGCATAATTTTCATGTATAACTTAAGAATAGAGGAAATTATAATTTTCTCCCTAATTGTTACTATTTTGTCAATATGTTATGGCATAGAATATAGTATTATAACCATATTATAATATGTGATAAAAAAAACAGTCTATATACATTTGAACAGATGAAGTTTTTGCCTCATTGACAGGATAATTTCCAAATATAAACACACAGTCACACTACCTTATTATTATGTGCTTAGTTCATAAACATTAAAAAATAACAAAAAATACTATTTCAATTTTTTTGAAATATTAAAGTTCAGTCATTTGTATTCGGTTAGTTATGCATATTTTCAAAAATGTTTTATTCTATTCTGTTTGTCTTTACTATAAAGATGGCTCCTAACTTTAAATTTAGGTATGATTCAAGTACTTTTGATAAGTTTATAAGATTGAATGGATTTGAAATTTGTAGTAAATCATTGTAAGGGTATAATATGCAATGCGACCATAATACAAATAAACTCATTATCAGAAAAAACTATTTATTATCTTTTATTTGACGATAATTAAATACCTACTTATGTTTAGTATTGAACATTTGTAAACAGTCATTTATTCACATTCACCATTTTTTATTTCTTTATGAAAAATAATTGTCTTAAGAATAACTCCCGAGTATATGATCCATTTTTGACATCTGGTAAAGTCATTCACAGGAAATCGGTACATTTTAATTGTAGGATCTGATCTCTTACTTAGTCCACACTTGAAATAAACACACTTATTTCCATCCATTTCTAAAAAATTGAAAAGAAGTGATTATTTGTTTTATAAATACATTTTAGTAAGAAGTTCGTTAAATATACAGTTTTTTTACGAAATTGTAAGCTGTAGCATTTATACATCTAGCGCCTCTTATAATTTGAATATATTAACTAAGAGAGAAGTGAGGTATATTAATTGTAATAATATCCACTTACCTTAAAATGTAATATATATCCAAGTTCAAAGATTGTCAAATAAAAAAATAATCCAAATGCACAACCAACGAAAATGCACAACCAACGAAACTCAACAATAACACAACGAACACAATACAATAATGAACTCAAATTGCAACTGTACTATAGGCACCCAAAATAAGAAACTTTACACAGCTTAAGGGTTGAATATAATATTTTAAATAATTTTGGCGCCATCTGTTATTGGGGTAATTCGGCAACCAAACCTAAGATTTATACTCGACTAAAGCTAAGAAAACACGTAATTCAAGTTACGACGTACAGTAAGAAAAGACGTGTGATCTACGTACCAAATCTCAACTTTAATCTTTTCTCAGTAAGTCAGATGCTAGACAAGGGACATGTACAGAAGGTAAACGAAAAAGAATCAATATTCTATAGTCAAGATGGTAGGGAAATTGTGGCAATAGCAAAGCGCAACGGACATCCCTACAAAATAATGCTTAGCAGAGAAGAAGAGACAAGTCTGATGGTTCAGTCGATCAAAGTATGGCACGAGAGACTCGCTCATCAAAATGTACAGTATGTGAGGGACATACTGAAAAGGAAAGGAATGATTATGTGTGCATAGGGTGCGCATATGGCAAGCAACATCGATCTTTATACCCAAACAATCCCAATACAGCCCAACAGCCATTAGATCTTGTGCATGTCGACACTGGCGAGATGAACATCCCGTCTCTATGAGGCGCCAAGTATTGGCTCATGTTTAAGGATGACTTAACCCACTACCGAAGCTATTATTTTATAAAGACAAAATATTGAGAGCTACCTGAGACTTGTTGAAAATCAGCTAGGAGAGGATAGTGAAGAGTCTGAGATTAGATAATGGCACTGAACTGAAAAATGCAAAAATCAAACAAATGATGGAAAAGTTGGGAATCTTTCACACATTTACGAATGTACACACGCCAAAGCAGAACGGAAGGGTTGAGAGAGAAATAAGAACGATTGCTGAAGCAGCTAGAGTAGCGATACATGCTGACGAGTTGGACGAGAGACTGTGGGCAGAGGCAATGAACCATGCGATCTTCACAATCAAACAGACTGGAACCACCAACGTACTAGAGAAAAGTCCAGCAGAACTTTGGTTTGGAAGGGAAATGAAGATTGAGAAGTTGCGACCATTTGGATGTGAATGTTATGTGTGGACGCAAGCACAGAAGAGAGGTAAGATTGATAGAAAATCAGAAAAGGGAATTCTGTTTGGCTGTGACATTGATTCGCCCTGTTGCAGGATTCATCTGAAGAAAAAGAGGGTAGTTAGCTCAGACAATGTGATATTCGACGAGGAAAAGGTGCGATTAAATCAAGGCACTGACATTGAGACCAGAAAGCATAGCGGACAAGCAAGAAGAAAGCAATAGCGAGTGAGACTAAGAAGACGAGAACTGGAAGACTGAAGAAAGCGCCGAGGAGCCAAGCGACAATGAGAATGGGAGACCACAGCCAGCAGAAGAGCCAGGAACGAGAATTTTGCGAGATTGTCGGACTTTGCAACCACCACCGAGACTGAGAGATTGCATACTGGACTCCCGTCGTAGAGAAAAGAGTGCAAAAATAGCCATGATTGATGAAACAGAAGACATCCCGGTGAGCGAGGCACTCAAAAATGAGAAGTGGAGACAAGCAATGCAAGAGGAGTACGACTCACTCATGGAAATGAAAACTTGGAAACTGGTTGACTATCCAGAAGGAGTGAAACCAATCACTTGTCGTTGGGTACTACGAGAGAAAGGGAGAAAGTAGACGGTAGATACAAGATCAGACTCGTGGAAAGGGAATTTGAACAGAAGGAAGGAGTGGACTACGCGGAAACCTTCAGCCCCGTAGCCCGCCATGCATCGCTTCACCTACTCTTATGCCACGCAGCTTCAGAGAAAATGAAGTTGATATCATCCGATGTAAAAACAGCGTTCTTGTATGGAAACTTGGAGCAAGTCATTTACATGAACCAGCCTGAAGGGTTCAACGACGGATCATGGAAAGTTTGCAAGTTAGATGGGAGTCTCTACGGACTCAAACAAGCCCCAAGGATGTGGAACGAGAGAGTCACCGCTCATTTTGAAAAAAAGATAGGCCTGATCAACACAGATGACGACCCATGTATTTACTATAACAAGGACAAGAGCATTATGCTTTAACTCTTCATTGGTGATGGATTGGTAGATGGGAAAGATGAAGAAGAAATATAAAACTTTTAGGCGAGATAAGCAAGGAATTTCAGATCACATACAGTGAGAAAGTACAAGACTAGTTAACGTATTTGGGCATGGAAATCAAGATCGACCAGAATGGCATCTTCGTGAATCAGCTTGATTACACGGAGAAGATTTTGAGAAAGATTGAGCAAGGGATGATCACCAAGAAGACAGACTTCAAGAGCGACGAGCCACTTCCGGGAACAACTATCGCGAAGCGATAGGAAGTTTGCTCTACTTAGCTACAATCAGACATCAGCTTTGCCGTGAACTACCTAAGTCGATTCTGTAACAAGCCCATGAAAAGTCATTAGGTGATGGTGAAACGAGTGTTCCAGTACTTGAGAGGAACAGTGACAGCAGGAAGCCACTTCGAAGGAGACAAAGAACTCATGGCACATACCGATTCAGACTTTGGAGGAGACCCTGAGACAGGACAGTCGACGAGTAGAGTGTTAGTGATGAGAGAGGATCAGTAATTTGGTACTCACAGAAACAGCGTCTGGTAGCGACTTCAACTGCAGAAGCGGAGTACCGAGCCGCGGTGTCAGTGATTGACGATGTGTGCTGGATCAAAAGAATTGCACTGGAACTTGGTATTCTTGAAATTGATCAGCCGATCATCTTGAGTTGACAACATGTCAGCCATACACATGTTATAGAACGCACACGAAGGAAAGACGACCATAGGAAAGAAATACATTGAGATACCACGAAAGTACATCCCGCAACACGTCGGCAATACTGTGACACGGCAACACGTCGAGAGCAGCAAGCAGATTGCAGTCACTGAACAGAAAAATCTTTGAAACGCTCCACTGTAAATTGATCAAGGAGGAGTGTTGATAATTAATCAAATTAACAGCTGATCCGACCTATCCCTATCTCACACTATTTTGTTTTATATAGTTGGTAGCCATGTTTATATTAATTTCTAATTTAGTTAAGTTGGCAGAGGACAAGCACTCTTAGATATGTACAAGTGAAAGTGAAGTAGTGACATAAAAATTGTGACAGGCAAACGTGCTACAAATTGTGATTTTTAATTACTTTTAAATATTGAGTAACAATCCTAAGTTTTGTTAATTAAAACAAGTATCATTTATTCATAATTTAACAACAAAAAACCCAAAACCCACTGAAAATAACAACATTTTGTCCGTGTTTTATCGAAATTGGGCCACTGTAAAGCGTGAAATATTTCGAAATATCAACATTTTCATCTACATGCAACGATGCCATCAACTTCGAATATATGAACCACAATGTCGATTATTTTTCAACTTTATTCAAAATTTCAAAATAAATAAGCACAATATTTTTTGTCATTTTGGAAGCAAATTATATGACACCATCTGCCACTTTATGTAATTCTAGAGGTGTGCAATTAAATTCTTCACGTCGTTCTTCGTCCTTTTTTTGTATTTTCAAGAAAACTTTGAATTATTTGATATTTGTCGAGTCAACAAATAAATATTTGAGACCAATTCTTCATGTAGTTTGCTTATCAGTGTTTATCCCAATTACAGATACCACAATTTTCCTAGTATCTTCTTCTTCTTTTATTAATACTTAATCTTATTTTTTCTACTATTGAGCCTCTTCAGAAGTAGATGTCCAGCTTTCGTACTATCTCTTATGAGGTCGGCGGGAGGTCTCATTGAAATTGATTTTTCATCCTTTCAGCCCATCAATATTTCATCATTCTCTCAACATAATCTCTCCAATATCGTATTTAGGAATTTTCAGATCTTCTCTTATAGCTTTGCTTTTCATTTGATCTCTTAGACCCACTCCTATAATCGTTCTCAATGTTTTTATCTCTGTTGCCCTCATCATGTCCATCGTTTTTATTGTGTTCGCTCAAGTTTCCCCTGCATATGTAAGTATAGGTCTACCACTACACCAAAACTCACAATGACACGCGCGTTTCGATTACAAAGTTATCGTCTTTAAAAACTGAAGATAAACTATTTATGCGTCAGACAGTGTAATTGTGAGTGTTGGTGTACTATAGTGTAAACAATATTGTTGGTTGAAAAAAAAGACAAAAGTTGCGACATATCAAATCTTTTTAAATTTTCGTCCAATGGTCAACTTTTCACTAAGCACTACTTTCCTATTTTTCATATTTATATTTAGAACAATTAATTCGATAAGTTGACTACAATATCCAATTAGTACCAAGCTTGAGTGCTTAATATCCCTAAGCTCTCAAGTAAATTCCAAATGCGACGTAAAATTACAATCGTCTATTAATAATTCTAGCACCATGCTTTCTTGTATTATTTTTCCAAAGATTACCTCATTAATTCCAAATGTCAAAATAGACACCAAACTGCTAAATATCTGCAATTAACAAGTCGTAAATACAGCATACCAAATAGCATTGATCTACTGATTGTTGCCGACTTACTATGAAGGTGGCTGTCAAATCGGCCTCGGCAAAAACAAACCCTTATTCAAAAAACACTTTTTGGATGAGTAATATCAGATCCTCTGAATCCAACTCAAAATAAATGCAACTTCGTCACAAACTTATATTCACAAAATCAACTTTCCTGATACTGGATACTCGAAAAATGCTCTCGGGAAAAAATACTCTTTCTAGAAGAACGGGAATGTGATGAAGATGTTTCTCAAAATTCTTTCTGCAAGTGATAGATTTGTTGTTTTGTACCAAAGTTTATAAAATGAACTTGTTGATATCAAAATCAAATCAAAAAATTTGCTGTTTACAGCTGGACACTTTTTCAGCTTTACCCTTATTCCAGACCATTCTCCTTACCTCTAGTCTCCATAATGATTAAATTTT
The DNA here is from genome assembly GCF_026230105.1 of Diorhabda sublineata. Lineage (NCBI taxonomy): Eukaryota > Metazoa > Arthropoda > Insecta > Coleoptera > Chrysomelidae > Diorhabda > Diorhabda sublineata. The sequence goes on from NC_079476.1 coordinate 10,565,687, forward strand.
AGAGTATTGACGAAATAACGAAAGTTGATAGATTCTTTTTCAAAAATTTTCTAAATATTTAAAACATTGAGTTATCATCTTCAAAACATTTGTTGACTAAATTTATAATTTTTTTAGTAACCTTTGTAAAAAAGGAAATATTAATAATAAAAGCTATATGTATATATATTTATTTTGAAATATATCAACTTTAGGCAATATTATCTACCAGCCTCACAACTTCAGGTAAATTTTCTAATTTTTCATACAATTTCTGACAATGATCTAGTTCGAAGTCTTGTAAATCTTGTAATTTTAAAGGAACATACTCAATTTCAGCACTATTAACTTTGTAACCTATTTTTTCTAATTCTGTAACCACTCGGGTTAAATTCGTTTTACCGCAGGTAAATTGGAGTAAATTGTTTTCTATCACTGTTACATCTTCTGCACCCGATTCTATTGCGTGATCTGTTGCTAGCTCTAAAATTTCTCCTTGGGATTTATTAATCATAGACTGGTGTTCAGCTTCTATTCGTCCTTTTTCGTCAAATAAATGTAAGCCGCCTCCCTCACTGAACTTTGACCTAAAACAAATGAATCAGATATGTTTTTATATTATATTCTAATAAGTATATAAATCTAGCTGTTAAAAAATCAGAAAAATCTAAGAAATAATGAACACCAGTAATGAAAAAACATGTAGTAATATATATATATATATATATATATATATATATATATATATATATATATATATATATATATATATCCAAAAACACGTGTATCCACACGTATATCCAAAAATGTGAAAAGTAATTTAAAAAAATAAAGGGGATGCTGCTAGGGGTGAGGGGGTGGCTTTTCCAGTAAGTTTAAATAAGCCATAATGCTTGCCCCTTCCAACATAAATTGACGTGTTTTTGGATTTTTTCTAAATACCAGTATTACAAAAGTTATTAAAGGTGGATACTTTTATCTGAAAAGCACTGTATATATATATATATATATATATATATATATATATATATATATATATATATATATATATATATATATATATATAACTAAAATTATCATAAGATAGTAAAACAAAACTAGAGTCAATTTAACTAAAGCTTGGTTTCTGCAGCTAAATTAAACTTTCTTGATGGTAATGTTTAAATTTATGCAGTAAATAAAGGATAATTATGAATCACTGGTTAACCAATAGAAATTCCCTGTATAGACCCTTTTTGCCATAAAAATGTGGAAAACTTCTGACACTGTCTATTAGTGTTCCTTCGTCTAAAGAACATTGCTGACTTTCAGACATCGCTCTTTCCTATTTTTTTTTATGTCAGTTTAAAAATAAAACACCACGGAGAAAATCAGCGCAAGAGCGTGAATAATATTGTCATAACCAAAGAACAAGGATGTGAACAAAACAATACAACTGATACCGACTGACCTAACGTATTCTATTCTAATAACCTCACAAAATTAAGAAATTAAACTAAGAAGTTATAAGTTTGCGAACTCTAGTTTACTTTTAATTTTCCACATGAACTACAAGTGCCATTTTAGTGTCTTCCAACTAGTAATTTAATTTATTATTTTAATGGTACTTTTTAATTAAGGTTGCATAAACCAAGCTTTAATCTACTAAGTACTTTACTCTGCCAAGTTCAGTATGATATAGACGTTTATGCGCACTTTATTCTTGAGACTACTAACTATTGAACTGGGTTTTAGCTGTCACTTATCAGAGAAGTTTAGAAGGCTTCGTGCGTTGGAGCCTGCAGATTGTGTCTTTTTTATCGAGAAATTCCAATATTTCGTTGTTTATGTGGTTATGACCTTTAGCAATTTTCTTGATCTCTTCTGTGATTTTTTTTATATGGAGTTCTGGGTGTAGATCTTTATTGCGGACATACCAAGGCGTGTTAACAATATTCCTTAGTATTCCGTTTTGGATTCTTTGCAGGCAAGCATAATTACTTTCACTAGTACATTCCCATAGTTGTACACCATGTGAGTCCATACCGATTTGAGTATTTGTATATCAGCACCTTATTTTTCATAGAAATTGTGAGTTTTTCCGTAGTATCCAATATATATTTTAAATCTGAGTTTAAATTCCTCTGGTTTCTTTTTGAAATATTCCTGCCACTTATAGGTAAAGTTGATATGTGCAGATTTTCCCTCATTGATTTTAATACACCATTTGTTAGTATAGGCCAGACATGAGCAAACTTTTTAGAGGGGGGGGCAGATAAAACAAAAAATTATGAAAGCGGGCCCAAAAAATTATGATGAACTTTTTTAAACATTACACACAACTTATATATGCTACAATGGTTGAAAATTAGTGAATGAAGTTACGGAAATTGATTATTTTTTAAAGCGTATGCGACAGATAAAATTGTGCCCGAGCTTCTAAAGGTTGTTTGTAATCTAGTAAAAATTGGGATCAGTTGATTTGGAGAAGTGAAGCTGAATTGTCGTCAGTCAATCGATTTCTAATGCTGTCACAATTATTTTCTGCGCGTGAGATTTCAGGTTTGTGAAACTTGATTTTGATAGTACTTTGTAGGATTCGATTTTAAGAGCGTTGAGAAATAATTGCTTCAATTCAGAGTTACATTGCAACTCAATGAACTGTTTGACTGATTCACAATTCAGATTAAACGGCATGCTGAAAATGTCCAGGTCCAATTCGATAATTTTGAAGTCTTTGATTATTCGTTCAACATCTTCGTGAAGACATTTCACATTTGTCTCATATCTCTAAAGTTTGTTTCCCGTAACTGCACTAGTTTTTAGTCTTGAAAAATAAGTAGTAATTCTTGACTAGTTGTCTGGAAAATAGATTTAATTGAGTTTTGAAATATTTGATATGACTCCAAATATCAGAGGTTTATTGATTTCTTTGTTGAAGTTTAAGGTTCAATCTATTGATGTGACCAAAAGATCTGTAAAAAATGAAAAGTCCGAGAACCAGGCAATATATTTCAAATGTTCACACTGATCCAGTCCTTTTTCTTCCATGAATGAGATTATTTCGTCTTTCTGATCCCAAACTCGTTCAGTAACCTTTCCTGCACTGACTTACCTCACTTTAATGTATTAAGGTACATCAGAATAATCAGACTGCAATGACTCAAGAAACTTTTAAGATTGATGATTGAATGCTCGTGAACGAATGCTATAAATAAACTTATCATTGGGTTTGATATCAGTTGCTATGACAACCCAGGCGTGTAATTGTTACTAAAACGTCAAAGTTGTTCAAAACGTCTTGGAAGTGACCAAGTACAATCTTCTTCTAAATTAAACCACATTAAACCAAATGACTCCACTGGACTGGCAATTCTTACTAGTCGACAGAATGCAACAAATTGTGTTTTCAATATTAATATTTATAATACTTAGTAGTTTTTAGTTAAAGTTTTGTATATTATTATGTATGTTGGAATAAAATAGTTTTTGAAAAATGGGTCGTTGTATATACGATCGTAGAAAAAATAATATTCCTAACTAATGCGTAAAGTGTCTTTCCGCACTTGACCGCTTGGCGGAACTTCACTCCGCGTCATTCGGGACAACTGCAATCGCGTGCGGGAAAGTATCACTTTCCACTTGTTAGGAAAATAACTATTCTAAGTCCACTCATCTTTAAAGACACGACATTTTGAATCAACTTTACGTTTTTTACTTGTTGTAACGAACAAGAGTACCACAGAGGATACTCGATATGTTGTACTAATTAGGTGACTGACTTTGAAAATATACAAAATGAAGCCGAAGCCGATCGTCTGCTCGAGATCGTTCCAAGTCGATGACTGTGCTAACTAAACTGGCCTTGAAACAATCCGCCTACGCAAGGTTGCTACTGCAAAGTGCAAACTTGCACGTCAGTTAATGTTAGATGGTCGCCTCAGATGGAGTCGATGTCTATGTTTAACCGTTTATGGGACAGATAGTACATCAATGCTTTCTTTCGTTGACGAACGATCACCATGAGTGTTTCTGTAGGTTTTATTTAAAACTGTCGCGGGTCGGATTAAACTAACCCGAGGGTCGCATTTGACCCACAGGTCGTACTTTGTCTATAACTAGTCTATACATCTACTTTGCTCATGGAATTTTGAAGACTCTTGAGCATCTTTCCAATTAATTCTTGAAGCATTGCAGTGTCGTCTGCAAATGTAGCCAGTTTAACATTTTCGGTAACAAGAATGTCACAAGTATATATGTACAGTTTTGGTCCCAAAACACTGCCTTGAGGAACCCCCGCTTCAATCAGTCGGAGCTCTGAATATTCATTTTCTTGTTTAACTCTATATGTACGATCTTTCAGGTAGGAGTTTATTAGGTGAACATAAAAAGAAAGTGAATATTTTCTGATTTTTAGTAATAAACCCTTATGCCACACTTTATCAATAACGCTTTTGCAATAACTATAAAAAACGACTGAGTTTGATTTATTTTCTTCAAGAGTCATCTCTATCATATTTGTTATATGATGTACTTTATCTATTATGGAATGCCTGCTGCGGAAGCTGAACTGGTAGGATGGAATAACTTGGTTTTGATCAAGTATTGTTCGATTTCTAATAACATATCTTCTCATATAGTTTTGAAATAATTGGAATAATCAAATTGATCTGTAGGATTCCACTTTATGCACTGATTTTCTTAGTTTGGATGTCATAACAACTTCAGCTGTTCATGATTACAGACTTTGATATCAACAAAAATTTCTGAATTGATAGTAAAAGCAATAAAAAATTGAAAAGAAAAAATACTTTTCATTTTTTGGAATTACACAGCATACGCCTGCAGAACTTTTATTTGAATTTCTCTTGAAAATGGATACTAACATCCATGACTATTCTCAAAGAGGCTGCAAAAAGGCTAGAGGATAATAGACTGAAACAAAATGTTACCTTTTATTAGAAAAGACTACCACCAAAAATGTTTGGGATTGGGGATTTGGTGTTAACGAAGGTCATTAGCAATCCAGGAAACGGAAAAAGTAAAAAGCTGCTGTCGAAGTTCAAAAGATCTTTTAAAAAAGTGGAATACCAAACAAGTTAAAGAGGACATTCACACAGGTAGATCCAACCGCCCATATGAAGGAGTGGTAGCACAGTGGAACACATTAAACCTTTGGAATTTAAGAAATTTTAAGGTAAGAATCAGCACTTTGATTGAAGAAATTAGCACTGATTGCAAAAATAAACCCGTTGCTGGCAGAAAGAAGCCTTCGAAGGCAAGAAAATGAGCTTTGATGGATCGGTCACAAATAGATATTATTTTTTTGATTTGTTCACAGATAAGTCCTTGACAGAAAGTTATTGAGAACAACAACAGGTCAGGATGGCCGTGCTATATGCGTAACTGGTAGGGTACCCGCCTATGACAGCCAGATATACAAAGCGTGTTGACTCAACCATCTAATAATACTAATGATTTATTCCTTTGTCGTTTCTTGTAAAGAGTGAATGTCTAAGACGTTTTTCATAATTATAAATATAAAAATTAATACTAATAGTGCCTTCATATTTATTATTGGACTGCCCCGACCATCCAACTAAAATTGTATTCAAATATGAATTAAATTATGGAAGTTTTTATATTTTTCAAATGTTTATCATTTCAAAGAAATATATAAACAAAATTAAAACATACTTACTGATGCTTTTTTAAAATTGTACTAATTGCCATTTTTGATATATGTAACTGATTGGTATATAGTTCACATAAAATGAAACAGCTTCCTGGTCCCCTAGGAGTAAGAGTAATAAATTAGGAATAAAAATATTGAAATAAATTTCTTTAATTTCTTATTTCTTAGATTTTTTGATATGTTTATGATTCTATATGTTTTTCATTTTAGGTTTCTTCTGTTTTAAAATTAGTTTTCTTTAATAATTTTTGAAAGACAAATTATTGAAAAAAAATATTTTTAAAACCGAAGAGACCTAAAATCAAGACAACATTTAGAAGCATAAATATTGAAATATCGATATTACACTACAAATAAATCTGCTATTTTAACAATGTCCGTCTTTTGAATTTATGAGACTGAAAATGTATTCACAAAATAAGTATTTGGTAACTACCCCAATGTTTCTGATGCTTTGGAGTATATGTTCAGTGAAGGAATAACACAATTATTGTAAATTCTCAGGTAATTGACTAAAAAGGGTAGAACAGATTTTTATTCAACAAATAAATTCTATATTTGTTATTTTGTGTAAAAATTGAAACATCCTTTTAACATCTACTTGCTAATATCAATGTAGCACATTTTCAGTCGTACAGATGTGTTTTCATTTTATTTTGTGTGAAAAAGTGTTTAGTTTCAAATTGTGGGTCAGACAACTGAAGCGTTAGGTTAGGTCTCATTTTTCTGTTTTTCTGTTTCGTTTCTGAAACCTTATTGATGGATGCATCATATTTAAGACCAACTTTCATCCAGTTATTTTTCAAAACAATTCAATGAAATTGCATCTACTAAAACGTTCATGATCACAATGACTATTAAATTTTGAAAGATAATTGAACGAAAGATCTTAATTTGAAATATGTTTAGTATGTTTAGTACTGTTAATGAACCAAGAGATAGTGCTGAAAGGGGAACTCGAGTTGGCCATCTAAAGAATGTGGTTGATTGTTTTCATTACACCAATGAACTAATTTAGTTTTTAAGGTACTACAAAAAATCAGTTATTGCACCAAACTAATATCAAATGTGAGGTTATTAAGTATAATTTTGTTATTCCTTATGTCAGTTACCTGTGACTTACTTTATTTCTAGGAGATATTTTTTGTTTTGGGATTTATCACTTTCACAACTTTTCAATATACTCTGCACTGTGGCTGTAGGCATGTTCATTCTCTTTGCTTGCTCCAAAACCTGACTCAATTGCAAGTTTCGTTTGGGATCAGCTGATCCTCCCTCTACAAAAAATAGATTATCACAAAGACAAAAAGTTAAGTAAAACACTCATAAAGCTATACAGTTTTAAAGTGAGTTAGAGTATATATATCGCCTTCAAATTTATTGAGACATTATTAGATTGTTCTCACTGAAGATGAATAAAGAGCACCAGTAACAGACAATTTAGTGAGGATATTTCTTTGAAAAAATAATTTTACATAGGTACTTGAGTAAAAATTATTTTTCAAAAACTTCAAGCCAAATTTTGGCTAATACGCTGGGATAAATTTGGATAGCAACACATGAAACCATATACATCTGAGCTTGTAATTTTTTTGATGGCAGAAAGTCAGTTGTTTAATGTGGTAAATACATGAAGGAGAGCCTGTTTCTAATTCACCTATTAACAGATAGAGGGAGACAATTACAGTTTTCTTAATTTTAAGGATCATCAAACTAGACCTTTAAAATTTTTTACCAGAATGATGTTAAACACTTTGAAAATGAGATGAGAAATAAGAATTAACCTATGAGAAATATTTTCAAAATTTTTCCGTCCATTCTCAACAGTAAGGGATATTTGGGACACACAGAGTAAGACACAAAGAGTCTTGGAGAACAGCATGTCTTCAGTCACAGGGGGAAGATTCTCATATTTTGGGGTAGTGAGACATTGCTCCTGCTTAAAGAGTTTCTTCTCAAGTCCAAACTTTAACAGTCGTCTGTTGGTGATTATGGTAATTTTATGACAAAAGGTCTGATTTAGTCTGATGTAGGATATACGTTTATAGCAATGCGGACAACAATACAAGAGTAAGTTGTGGAAAATATCTCAATTTGGTAAAAGGTTCATTGTTCTGAAGCAGTCACATTGTTTCAAAGAGCCGAAAATAATTTGTAGCTTGGTTGAGTTTATTTTGTTGCAATCTGGTTAGAATTGGTTAATTTTGTATTTTCGAAATGATGAACATCTTTCCAATCATAGAAAAAAAAGTATTAGTGTTCAGCTTTAAAAATTAAATAGTAAGTCAAAAACATTAGAGAGGGTTGTAAACTCTTCATAGACTCGAAAACATCTTGATAATATTATGTAAAAATAACCAGTACTGTGACATTGGCTAAATAGTAATATACTGATATATTCAGAGCTACAAATAATTTAGGATGTCAATAAATTTAAAACTTTGTGTAAAGTATCATAGTGTTGCTAAAACATACCTTGAAAAGCTACTTTTATCTGCCTTCCTAGCTTTGTAAAAACTCTGGCTTTTTCTGCATCTTTCGCTCCTTTTATGTGGCGGATATTTGCCCATTTTGAATGCCCCGCAAGCCTTTTAGGTACGAATATATTGCAAATACAAATATCAGTTAAAAATGATTTGGTAAATATTCGGTTCAACATTACTTGGAAATAAATTTAATTCTTATTAATAAATATTATGACATCTTATCTTAATGTGACTTTCAGAAGTTCTAATAAAGGTTACATTCACTTTAACTTTCTTCTTTTTCTGATTAATGTAAATAATTAACTGAGGTATATTAATTATGTGATAAAATTTAGTTGAACAATTTATATCAGAAAATAATAAATATTTCGATTTTGAGAATAAATGCTAGAGTTTTGATAATAATGATAACAATAACAGTTTTGTTTATCTATGGCCAGGAGAATTAATGAGGTGTAACCAAGTCATCGACGTCGATAAATAAATGGAACGGACACGTAGGGCTGCGAAAGTGAGGCCAGCTGAAATAGCTATATTGTAGTATCACTGTCGCACTCTTTCTCATTGGACAAATGGCAAGAACTAAAATATTTTCATGTATTGAATCATATCTTCGTTATAAATAATTTAAATATTTTTTTTATTCTATCTGTATACCTCGTCAGGTCAGTTAAATCCCAAAAATAATAAATTCTTCGATTTTTGTAATAATTAAAATGTGATACCTCAAATTGTTGAAACAGTGTTTTTATCATAAAATTTGGTAAATATACTCTAAAATTATTTACGTATCCGGAAATCGATAGGCCAATCACTGAGACACAGACTGTTTGGTTTTTCTCGAGCTGAGATTCATTTATATATTTGATCCGTTTCTCTCATTTTTTTCAACTATTGATTATGATTTTGGCAACCAAGATCACAGCAATATGTCTAACCTCCCCTCACTACCAAAAACCAATCCAAATATTCACTCTCCATCTTTATCATATGCTGCAGCTATCTCAACAAAATATCCACCACCTTCTGTGCCCTCACGAGATCAGGCCAACATTATGCCTTCTATCCCCAACACTGTACTATTTGACTACATCTAATCAATAGGTAGCATTGTCTCTCCTAAAAATGTCATTTTCTCATCCAGAATATCACACGGTCGCATATGCATTTATTTATCATCGACGACTCAAGTCGACGAACTTCTAAAATACCAACCAAAGCATCCTAGTTAATTCTAATTCAATCCCTATACATCGGCTTATATCTCCCACCAAAAGAATACTCATTTCCAATGTTTGTCCATCCATTCCCCATTCCCCATTCCGTCATGGAGAAAGCACTGCTAGACCTAAGGTTATCACTCACCTCTCCTATATCATCCGTCAAATGTGGCTCACCTGATGATGAATACGCACATATACTCAGCTTCCGCCGAGTATCTTACGTATTACCTACCAATAATGATTTTTTTTTCAAACTTTGACTGTCATTAGTCATGAAAATACAACAGACAGAATATTGCACATATAACACACTGCTGATTCATAGCCCAATCCTTCCATCCCTCAAGATCCCTCTCCCAAATCGAATGATTCGGTCAATCTCATCCCCTCCTCTTGTGCTGACCCTAGTGCCACTACTAATACTTCAGTTATTCCCGTAGTATCCTCGGAGGACACCCTTTCTCATTTTCCATCTCTAGATTCCTTATCAAAAACTAGCGAAAAACGTCCTCTTTCGAATGACAGCAACCTCGAATCACCACAGACTATATCTCCTACTGATCTTCATCCAGATCCAATACCTCCTCCCGAATTTTCAACATCCAGCTCTAGAAACCCTGCGAAAAAGAAGACCAAAAAATCTAAACTGACTAAAAACGGTTGTCACTTCATAAGCCCTGAATCACGCTCCGTTATACATAAATAACAATGAATCATTTTCCCTTACAGGCACCCAATTTATTGCGTTTCTTGAAAATACGTATGGCATCAATTACCCCCTCCCCGAAGACAACAAATTATTTCCGACACAACCCTTCTTCTGAAGGATTTGTTCCTAATTTATCTTAATATAAAAGAAAGATCTTTAAAAAACCGTATTACACGTCTAATCAATAGAATTAATTTTAAACTTCACCCCGAGCAAAAAACTCCTCCCGAAATGTCTATTACTGATGATGGGAATACCACTGACTCCTCGTCATTATCTCAGTAAATACTCTCTTCCTTCTTCCTAAACATTCTCCCTGATACAGTGCGATGGATTTTATCCTCGACTAGAAAGAATTCAGAAAATCATTTCCTCTCACAAACCTGATTTCCTTTGTCTCCAAAAAACCAACTTCAAAATTGATCATAAACGCAATTTGAGAAACTTTGAAGGATATCATTACATCCGTACTAACTGCATAAGAGCCAGTGGCGGTACTTCAATATTTGTATCCAGCGACATATACTCATCCCACTTCCTATTATCAACAAACTTGAAGTAGTAGCTGTCACTACTTGGTGCCCCAATAAACTCACCATTTGCAGTATATACATTCCACCGGATCACCCCCTTGATGAAAAAGAGTTAACAGACCTAATTCGTCAGCTTCCCCAGCCATATATTCTTGTTGGAGACTTTAATGCACATCTCACTATGAGGGGCGCCACCCAAACTCTCACTAGAGGCAACACAATAGAAAGAGTGATAAATTCCACTGGTATCTGTCTGTTGAATACTGGATCCAAAACTCACTTTAACATCTCCTCGGGTTCATTTCCTGCTATTGACCTCAGCTTATGTGGCCCTAAAACTGCAATATCTATTTCTTGGTCAGTTTCCGATGACCTACATGATAGCAACCACTTTCCTATTATCCTATCCAATCCCTTTAATAAAGAAACTGTTGCCAAAAGCTTCTGGCAAATAAAAACTGAAAAAACATGCTCTTAATAGGAAGAAAACCTTATTATACATAAAAGGCTTAAAGCTAAAGCTAAATTTATTATCAAGCAAAGCAAGAAATCTGCTTGGCAAAGTTATACTTCATTCCTTACCCACAAAACAGACCCCAGTCAAGTTTGGAAAAAAAATGCACAATTCCAAGGCACAAAAACTAATATCAAAATTCCTTCTTTATTATCTAACGATCTGCTTATCACCGACAGCCAAAAAATCTCTGACACACTCGCACAACACTTTGAAGGAAATTTCAGCATCCATAATCCGTCATCCGATTTTCATAACTCACATATTCAGCCCTCCTCCACACTCCAGCTAATCCTCTTGATATTGCGTCTGTCAATGCTCCTATTAATTTAAACGAACTAAAATCGCGCTATCGTCCTGCAAAAATTCCGCTGCCGGTCCTGGTGATGTCCTGTATATATTTCTCAAAAAACTATCCGACTCGTCCCTCTCCAAGTTCTTTGACATCTATAACATTATTTGGAATACTCACCAGTAACATATTCATCCATAATTTCCTAGCTGATAGAATTTTCAGGGTTTCCGCAAACGCTACAATCCACAAAATACTGGCATCCCTCAAGGTTCAGTATTAAGCGCTACTTTATTTATCCTCACAATAAATGAGCTATGTGACAACATCTCCCATAAAATATGTCCAAAACGCTGATGACCTATCATTTATTGCCATGGTAAATACGTCCCCTCTAAATGCCAACTGCTCCAAAACGCAATAAATCTACTACAAGAGAGATCCCCCTACCTAGGACTATCATTTTCCCGAAGCAAATCCTTGCTGATAAAATTCTCTCGAAGAACATCTATTCACTCACCTCAAATTTTCTTTCATAACTCCCCTCTACCTATTGTGAATCAGTGCAAAATCCTTGGTATGACTTTTGATTCTCGACTCAACTGGAATCACCATATTCATGATGTAAAAGACATTTGCCTAAAGAGGCTGAACATAATTAAAACCCTTAGCCACCTTCAATGGGGCTCCAACGATACTATACTTACAGAGCTCTCATACGCTCAAAGCTTGACTATGGTTATTTTATCTATATGTCCGGTTCCAAGTCTAAAACTGACTTATTGATCTCTGTACACAACACCGCTCTTCGCCTTTGCCTTGGTGCCTTTCGCTCAAGCCCCGCCGCTTGTGTCAATGTTGAAGCTAATGAGCCACCACTATTCATAAGACGACAATCTCTTCTCCTGTCATATGCTGCTAAAGTATCTTCCAATCCTTCTAATCCTGTCCATTCGCTACTCACCACCACTTCCGTATCTAACAACTCACGAATAACTGTAAATTCAATCCCTCAATTGCTCGCACCTCTAGTCCAAAATACCAACCTCTCGTTGACCTTTCCACTTTCTTTGCCTTCTTCTCCCCCTTGGATAAAAAATATTCCCATAGTAGATACCTCACTAACGATCAACAATAAACACGAATCCCCTAGCGTTCTTGTAGAAAAAGCATTCTTGGAAATTCTGCATAAAAATCCTTCGACCTAATTCTCTATACGGATGCCTCCAAAGCTAAATTTGGTGTGGGTTGCGCAGTCACTACAAACCACGAACTTATAAGTTATTTCCGCTTACCCTCGACGTGTAGTGTTTACACTGGTGAACTATACAGTATCCTTCAAGCTTTCAAATATATTTCTCCTCCCCATAAACATATCGTCATATGTACTGACTCTCTTTCATCCATACAGTCAATCACAACCATATTTACCGACCATCCAATAGTCCAAAACATTGCCATTGCAAAACATGCCAACGAAGCCACAAAAAATCATCCTGAAAATCCAGTTCAGCTGGCCAATAATCTGAAGATTAACTTCAAACACCTCATTAAAAAATCTTGGCGCGATACATGGAGCAAGAGCACTACAGCACATCACATTCACCCATCTACTTCTCACATTTCCCTAAATATTTTGAATAGGAAACACACGAAACTTACTCACGGCTATTTGATGTCGTCAGAAAGTCGTCCTGTCTGCCGAATTTGTCAAGTTCCTCACCGACTGCAGAATATTCTACCGCATATCAACAGTTTGATATGAAAACCAACCTCAAGGAGACACTTAACTGCCCGACGGAAATGAAGAAAATCGTGGAGTTTCTTAATGCCACCAAGCTGTATAAGAAAATATAATTTAATTTATGCATTGTAATAGATTTTGTAACAGTTCTCTATTTAACTTATGATTGTTTTTGTGTGCCAATAACCAGCGCTGTCGAGGCACTGAAATAAAAAAAATTATTTTTTGGAGTTTACTCCTTAAGAATCGATTTGCATATATAAGGGGCCCAGTATGAGAAAAATGTGAGGAGTAAAATCTATCGATGAATGACCTCGTTACGTTTTTGGTGCGCACCCTATGATGCGCAGCTTTCTAATTTGTCAGAGCCAACATACTTATATTGCTGTTTTTATTATAAATGTCAATAATTAATATTGTTATTGTGACGTTTTAATTTTTTATCATTGTGTTCCGCTAAAGTGAACTGAAAGTATTTTCAAATAACTATGGCAGAAAGAGGTGTAGATGATATTGCCGGAACATCTAACAAACACGTGGTTGCAAGGTACGTTATAATTCATGTATTATATGTATGAGCATGTGCAATTTGTATTTATTAAATATTTTAATAATTATCGATGTAGTTCATATAAATATATATTTGAAAACAACACATAAAATTAGATAATCAACCCAATATGAATTATCGAGCGCATCCACATAAAATAGAAAATTTCTAACCTAACCAAAAATTAATTTTTTTGTCGATGTCTATAAATTCTTCCACGTTATTATGATTTATTTTATAAATAATTTTTAAATATTAACAACTGTAGTCAATAATTCGATAATATTATCAGAAAAATCGACAATATTTTTTCATTATAATAATGTTTTTATATAATTTTCTTTCGAAAAGTTATTTTTTAGCTTATTTAAATAATTTTCATGAACTATTTATTATTGTATGTAAAAGATTTAGTGACAATTATCTTTTTATAACCATTTTTGTTAATTATTAAGATAATATTATATTTTCAATTTAAAAAAAAAAATATTTATAAAAACCTTTTTTTATCAATTTTCTTAAAGTCGGTTAAAATTTTTGGAGTTTACTCCTTAAGAATCGATTTGCATATATAAGGGGCCCGGTATGAGAAAAATGTGAGGAATAAAATCTATCGATGAATGACCTCGTTACGTTCTTGGTGCGCACCCTATGATGCGCAACTTTCTAATTTGGTGGTGAGTGTAGGGTATAGGGACACGTGCATAGGGTATACTGCAAAGCGACTATACCTATATGTTATTTGGTTTGTTTATTTCTATCAGTGTCGACATACTTATATTGCTGTTTTTATTATAAATATCAGTAATTAATATTGTTATTGTGAAGCTTTAATTTTTATCATTGTGTTCCGCTAAAGTGAACTGAAAGTATTTTCAAATAACTATGGCAGAAAGGGGTGTAGATGATTTTGCCGGAATATCTAACAAACACGTGGTTGCAAGGAACGTTACAATTCATGTATTATATGTATGAGCATGTGCAATTTATGTTTATTAAATATTTTAATAATTATCGATGTAGTTCATATAAATATATATAATACCATTTACTGCCGCTCGTACTGAGTGGCGATTTTACTGTCGATTATAACAAAGATGATGGATTCACATTAATAAAATTTTTAAAATCTGAACTGAATTTAGGTATTGTTTCTGATAGAGCAATGGGGACAACGAGGTATGGTAAAGTACAAATCAGCTAAGAAAAGGCCAGACGCGTCATACCTGACAAAGGCCGCAATAATTTCCTTCTCTCTTAGGCCCATCCCATTTATGTGACAGTAGCGTTTTTTACAATTGTTCGGTATTTTTAATATAGAAATGCAAGTCTGGCAACGCTGCACGTCTGCCGCATGGTCCAAATCAGAATTCGAAGGGAATCGTCGCGTAACCATGGATCTCTTACAATTGCGAGTCCCTCTACGATGTTGCCAAGCCTTTACTTAGGAAGGAAAGTACGGCAATTAGACGATTACTAATTTCAACGATTCGTGAACCACGTATCTACGAACGTCCATGTGTCTTATTTTAGTTACTATAAACCACTTGTCACTGTAATTAATAATGCAGACAATGTTAATTTAATTAATATTTAAAAAAAATGATAATAGTCTGATTATAATATTTACATAATTTATCAACATTCCTAATGATATATTTATGCACATCTGAAATTGACTATTGTAAAAAGTTTAATGTAAAATATTTCGTCGATTAGTTATAATAAATGTATATGAAATGAATAAATTGAATAAATATATATTTATATATGTATATTATTTTCATTAATTAACAAATTCACCCTTTTATACAGTATCAATCTTTTTTAAGTTAAATAAACTCTTTTTGCGTCTGGTTAGACTATCGAACTTAAGGAGTAAACTCCAGTCGTGCGTCGGAGCTGACACACACAATTTTTTTTATGATATATTGATAACAAATTATTCTTAAAACTCATGAAAACCTATAGTGACTAAAATAAATTGTAAGCCGGATGAAAATTAAATAATAAATTAGGTAGCACATATTACTCGTTGTACTGGCTCCTTTCGAGATTCCGTGACGTGTTTGAGATGTTTTGGAAAATTAAACACACTCTGAACGGCATAAAGTTTTAAGACTTTTTGTTTTCTACCAGGTATATCTTGGTAATCTGGTGGTAGGAAATGTTGCTCATATAATCTACTTGTTCTCGACGTTAGAAAGCCTACTTTAATGTTCTAAAATGTCCATGCACTCAAAAATCGCAACTGTACTTTGGCTTCAAATAACACCATTCCCAAGTTTACAACAGCAATATGTGCTAATAATATCATGAAAATGTCCTCAACACTTACTTTACTAATTTTTATATTTACAAAGCTTCAAAAACCTCACAAATTCAAAGTCAAACGCAATAATATGAAATCATATGAAATAAACGAATAACGGCATTAACCAGAACGCTCAAAAGAGAAACGGAGATCTTACAATCATGTGCTCTCTCTCATACAATATTGGACACACTTTTGCTTTCCTTTGCGCATTGACGAGTTCCTTCCATTTATTTATCGACTTCGATGAAAAAATATATTTATTCTGTCAAAATATCCTTAAGAATAGTAGTGAAACTACAAAAATTCGCATAAGATATAAAAATTCATGAAAATTAATACTGAAAAATACATATCAATCCAAAAAATTTTATCCAAACTAAAATGCCAAAAAAATGAATTTTTCGAGTTATTCATGGAGGATAAACTTCAAAATTAGGTACATCCACGGTGGTCTGGCAACGAGGTGAGTTGGATGGTGAGTTCATTTCACATCTCACTCACCGTCTCCGGCGCCTGAAATACTCTTTTGTGCGTTCCACATAGCGACTACGATTGTGGTCGCAGCCAGAACGTCACTCATAACGTTCACACCGATCCTTGTCAAATAATTAGAGGCATTTTTAAAACTCAAGCAACGGAGATTACAACTATGAGAATATATCTCATTATTTGATGCAGTATGGAAATTATAAGTAGTTTTGAAGCATTTTTGTAACGCCCAACCGCAATATTTTACTATCGCCACAGATATTTTGATTTTAGTTTAATTTGAATCAGATAAGCACTCTACTAAAAAATTCAATAGCTCACAAATTATAACATAACCGCTTTCGCTTTATTTTTTCTGTTTTGCCATTCCTTAATATATATCTTTAAGCTCAAAACGCCTCGTAATCCATTACACTTGGATTTACGATTATAACTAAGTGGAACGACAAAGATCGTGGTCGTGAACGTGATTGTCATGAGTGCTTAGTGGAATGCACCCTCGGCGGCCGCCAGGTAAGTGTTGTAATCGAGGACTGGATAGTCACAAACTTCATGCAGTTTAACGGCGCCGAATTGTGTTAACAGAATAATAGTTCTGCATGTTCTGAATAGACTCCGGTTGCTGACATAATAACTGGGACTATTTCCGCATTTTCGCTGTGCCACATCTGTTTAATCTCAATTACAAGATCCGCGTATTTGGCCAGTTTATCCTGGTGTTTGTTGAGAACGTTATGAGAGTTCGGTATAGCTACATCGACAAGAAGGACTGAATTGACTCTTCTATCAACCACCACGATGTCAGGTCCGTTATTCGTCTCCCATCTATCGGTGATAACGGACCTATCGTCCATCGACCTAAAATTGTCATTTTCGAGCACCTTCTACGATTGGTACTTGTAATAAGGTGTATATGTATTGAAAAACCGTACTTGTTGGCTAGTTTCTGGTGGATGATGTTGCACACTGGGTTATAACATACTACAAGCACATGTTATATGTTGAATGGTCTCTGATGTATATTGGTACTTTCTGCATTTGTCAAATTGAGTGTCCAGATCCTTAATAACATTTTTCTTCAGGATTTCAATAGAATACGTTAAAACAGGCGTGGCATAGGTATTGATTACCTTAAGTTGCTGCATTCAATTCGGACTTAATAAGTGACTTCACTCTTTTGGTGTATTGACCCTGGATTCTAGCTTCTGCCTGCTTGTGGCCCAGGAACTTAATCTGTTGAAATACTAGGTATTTGTAGGTTTCTCCATTTTCCACCGCTTGTACGATATATTCGTTGGGAAGTTGCACGTTCATGACAATGCCTTTCTCGATATGTAGAGTCTTGCACTTAGACAGTCCAACCATATGTATATCAGCAAGACAGAACCACAACGGACTCAAGGAGTCGCCTTGGTATATTCCCCTACGAATGGGTATTTCGTCAGTAATGAGGGAGTTTGGATCGATTTGCAGATGTAGGTTCGCTATCCCTTCATCTCTCTTGAAAGGAAGTTTACAATAGCTGGGTGGACTTTGTAAATCTGCGAGACCTCCAGAAGCCAGGAATGAGGTACACTATCAAACGCTTTCTTGTAATCCATGAAAGCAGTGTGCATATTCCGGTGATCTTTCTGTTATTGCCGAAGTGTCACAGAGTCCATAATAAGTTGTTCTTTGCACCCTTGTGCAACCTTTCTGTTCCTCTGCTAAGATGTTAGTGATAAATTGTTATTAATAAAACTAGTTCATATGTAACGTAATATGAAAAAGTAGTTTACGATGTAAGTATTATATATGCTTAACTTGTTTCTCCTGATGTCAGCGTTTCTTATTTGTATGTTGTACATGTGAATTGTTTATTGGAATTTTAATTCCATGTTCCTCTTCTCTAGATGTGGAAAAGTATCAGTTTAGTTTTTACTTACCAACAATAATAAGATGTATTTTTACTTTGTTTAAATTATAAAAGGGCTCCATCAGACGGTACAGAATAAATATCCGTCACCACTATTGCGGAAAGGAATGAGCCAATCAGTACCTTGATGTATGCTTCACTAAATTCCGTAACAAGCGCTTAGCCAGAACGTGTGCGTCATGAAAGTGCTAAACTTAAGTTGTATATTAATGTACTATGTGAGTTATTAGGTGAAATTTTTTTATGACGAAACTAATACAATTTTAAGAAATTAATCTTCATTATTTTTTTCTTCCAATAGATTTCTAACTTCATTTTCTCTCTTATTTTGTTGTTTTCCAAAGAATAACTGAATTTATGTTTTTGGCGCAATTGGCATGAAGCACGTACTATAATTAAAAAATAAACAATCACAATTAAAACATTTGTTTGAAATATATTTAATTTGAGTAAACCATAATGATTAGAAATTAAGTCACAGTAATTGTTAATTTGTAAATCAGTGATTGTGTGATTGGATTAAATGTGCAATATTTGTATTCAAGTATGTGAACGTTCTTTTAGTTTTATTCAGCTTCTCGTTGATTTAGAAAACCCAAAAACGTGTAGAATGAAAAAGTGGTGCGCATCATCTGAAACCATATTTAAAGAAAATATATAGATTTATTCAGATAAATACCCACATTAATGAACGTATCAGTGGAAAGAGTGGCAAGTCCCATCCCAGTAAATTCAATTGGCCTTTCAGTTATACGAATGAATTGAACTACTCTCAAAGATTGACAATTGTACCAAGGTAATGAATAAACAGCAGTAGAAATTCTATCGCTCTGAAATTATTGAATTTTAAATTGTGTTTACAACATTTTCTATACATTTGAGTTACCTTTGTTTTAACAGTCGTTGAAAACCAGCAAGGGAATAATATCAAAACACATGCGAGAATTAATGATGATATATGAATAGGGAGTTCCAAGAAATTCTCTGTCTGTAAACAAAAATTGATATTATTCAGTTATAATTGATTTAATAATAATTATTCCTCACCAGAGAAATTACGAAAGGTCTGAGACACATTCCTAAAGTTACCCAGATAATTTCAGCTAAAAATATTTCGCTAAAAACTCTTTCAGACAAAACGGAAATTCTAAAATTAGAAAAGAATATCGACAGATCAATTTCTGTTGTACAGATTGTGTCGAGATTTGTAGGAAAAAAATAAGAAAGTATAGGGTACTACAAAATAACATTACGAAGATTATAAAGCGAAGCAATCTGTTTCGTTAAAAACGTTATAACTACATTCAAAATAATTATAGTATTAAATTTTGTCAAAATTGTATAAGAACATAATATATTCTTACATACTCAATTTTATCTTTAATAGACAAAGCTGCAACTACAGGTTGCTTCCAACGTTTGCGCCAACATTCACCTTCCAACCTTACCTAAACTTACTCATAGAAATGAAAACGTGACAAAAAAGTCATAAGCAGCATACAACAGATATAAATTATTTTAAAATAAATTTGATGATACTCGCAGCTTTCGTTTTTTATAAGAAACACGTAGCATTAACAAGCAAGGTGACTAGAGTGTGTGTAGTTGTATTTGTTCTAGCTTCATTCCAATACTTCTTTATCGCGGTTCAAAAAACCCGACTTTCTATGGCCGTGCTTTGGCAAGTGTGAAACATATACTATCACGTTTCTTCCGTATTAAAATAAAAATAAAAATGGGCAGAAAACAGCAAAAGTGGAATGAAAAGGAAACTATTCAGCTTTACATAAATGAGGAATGTTTGTGCAATGTGATAATTATAAAAATAAATATAAATGAGAAGCTGCATATTGCAGAGATTATGCAAAAATTCAGTATCCAAAGTTATTAATGGTCGGGAAAATGACAAGATTGATGTCAATTGACTCAAATGAAAATAAAATATTATAATTCTATAAACACCCACAATATATATATGCTGAATACGGTTTTTTGTAGCCTGGTAAATTCGATATTCTGTTTTGCTCCCATTATTATTTTTTATCCCTCACATGATATAGGTATACAGTGAGAACTTTTAACACGATTTACATATCCTAAACATCATCACAATCCCTGCCCTACAGAAGATAATCTGACCTTTATTATTGTAATGTATTTATGGAGCATAAATATAATTTTTGATTATAGTTTTTTGTTTCAATCCCCTTGTTTATTAAGAATTTCTTTTCTGGTTTACAGATCTCTAATTAATCGGAAATTTTCTTATAGGCATCGAATGTTGCAAATATAGGTAAGGACAAATAATTAGGCGTCAGCAAAGTTTCACCTACCGGCTAATTGCAGCCCTAACCCAGAACAGTTTAGTTCACAGTTCCCGAACGTCGGGTTCTATTTTCGGTGGAAATTTCAAATGTAAAATATGATCTACTTTTGATTTTATCGCTTTTTTGTGCGTTAATACTTCAATGATATTTATTCAATTGTATGATGTTTAATAATTGTTATCAAGCAGTTATCAATGATTATCAACGATTTACCCCTCTCGTGAATTTTGTACTAAAGTATAATACTTATAAGGTATTTTTATGCTGAAATAAGATTTAATAGTTGACAGCTATTCAAGAAGAATAAATAATTAAAATTTAAAAAAACATAGACAAATGAAACAATCCGTCCACTGATCGCATTTACTCACAGGTTTACAAGGGTAAAAAGGTCATATCATCTGACTACAACCCGATTAACTCCATCAGTTTCCGAATATATAATAATAAACGTTCCGAGTTAGTTTCCGAACATTACGAACAATGATCAGGTTAACCCGATCATAGTTTCCTTATGTAAACCAAATTGTAGGTACGTACAAAAACTTTTATTTTTTTAGTCTTGGTCAGTCTTTACATTGCCTTTTAACGTATCCAAGAATAAGGGGTTTATGTATACTTTATGAAAAAAGTGACGAATGATTTTGGTTTGAAGTACATTTCATAAATATTTCTCAAATAGTCGGACTGAGCCGTTTATGTGGCTTAACAATTCAAGCATATGGCAACACCATGTGTAGCAATGTAGGTTCCAGAGTAGGAATCCAAGTGGTGTGACTTCGTTTCTTAAAGGTGAAATTATCAATGTTGTTAGGTGGTGAAAAATTGAAAACAAAAACACTAACAGTGGTTGGTAACAGAGAAGTTGGTTTTTGATTCACATTTTCAACTTAAAGAATTTATTTCGTACATTTTATATGATTTAAGTATCTACATTACCTTATTATATTTTCGTAATGCTGCACCAAATTTTTCAGTAAAACTTCATCTAAACGTTCTACTCTAGACAAACGTTTACAATATAAATCACATAGCATTCCTATAAAAATGAATATTGCCGAGTAGATAAGTTGAATATAAATGTACGTTGTAGTTATATATGTCAAATTTATATTATAAACGTGAATAATTTCTTTAAGAGGAGATGATGAGTTAACTGGACACCTAAAACAAGAAAAATATAGTGATAATATTGTTTGGTTTCTGCAGAATGCTTCAATTCTGTAGTGAAACTAAAACTGATCCCTGAATGTGACTATTGGGACATGAGAAAATTTCTGTTTTCAAATTACTTATTGATAACTCGCAAATATGTATTTCTCTGAAGATATAAGGCGCCCCAACTCTTATACTGAAAACCCTTCTTATATATCAGTTTCTATGATATGAGTGTTAAAAGTGATGTTTTACATAATTACAAAACCTTACTAAAAGTATTCTCAACGCGGTTAATATTTTTAACACACTTCCACGTAAACATCACGTAAACATCCACTTTTAACACTGTCGGCTGACAATACAAGTGTAATGTACAAAAAAGATTTTTTCATTATACAGAGTGAGTTTTATACATGGAACGCCTCAATTATCTCGGAAACAGCTTGTACGATTTTGATATTTTTTGTTTACAAGAGTCTTGTGATACGGCCGGTATTATGCTGGTATTTACATTGTTGCCAGATATTTCCCTTTTCCGGAAAAATGATGAACTTTATTATTTCAAATGGATCACCCTGTATATTTTTCGCTTTTCGAAATCCTTAAGAAATACTTATTATTTTACATTTGATGTTTCTTATACCTAAATGCCATAATTTTGAAGTTATAGCTACATTTTCGTCGAAGTTAAAATAATATATTAAGGTGGCTACGATAAAAAATTTGCCGTTTCAATAAATTATTATTGTTGAAGTTCATTGAAAGTCACAATGGATCGTTTAACTGAAAAAGAACGAATTGATATTCTATTGATATTATAGTCTATTTCAGAAAGGTATAGAGTAATAAAATGGGAAATTTCGTCCTCAACTTCGGTGTCGGCCATAGGTGTAAGTCTTAAAAGTATGTTTTCTGGCCTGAAGTGTCAATATCAAAATATTGTGTAGGGATTACTTAGGTAGTAGATTATACAGTTACGTTTTGCGTTTAACAGATACTGTTTAACCTTCTATTAGTGCCTCTGCCTAATTCCAACCCTATTTCAGATTTGGCTTAACCATGGCAATGGTGCCTTACCCAAAATTTTTAGACCTTTATGAGTATATTTGTTTAGTCTAACGCATCAGTATTTGCTGTTAAACCGTAAATAGTGTTCACAGTATTATAAGATTAGTAATAAAATGGCGACATTTACACCAACGAAAAAATCTTCCAATAATTCTCCACTATCAGTGAATGAAAAACTTATTATTTTAAATGTACACGATTGCATAAAATACGATACCCGAAATTTACTATACAAGAAACTGTCGACCGATGTTCCCGAATGACTAGAGTTGGAAAGTCCACCATTTTTGAAATATTGCGGGGGAGAAAAATAGCAGGCCAAGTGGAACCTCCCAAGAAAAGTCCAGGCAGACCAGTAAAAGTTCTTGATGAAGACACCAAAAGTGTAATTTCTAAGAAAAGTTCACTCTTTTTATTTTAAAAAAGAAATACCCACCTTAGTCAAGATTTTAATGGAGCTTGGCCAGGATGACAGTATTCCGTTGATAACTAAAAAACTTTTATGGACCACTTTGGGAAATATGGATTTTATCTGGGAAAAGCATAACCGTAGAGCAATTTTACTGGAAAGCGATGAAATTGTTTGCTAGCGACGAAAATACTTAAGAAGTATAAAGCAGTACAGAACAGAGCATAAGTAAATCTTTAATCTTGATGAGACGTGGATTGATGAAGGTTATACAGTACCAAAAAAGTGGCAAGACAAAAATATAATCAGTGCTCGCCAAGCTTTCATGGAAGGCCTGTCAACAAGTATTAAGTTGCATTCAGGTAAAGGGAAAAGACTAATAATCGTCCATATTGGAAGCGAAGAGGGATTTTTAAAAGAAGGTTTGCTAACCTCTCAGTCGTGCCATACGGAAGATTACCACGAGGACAGGGATATAGAAAATTTACATAAACGTTTTATGAAATACGCCGTGGAAGATATAGGGGAAAAATATAGTGTAACTGTGCTGCGCACACCGCCATATCATTGCGAACTAAATCCTATAGAACTTATATGGGCGCAAGAGAAAGGATTTGTAGCAAGACACAACACGACATTCAAAATGATAGACGTTAAGCTACTGTTTGATCAAGCCATTAAGGAGGTGACACCAGAGAACTGGCGAAAAGCAGTCCAGCATGTTATTAAAGAAGAGGAGAAAATGTGGGATCTTGACTACTTGATCGATCGGACCGTCGACCCGTTAATTATAACGTATAATGTATTTTTTGTATAATGTTCAATAAAAAATAAGTGTACCTAATACTATGTACATAATGCCTAATTTTTATTCTATTAAAATAAAATTCTTTCCCTTTTAACGAGTATCGTACCGGCACGCCTTTGACACACTATTTTCAGTGTTTGTGAATAGATAACAATAGGCCCCAACCTGGGTGGTAGTACCTGCACTTGATAAAAAGAGAGAATTTTACAATGAAATCAATGCCAAACTATGGAAGTAGCTTAAATATTCGTTGGGTCACTCTGTGGTCCCATTGCATACCTAATGAGGTTTTATTACTTTATACCTTTCTGAAATAAACTATAGGATATGGTAATGGGCATAGAAGTTACCAAGAAACGTGTAATATCTTTAATAATTTATATCCCAACCGAAATCCCATAACAAGATCTACTGTCAGTACATTAGTAAAAAAATTTAACAAAACTGGTTCTGTAAAAGATTTATCCAAATCAGGACGCAGATAAACTGCATCCACTGAAAACAAATCTTTAGATGTTTGTGTCCTATTAGAAGATGATCTACACTTGAGTACTAGACAAATATCCAGGAAACTTGATATTTCGCAAACATCCGCAATTAAAATGTGATAATAAATTGGTTTGTTCAAAAGTTGTCAGATGATGATTTTGATAGACGTGAAGAGTCTGCACACCTAAAGATGGAAAAATGTTACAATCAAAGCGATCCAAAAATTTTAAGTAATGTTATGTTTTGCGATGAGGCCACTTTTTGTATTAATGGAAACATAAATCGGCATAATTGTATACTGTTCACGTGACAATCCTCGTTGGACACGTGAATCCCACACCCAATATCCTGAAGAAATAAATGTATGGACTGGAATAATAGGCGACAAAACAATTGGTCCCTTTTTCATTGAGGGCAACTGAAATGGTCCGGCGTATTTAGATTTATTGAAAAATAGTATTATACCTGAGTTGGCTCAGATATTGCCAAATTCAAGTAAGTATTTTCAATTACATTTCAAAAAAACTTCATTATTAGAAATTTTCAGGCAATAACAATATCCTAAACGACAATATTTGGCTACAACAAGATGGTGCCCCACCTCACTATGCGTGTGTGGTGAGGCAATATTTCAAAAAATGTGTTTCCCAGATGGATTGGAAGGCGTGGTTTTATCGAATGGCTCCCGCGATCACCCGACATAAAACCTTTAGAGTATTTGCTGTGGGGTCACTTAAAAAACATCGTTTATAAAACAAAACCTGCCAATATTCAGGAATTATGTTTCCTAAAATTCGTAATTTTTCTACTTCACAAATGTGGATCTACTTCTGACACGACACAACCATTTAAAGATTTGTCTTCAGTTGTTGTAGGTTTTCTGCGCCATGATTTGGATAAATATTTTACTGCACCAGTTTCGTTAAACTTACTGACACAAGACCTTGATAAGTTATTTGTATTAGCACATAAATTATTAAAGAATATTTAAATTAAACGAGATTATTCAATAGTAGCCATCTAAATGTACAATATTCATTGTAACTTTGATGGAGATACTGCAAATGTAGCTATTACTCCGAAATTTTGACATTTAGTTTTAGAGAAGATTAGATGAAAAATCAGTATTTTTTAAGTATTTCAAAAAACACAAAATATATATGATATAACAAATAATTGAGGCGTTCCATACATAAAACTCACTCTGTACTTATCTGAAAACATCTTGTTCTCATATGTTTTTACAAAGACGTAAAGGTGGCGTTTTAAGAGCAGCACTCGATTTCCGATTTTTTTTCGCGAGTTAAATGAAAAATACAATGAAATCAATTATAAGAAAAAATTATTATTTATTTGTAACACTAATTAATATAAGCAGATGTTGAACTAAATCTTGATAGTTTGGTTCTTTAGCATTATAAACTTTTGTATTAGTAGGTTTCGTTGTTGTATTAATAGGGAATTACGTTTAAAACAACTTTATTATTATCTTTGTGCATTCCATTGGTTCACAACGCCTCAAATACCCTTTTGGGCGTTCCACATGACGACTACGATCATTGTTGTCGCATCGAGAACGTTATTAATGACGTCATGACTAATGCTCATTGTTAAGATTTGTTTACTTTTCTATTGATGCATTCTACTAAGCACTCAAGACAATCACGTTCACGACCACGACCTTTCCCGTTCCACTTAGACCAGAGCGTTATAATCGTAATCCAAAGGAAATGGACTTCCAAGGCGTTTTGAGCGTTAAGATAAATATTAAGAAATGGAAAAACAGAAAAAATAAAGTGAAAGCGGTTATGTAATTTGTAAGTTATTGATTTTTTTAGTGGAGTGCTTAACTGATTTAAATTAAACTAAAATCAAAATATTTGTGAAGTAAAAGTAAAATATATGCTACAAAAGTACTTATAATATCCCATACTGCATCAAATAATGAGATATATTCTCATAGTTGTAATCTCCGTTGCTTGAGTTTTAAAAATGCCGCAACGGCCACTTAGATCCACCTGTTGAAGTGTCGTCGTGAATGTTAGTGACATAATAAGTGACGTTCTCGCCGTGACAACAATCGTAGTTATGCGAAACGTTCAAAAGAGTATTACAAGCGCCGTGGACTCTTAATGGAAAGCATCTTATAGCATAGATATGTAATAAAATTCTTAACGCGGACGTGACCAGCCAATCAGTATTTTGTTGTCCGCCGGTATTTTCGAGTTAAGCCGGTCCGGCATAATTGTTTATTGTTGTTGTGTTAAGCAAAATGAAGTGAAACATTACGTTTAATTAAACAAACCATTATTCAAAACGATAAACAGTCCACATTGAACCAGCACACGCGCATTATAAGAACAAAAATGCTCTATTACACGGTCACTAACACTCATGACTCAACCACTGATGACCCATGTTAAAAGTTGAATCGAAGAGAGCGTTGAGAGAAGTAGCGGGATTCTCAAAACTCAAAGCATAACTATGAGAATGTCTTCATTTGATGCGTTAAGGGATATTATTAGGAAATTCTGAAAAATCCTTGTGACGTACCCCCAAATATCTTAATATCGCCTTTTATTATTGTTGATTTTACTTTAATGGAACTTAGTTACATTCCACTAGAATATTCAATAAAGTACAAATTGTAACAAATAATCTTAAAACTTTTGCTTTCTTGTTTATGTTTTGCCATTTGTTATTATTAACCTCAACGTTCAACATGCTTCTTAATCCATTCCACTGAGGTTTACTATTATTACAGTCTGGACTATGTGGAATAGCAAAGACCGTGGGTGTGAACTTGATTGTGGTGAGTGCTTAGTGTTATGCATTATCTATAAATTGTTGGCGAAAAAGATTACAAAAATCATACTATTGCATATACAAAGTGTTCCGGGACTTGATGCAAAAAATTCTCATACAATCCATTGTTTTTGAGTTAAAGACATTTAAAGTTGTGTTATCAGAACTTATATTTACACTTATATTTAAGTATACTTCCTAAATTATACATTCGAACATTATGAATTTTTAATGGATAATTACGTATGTCCATGTAGGTAATATGTTTGACGGAATGAATAATTCTATGACCAATGGTTGACAATCCGTAACTTTTACAGGAACAACCTGTACAATCTGAAAATAGTAAAAATTGATTTTTCAATCGATTTTTCAACAAAAAGTTACTCTTTGTTTAACTCGATAAAATTTATGGTTTAGGAGATATGTAGATTTTTAGATCGTTGTACATGCCAAGGACACCGTTCGCCATAAAGAGACATGTTGAAGAAAATTATCATAAATTGTAATTAATCATTAAAAATTCGTACAGGTGGAATTTGAACACAATCAAAAATTTCTAATTGAACTGCATATTGTCGAACATCATGTTACTTACATAAGGAAAAACTTATATAGAAAAATTTAGTTGGTGAGCCTACAATTTATCAACGATCTAAACATCTACATATCTCCTAAGAAAAAGGTACTCCCAAAGAGTACCTTTTTGTTGAAAAATTTATTGAAAAATTTATTTTTGCTATCTTCAGATTGTACAGTTGTCCCTGTAAAAGTTACGGATTGTCAACCATTGGGCATAAGGCGCATCTAGACTTCAGATAATAGTTTAGAATTATCCATTAAAAATTCATTATATTCGAATGTATAATTTAGGAAATATACTTAAATATATGTTCAGATTTCGCATCTTATGGCCTATAACTCAGAAATGAGGGGCCGTATGAGATTTTTTTTCCATGTCACGGCATTATTTTCACATCATCTACCCATTCCCGAATTTTTTTGCATCAAGTTCCGGAACACTTTATGTATCCGAAGACTGGAAATCAGCTTATATCACATCTTTACATAAAAAATGCA
Source organism: Diorhabda sublineata (assembly GCF_026230105.1). NCBI lineage: Eukaryota > Metazoa > Arthropoda > Insecta > Coleoptera > Chrysomelidae > Diorhabda > Diorhabda sublineata. The sequence goes on from NC_079476.1 coordinate 10,594,256, forward strand.
AAATTTATCGTGGAATATTAGTAATAAATACAATGAACAGTATACATACAAGAATAACAAGGAATATGTAAAGCAGGAATATACTTATTACTAAGAAGAAGAACAAAATGGGTTTAGAGTTGAAAGATCTTCTACAAACAAGGTGTTTATAGATTTACATAAGGCTTACATAGGCGTAGATACCTCATTTTATAAAGTTATTATTTTTATAAATACTAACAACTTCGATAAACGGTTCTAGGTACCCAATTACATTCTTATACTTAAAAGTAATCATTCAAAATAAGCAATTTCTTTAATTGATTTTTCACAATTTTTTTAAACACCATATTCATGAAAAACCATTTCAAACTATTTTAACATCGCGTTAAATAACATTCGATATCCATACTATGGTAAAATTTTATTTTAACAAAAGTCAGGAATCAAGGGTAATATTTAAAGATCTTATTAAAATATATTAATTTCAAAAAACAGCCATTAGTATGATATTTATAGTGACTTACCACAGAGGCCATTGTTGTTGTATCGATTGTAATTATCATAACTGCTAAACACTCTACAGATTTTTTTAAAACACGGTAAATTTTCATAGTTTTCATGATGAAATTGGTATCATTGACCTCTGGTTGGAAATTATTGAAATATTGTTGAATTTTTTGAAGATCTGAACGTTTTTTGAAGAAGAAAAAAGACTTCATGACCGGCAGACAAGATAACGGAAATGCATAAGCACGCGAAATAATATGCTTAAAATCTGTTTGATTCAAGATAGGAATAAATCGTATAAAATTAGGCATAAAAATAAAAAAAATTTGTAGCAACACAATAAGTGAGATAACTATTTTTATTTTTTTGATCAATGTTTTGTGACCAAGTCCCTTAATATTTCAACATTTTAAAAGTTGATTCGTAGTACGTTTTATAAAAGGACTTTATTTTTATAAGAATGATTGTCGTTTCTTTGCTAATCTTTTATATTTTCTAGAATTATGAATTATAAATGAAGTATAATTGTTAATTATACATCGTGAGGACACGTGCTAGGGTTCATGTTAAAAACAATAAAAATTATTATTTAATTAGAGCCTCTACTCAATAATAAGATTTTAAATTATTTATTCACAATACAATTAAGTCGAAAAAACAAATATATTTCCAGATAAATTTAAACTAAAACATGATGTGGATACTTTGTAGCATGTACATTTTTCTTAACAATATACTCGTCATTATTGAACTAGCAATAATAAAACAAAAAATTTCAGGTTTTTATCCTTTAAATTAGAATTTCTGGAACTAAGGTTGAGATTAATATGCACTATTATTTATTGCCACTACATTAACACTTGAAGTTGTCTGAAACGCGGTTCAATATCAAAATTATCTTCAGAGACTGAAAGAGTTTACTTCGGTGTAGTGTTTAATGGTAGTACATAGTTAATGATGCGCGGTACCACATTCTTTTGTTTTGATTTTAAGATTGTTCCAAATGTTGCAACTATATTTCATAATAAAACACTCAATTAATAATATCACGATTTATTCTGATAATAAAAACGTTAATAAAACATTAATAAGATAGTGAAGGTAAATAGTTTAGCTTCAATCTCTAACTTTGTCATCGAAGCGCGTGAGTGAGTATTGGTGTAGTGGTATTGTTAACAGTGTGTTCAGTATGAATATAACCAACAGTTCCAGAAATTCCAACTTAATTAGTAAGATAGATACTTATTTAAATATAGAAATATGGAAAGTCAAATAAATATGAGTTGCTCATTGAGTTGTCAGATATGGCAACTCTGATGTGAATATGTCAAATTTGACATTGCCATCATAAAGTTTGACATTTTTAATAGTGAACGTACTCAGAATGTATTGTTATACGAGTGCTATTTAAGTTGTTTACAGATACTTATAATATTAATCTTGATAAAAAAATGGAATTAAATCGCAAACATTTTCGTGCAATGATTTTCTATGGATTAAACCAACTCACTTCGACTTTTGGTGATAAACACCATCTCGAGTCACCGTGCTTCGCTGGTTTTCCGAATTCAATCGTAGTCGCACTTCTCTATAGGATGAATTTCATGAATATCGTCCAAAATCAGCTATTGTGCCAGAAATCATCGATGTTGTGCGTAAACTGATATTGCAAGATCGTCTTGTGACATACTGTAAGGTTGAGGCATACGTAGGGATTAGTTCCACTCGCATACATTCAATATTGCATGAAAATTTAGCTGTCAAAAACATTTTTCCGCGTTGGATACCGCATAATTAGCAATCGCTCAAAAAATGGTCGTGCCGGTTGGTGCAAAGAAATGCTGAAAAAATATATTTCCAGATAAATTTTTACTAAAACATGATGTGGATACTTTGTAGCATGTACATTTTTCTTAACAATATACTCGTCATTATTGAACAAATTTCAGGTTTTTATCCTTTAAATTAGTATTTTTGGAACTGAGGTTGAGATTCATATGCACTATTACTTATTGCCACTACATTAACACTTAAATTCTGTCTGAAACGCGTCTATATCAAAATGTACTAAACTTTTTAAACAAAAAGCAGAAGTTGGTACTCTTTATCACTTTATTATCTTCAAGATATGCTCAATATTTCAATATACAATAGTAGATGAAGCTATGAGAGTACGGAACCACTTCCGGGTGGTCCCGTACTCTCATTGTATTTCGGGAAGCTATGAGGAGAGTACGAGAACAGTTTCGAGTGGTCCCGTGGTCTCATTGTATTTCAGTGGTCCGTACTCTCCTTGTATTTCAGTGGTCCCGTACTCTCATTGTATTTCGGGGCAGTTGGATGGCCCAGAGTTCTTGGTAATTGAAGGCAAAGAGTGGTGTCTTCGACGACGAAGCTTCTGGTTAAATTTATAAGAAGTGAAAAATAGCAAAAAATCGAGATGGACAGGCTGGGATTCGAACTTGTCTCGTTCGGATTGCGAGGCCGAAGCGTTGTCTACTGTACCGTGGCGAACATGTAATAACATGTCTAAAGTGGGTATAGAAGCGTGTGTGTGAGTTACTAGGTAGGTGGCGTGCGGGGGATAGTTTGGGGTGCGGGGGCTCGATGAAAAAGATTAGATCCATGGTTGAATTTTTTTTTCAAGAATATTTGTAAAAAATTAGTTGTTATTTGAATTATATTTTGTTGAAGGTTATAATCAATAAAGAATAATTATCTTATCTACACTACCGTCAAAAAATATTCGATTTATTTTGGGTGGTCGCTCATCTGTGTTTACAATGACATGTGGAATTTTAAAAACTTCCTCAATTTATTTATATTATTTATTTGAGCAAAAATAAGTTACAATGGTAATATGAGAGTACGGGACCAATTTCGAGTGACCCGTACTCTCATTGTATAAGCCTTATATCGATGAAATTAATGCGGGGTCATACTCATTTGGGGAACATGTAAGATGATGTGTAAAGTGGGTATAGAAGCGAGTTATGATATTTCGTAAGAAAAATATCTTTTTAAAAATAAACTTTATTTAATACAAGTTTACAGTTTCAGAGTTACAAACAGAATGATAAATGAAAAAAATGATCATGATAATATAAAGTTCCTTTATCGTTAAAAGCTAACACAGATATTTTTATATAAAGTAAAATAACTTCACATAACTCCTTCCTCCTTAAGTTAAAACGACACCGTCAAAGGGGTTGTTTTGTTGGTGTTGTTGACTGGTTTTCTTCATCTTCTTCATTATCATGGCTGGTATTATGATTGCTAGAAGTCCGGGAATATTCCATTTTGCAGGGTTTACTGTTTGATTTTGTATTGGTTCTGTTAATTCAGCTTGGAGTTTCAAATCCTTGATTGATTGAAGGTCGATTGTTTCTAGTTTAATAGTTTAATGGGTTGTTTTGTGTACTTTTCTGTTCCAGCGAATTCCCAATCAAATTTTAGGGTTTACAGCGGTTGTTTCTTGAGTATTACTAAACATGGAATTTTACATAGTTATAGTTATAATATATCTTCGGTAAAATTACTTAATTCTGTAGAGAGTTCTTTTAGTTTGACTTTTATTGAGAGTTGATTTTTGTTTAGGCTTAGAACGGTTCTGTTATAGTGGTCGATAAGGTTGAAATTTAATGATGTCTGAAGTTCTAATTGATGCTTGATAGAATTTTGATTTTCTAGCAATTTCTATATTTGAGAATTATATTTTATTTCGTCGTCGTGATCGAGTGTACCAAATAGCCATTTACTAGCGGTTCCTAATCCATTTATTAATCCGCGCTTTTGCCGTTTAATAGGAGTAAGATTGTTCAATTTTTCTGTAGTTCCTTACAATAAGTAGTCAATAAGCATGGGAAAATAAATCAATTATCATATTTTTATTGTATCCTAAATTTGTAATATTCAAAAGTTTGTCAATTTTAGCGTAAAAGTACTCTATATTTTGTAGTTGGTTAGTTAGTTGATTTGTGTATATATGTGTTGATATAGTGTAAGAATGTATGTTTCGTTTCAATCACTTTAATTGGTCTTAAGTCAAGTGGCATAATTGGAGTGTCCAATTCATGAATTTCTATGTCGAAAGTTATTGAGATGGGAATTAGGATTAGAAATAGGGTAAGGATAAGATTTGTTTTTGTTCTGTTCATAATTCTGTAAAGAAAGGGTTTACTTATTACTAGGTTTCTTAACAATAGATTTATGAATCTTTGTATTTTTTTCTAAAAGTATTTTTATGCCAAAGTCACGTTTTACTTTAGATTTCACATGTCGATGTTTTATTTTATTTCGTTTTGCTTCACGGTTTTTAATGAATATTGTCTGATTTTCGTCGAAATTTATAGGGTCTTTGCGATTCTCGTTCCGTTTTGAAATTACTTTTTCCTTTTCGTTTAATGACCGTTCTGTTATTGATTGATAAAGATTACTAAAGTTACATATGAAGTAACAACTGATAACATATAATAAATGTGATGACTTCGCGGAAACATGGAAGATAATAAAAACTGCATTTCTTTTAATGATTCATTCTTTGTTCTAACGTTGCTTAATAAACATATATTGTAATTGTAATTTTTGTTTTTAAAAATCCAAATTCGAAGTTTTAATATATAATTGGCGCAGTCAGTAGGATACGCACGGGTTTCGGAAGTGAACAGTTTCGCATTGTGCCGGAAGTGAAATTCGGGACCTTGGAGTTTCTACACCTTAAGTGCGTATTACGAGCTTAAAACTTTCGAAGTTGTGGCAACAGGAGCAGGGAATCAAGAAAAGGAGCAGGAAAGCAGAGCGCTCGAATCGACGAACAATCTGTAAGTGCCTTTTCCTTTTTCCTTTCCAAACCCCTCTGTATAAGGATTTTGGTAAAGATGGATAAATTTTGCTCATTGCGAATAAATTGCTTATTATAATAATTAATTTTAAATTATTTTCATGAGCGATATTGATGAAATAATTAACGGAATTTCAAATATAGGATTAGATAACAAAAATAATAATCACACTCAACGGAATATTAATAAACAATTCACTAATTCTTTCAAATCAATAAATTCAACTTTAAATATGCCTGAGATGAACTGGGATCTTTTAAAATCTAGACTTGATAATATTAAACCGTATGACGGTAACAGTAACACGTTAAATAAATTTCTAATTAGGTGTGAAGACCTTATTAATGATTATCGGCAATTTAATGATGCACAATTATCTAAACACATATTCCAATCAGTTCAAGAAAAACTTATAGATAAAGCAGAAATATTAGTAGGTAATCGTGCTGAGTTAACAGATTGGCCGAGATTGAAAGAAGCCCTGATTCAGTGTTTCGCTGATCGTAGAAATATTGACTGTTTAGTACAAGAACTCACTAGAATGAAACCATTTAGGAACGAACCATTGATGAACTTTGGAAGTCGAATTCAATTATTAAGAAGTAGTGTAGCGCAGAAAATTAGTAATAATCCTAACATAACTAACGCGGAGAAAGTGTGCCAAATAAACCATTATGATAAAACTGCACTTAGTACCTTTATAGCAGGTTGTAGTGGTACCTTAAGAAATAACTTGCATCTTAAAAATCCAGCCTCACTGGAAGATGCAATGGCCTATCTAAACGAATTTGAAAACTTTGAAAAATTATATGGCAATCTAAATGACAATAACCGAGCAACGACGTCCAGATTTAATAGTAATTATCGACAACCTTATTCACAACCAAGATACTATCCTGAAAACCAAACACAACCCTCTTTCCAACAACCCTATCATCCCGTTGACAATAATAAACCAGTTAATCAATGCCCCAGTCAACCTATTAACATCCAACCTAGACAAATGCCCCCCAGACAATACCCGACGAACAAACAAGTATTTGGACCTCCACAAAACGTTTTCAGACCAAACCAAAAACCCATGCACCAACTTCCTAAGCCAACACCTATGTCAACGACTTCAAGAAATTCTTCCACATTATCACAAAGACAAAGATGGCCAAATAATAACAATTACAATCGAAATCAACAATTTCGAAATTCTGGACAGAATTCAAATTTTACTTCCGAAGAGCTATTCACAAACGATTACAACCAATCAGACGAACAACATTACTATCAGAACCAAAATACGGACGATAATGACCAAAATCAAATGTATTATAACTATGACAAGTCAGAAAATGAAAATTTTATCCAAACGAGCCAACAACAAGGAATACCTTAGTAGAAATTAACATTTCAACAGAAAACGCATTACCTTACATAGAAATTAATAATCCCAAATTAAAATTACTTATAGATACCGGTAGTTCACGTTCAATTATTAAACCTGATATTATAGAAAAAACTTATCTACATTCCGTTAATCGAATCAATGCACAAATTAAGACAGTTTTGGGTAGTCGAGATATTGTATATCAATCAACACTTAGAGCATTTCCTGAATTTCAGAGTCCAAACTATTTCATCTCCTTTTTATTATTTGATTTCCACGAATATTTCGATGGTATTATAGGACTAAATGATTTAAGAAATATGAACTTTAATATTGATCTTATAAATAACAAATTAATAGGACCAAATACTGAGATACCTCTCTGATATAAACGGAAAGAAAACTCAAATATATTATTCTCAGTAGAACCACAACAAAAAATTCTAAAGAAGTTACCTGTTTCTATTTTTAATGGAGAAATATTGATAAATGATGGCAAAATAGGACCATTATATATACCGCAAATCTTGATTGATGCCAGAAACGGATTTGCTCTTGTAGAAATCCAAAACAAAACAGATCAAACAATTTCAGTTAATATTAAAGAACCTTTAGAGGTAGAGTCATTTGAAAAAACTAGTTATGATACCTTTAATGTTAATTCGTTTCTAAATTTAAATAACGAAGACAATAATAAATCAAAAAAACATATCGATATATCACAATTAATTAGGACAAACCATATGAACGCGGAAGAAAAAGCTGAAATCTTAAAGCTTATTCGAAAATTTTCAGACATCTTCTTTAAACCGGGTGATAAATTATCCTTCACGGCAAGAACAAAACACGAAATTAAAACGACCGACGAAATTCCTATACATTGTAAATCGTACAGATATCCCTATATTCATAAACAAGAAATAAATAACCAGATAGATGAAATGCTGGATAAAGGCATAATACGGCCCTCAACTTCACCATGGTCATCCCCTATTTGGATAGTAAATAAAAAAGAAGACCAATCGGGGAAACAAAAATATCGTCTAGTCATCGATTATCGGAAACTCAACGAAAAAACGATCCCAGATCGATATCCGATACCAAATATTAATTCGATTCTCGACAAACTGGGAAGATCAAACTATTTTTCAACTATTGACCTTTGGGCTGGGTTTCATCAAATCCAAATGGACAAAAATTCCATACCAAAAACAGCTTTTACTGTCGATAACGGCCATTATGAGTTTCTAAGAATGCCGTTTGGGTTAAGAAACTCGCCATCCACCTTTCAACGTGTTATGGATGAAATTTTAAAAGATCTCCAAAATAAAGTGTGTATGGTCTATATGGACGACATAATAATATTCAGTACCGGACTTCAAGAACACCTTCAAAATTTAAAACTTGTTTTTTCGAAACTACGCGAAGCGAAACTTAAAATTCAATTAGACAAATCAGAATTCCTACGAAAAGAGGTAGAATTTCTAGGTCATATAGTAACAACAGACGGGATAAAACCCAATCCAAAAAAAAATCTCAGCTATTAAGAACTTTCCCTTACCAAAAGCACAAAAAGAAATAAAATCTTTTCTAGGATTATTAGGATACTACCGTAAATTTATAAAAACTTTTGCTAAAATCACAAAACCCATGACTAAATGCCTGAAGAAAAACGAAAAAGGAATACATACAAAAGAATTTATAGATTGTTTTGAAACATGTAAAAATATTTTAACGTCTGAACCAGTTTTAATTTATCCGGATTTCGATAAAGAATTTGAAGTAACTACAGATAGTTCCAACTACGCAATAGGCGCAGTTCTTTCACAAAATAACCACCCTATATGCTATGCATCAAGGACTCTCAATCCAGCCGAAATAAACTATTCAACGATTCAGAAGAACTCCTAGCAATAGTATGGAGCTGCAAATACTTTCGCCCATACCTTTTCGGCAGAAAATTCACAATATATTCAGACCACAAGCCACTGCAATGGCTCTTCTCCATGAAAGACCCAAATTCTATGCTAGTCAGATGGAGATTGAAATTAGAAGAGTACGACTACGTCATCAAATATAAAAAAGGATCGTCGAACTCAGCCGCAGATGCCCTAAGTAGAAATCCATACATAGAATTGAATGCTATGGATAATGAATCAATAATAAATAACGTAGGGGATGCGGACGAAATAATAGAAAACTTCCTACAAAATCCTGACGAAATTCCTCCACTCTCTAGCCCTGACCTCGAGGAAATACTGAATAATATAAGACCCACTGACACCGTAAATCAAGAAACAAATATAGTTCGAGACATACAAAAATAATCAGATAGACCTCAAGATTCAAACTCAGAATCTGACATTGAAACTCAACATACGTCGAGAAAGAATCCTATCTTTTCTATTCCAATTACCGAGAGAGTATTAAACACATACAAGAACCAAATATTCATAAAAACTGGAGAAATAGAATCGATCAGATGTAAAACTGCCAAAATTTTCGACAATACTAGATTATATGTTACACTACCTTCAAAAATTTCTTCCTTCCATATAATAAATTTCGTAAAAGAACACATCGCCCCAAACAAAAGATACGCTATTTATTTCAAACACCGCGATTTACCTAGAATATTCACGACTACGATGCAATCGTACTTCAAAAATTCTGCTTTCAAAATTACACAAAGTAACACCGTTTTAGAGGATTTACAAACTAAAGAAGCACAAGAAGAGAAACTCAAATTTTATCATGAAACTAAAACTTGCCACCGCGGTATTAACGAAATGAAAATAGCACTTGGTAAACGATTTTATTGGCCAAAAATGTCCGATGACATTGTAGAATACGTGAATAATTGCGAAATTTGTCAAAAAAACAAATACGATCGAAACCCACCAGTAGTAAAATTCAACCTAACACCAACTACTTCACGTCCTTTTCAACATATTCATATTGACTGTTTTCAAATTTCAGGAAACACTTACTTAACCGTAATAGATACATTTTCTCGATACGGCCAAGCCTATCCTTTATCAGCTGTAAACGGAATATCTATAGTAGAATGCCTATTTAATTTTATAACACACCATGGATTGCCCATAAAAATAACAGCAGATTCGGCTACGGAATTTAAAAATAAAGATCTTGAAAACTTTTGTGAACTTTACAAAATTGAACTTCACTTCACAACCGCTAGAAACAGCAATTCAAATAGCCCCGTGGAGAGGTTTCATTCCACACTGATTGAACATGTACGATGTTTAAGAGAACAAAATCGAAGTCTCACATCAGATCAATTGATAAAACGGGCCATACTTGGTATAACAACTCAATTCATAGTGTCACCAAATATACACCGTCCGAGGTAATAAAGGGACACATAAATGAAACAAACCCTTTTGACCTTAATGATCACATAATAATATCAGACTATGTACAAGCTCATAAACAAGCAACCACAAGACTTTACGAAAATATAACAGAGACTAATAAAACCATAAAAGAAAAGATCATTAATGATAGGAACGAAAAGCGCACCGAAGCCCCTGACTACAAAAACGAAAAAGTAGCCTATATTCGTACAAAAACAAGAAACAAAAAACTTCCAAAATTCGAAAAATTGATAATATTAGCTCCGACAAAAAATAAATTAATAACAGATAAAAACATTTATCACAAAGCAAGTGCACGAAAACCCAAAACTAATAAAAAACAAATTTTTCAGGAAGATGGGGCAGATGAAAATAATATTCCTAGCAATTCTGGCAATACAAAAACTGCATAAAAGTAACGCTACGGAAGACATAGACCTAACTACTATCGATAATCCTTTACTACCGATACAATTAGGAGACTCCCGTCTCATATATAGTAAACATACCTTTATACATTATTTAAATTTAGAACCTATTATTAAGCAATTGTTCAACATTGAAAAACATTTTTTCATTATAAAAAATAATTTAGAAGTGAGAAATGCAACTAATGAAATCTCATATCATGCCTTAACTCAAGACATGTTGTTGAGAACAGAATTTCTCATCAAAATTACACGTACGAAACTTGATAATTTACAACCTCATATATGTAATAAAAGAAGTTTCTTTGACGGGGTCGGTCAACTACAAAAATGGTTGTTTGGTACACTTGATACCGATGACGGTAATAAATATGATAACGCAATAAAAATTCTAGAAACAAACCAACAAAACATGATTACGGAAATAAACTTACAAAGTTCACTTTCTAAGAATCTTATAAGAAATTACAATGTAACAATTCACACCTTATCAAAAAATCAAGTAAAATTTGCAACTTCTCTCGAAAAATTTCAAATCAGCGTACAAAAATCAATCACTGAATCACACGAGTATTTAACCTTTCAAGCAATCATTTCACAAATAAATTTAGACTGTCAAAATATTATCACATTCTTAGATAATTTGGAAGACTCCATAGCTTTCGCAAAACTAAACACACTTCATCCTTCTATTATCTCTAGTCAAGAGTTACAAAAAACGCTAGAATATTTAAGGAAAGTTTACCCCGACAACCAAATTACAAAATTTAAAAACATTCTAACATACTACCAATTTTTAGGCAATCAAGTTTCGGTTGCTAAAAATAAATTCATTTTTGCTATACATATACCAATTATCAAAGCCGAAGTCCTTAAATTATATCACCTCTTCCCCATCATTCAAAACAACCAAATATTCTCCCTAAAATACTCCTATCTGGCATGAAACAACTCGAATAATCAATTTATAGAAGAAATCTGTCCACTACTAGAAAATGTATATTTCTGCATCGAAGACCACTCTCCTAACGACAATTGCACCCTGCAGCTCCTCGAAAACCAGTCGCCTAAAGGTTGCCAAAAAATAAATTCAAAATTAGAAGAATCACTTACTGAACAAATCACACAAGACGAGATAATTATCATTCCAGCAAAAACGGAAAAAGTTTTTTCCAAATGCAACACAGACAAATATCTAGAAGTAAAAAAACCTACACTAATAAAAATACCAAAGTCATGTCAAATAGAAATCAAAGCGAAAAAATTCTTCAACGACGTCAAAATACAACGAGGAAAACCACTACTTCTTCCCAAACCAATTACGGAAGAATTCGATACGATTGCAGAATACGAAACACCCAAAATGGAAAAAATCAATTTAGAAGACATTCAAGAAATAAGCAGAATGACGAATCAACTTATACCACTAAAAATCCCAATATCCAACCACTATCCCAAAATTTCTGGTAGTTTATCTTTACTAGCCATAATTTTATTTATACTGGGATGGGTTTTTAAGAAGAAAATCCTGCAAAAATGCTGCAAAAACCAGAAAGAAAGAAAATTCAATAGAAGAGTACCCAGAAGAGTCCAAAATCGAACACCACTCCGTATTGTTCTCATCTTAGAGGGGAGGAGTTACATATGAAGTAACAGCTGATAACATATAATAAATGTGATGACTTCGCGGAAACATGGAAGATAATAAAAACTGCATTTCTTTTAATGATTCATTCTTTGTTCTAACGTTGCTTAATAAACATATATTGTAATTGTAATTTTTGTTTTTAAAAATCCAAATTCGAAGTTTTAATATATAATTCTAAGTCGTTTGCGTCTATTCTCTAAAAAGTCATTTATAATAGTTTCTTCGGTGAGGTCGAAAGGGTCGAGTGCCTTAGTGTCACCTAGGATTATATCAAAAGGTTTGCATTTAGTTAATGAATGTACAGAAGAATTGTATCCTAACACAGCATTTTGAATGATCTGTTTGGGGGGCATGTTTGAATTTTGCAAGTGAATAACGCGAGCATTTTCTAATAATGATAAATTAAACCTTTCAACGAGACTGTTGCTGTTAGAATTTCTGGGTGTAGTAAAATGTAGTTTGATTTTGTTTAGCTTACAAAACTCTTGTAATAGCTGACAGTGGAATTCAATTCCACTATCACAAGTTATCGCTGATGGTACGCCAAAGTGAGATATAAAAAGAGATAGACCTTCGATTATTGATATTGCGTTTACTGATTCTAAGAGATAAGCTTGGCCATATTTAGAGAATGAATCTAGAAATGTTAAGAACTTTGTTTTCATCACCTGAAATACATCAATGTGGATCATTTCGAATGGTTTTGTGGGAGTAAGCGTGAGTGAATATATGATGACTGGAGGGTGTCTGTCGTATTTCGCTTGTTGACAAATGTCGCATGCATTTATATATTGAGTTATGTCCTTTTTCATGTCGGGCCAATAGTATTTTGATTTTAAAGCTTCTAGAGTTTCGTTTATTCCTCTGTGGCATGTTTTAGTTTCGTGATGGTACTGTAAAATTTCTTTGTGTTCATCGGCCATTTCTACATCTCTGACAAATTTTCTCGAAACTACTAATTAGAATGCGTGACTTTTAAAAGTTTTTTGGAGAGTAGTTATTAATCTTGGGATTAAATCGGTTGAGGAATTTGGGATATGTAGGCAATATAGTTTTTCGGATCTATAAAGTTTTTGAAAACATGTATGAGTTATTTTTCGAAATCATTAGTCAAATTAATTGAAATTCGCGTTTTTGTGTCAAATGGAGTTTGTTTAGTTATGTTGAAAGCTTTATGTACATTTTGCTTGATTATTAATTAATTGTTGTAAGAATTAGTTATATTTTCGCTATACGGTATACCTAGTATTGGATTTTCTTGTGCTGAGTGTACTGTTTCGTCATCATCTTTTTCGATAGGAGTTTTAATTCATTTGAATTCAAAAGTTTTTCCAATTCGTCCCTTATTTCTTGTTCCATTAGGTTTTGATTGTTAGTGGTATTTTCGTCCGCATATGTTCCTATTATTTCGTCTATGTCTCCTGGGTTTCCTAATAAAGATTCGTTCTCGATGTCCATTGCGTTGATTTCTATTCGGCTCAGGGCATCGGCATTAGAGTTTTGCGAACCGGGCTTATATTGTATTTCGAAATCGTATTCCTCTAGTAGAAGTCTTCATCGTATTAGTTTCGAATTGGATTCTTTTAGACTGAAGAGCCATTTAAGGGGTTTGTGGTCAGTGATTAGTTTCACTTTGCGCCCATAAATGTATGGTCGGAAATGCTTTACAGCCCAAGTGATTGCTAGAAGTTCTTTTCTATAGTACTATAATTGATTTCGGCGGGATTCAGTGTGCGCGACGCGTAAGCAATCGGTAGGTCGCTACCAATCGGTCCTTGGCTTAACACGGCACCTAATGCGAAATTCGAGGGTTGTGGATTTTTATGTATGGTAATTGAGTGTTATTAGAATCAGAAAATATTTCATTTATGTTGCATTGTCTTTCTGGCTCGTTATACGAAAATTTTTTGTGTTCTCATTTGGAAAATTGGCATTATATGTGACGGAATCTGAGTAGTCAGGGTCACTTTCATAAGCAGGGTTTTCGGAATCGTCATTTATCTGAAAATCAGGATAGTCGGTGTTTGAATCATGAGAGTCTGATTGAATTTTGTGTAATTCTTACGAAATAAAGTTTCTCGGATTTGAAATAATTATTAGGTTGGTTAGGTCTGAAAGTATTTCTTGAATTTATTGACATTTGTTCTGGTTTGTTTTCCGGAGTTTTTCCAGTGGGTGCAAAGACTTTTTTTTGTTGCCCAAATACTTGTGTATTGGTCGGGTAATATCTAGTTATTTGTCGAGGTTGGACTGGAATTGGTTGTCTAGGAAAATTGTTTGTTGGGTTTTGATCGTTTGGACTTTGTGTGGGATGTGGATTTCGGTAAGTGAAATTAGTTTGAGGTGTTTGTTGTCTGAATATCTGATTTTGATATGTGCTATAACTTGAATATCGATTATTACTATTTGATATTGGTCTGTTATAATTTTCTGAATTTGTGACAGTTCTCGTATTACTTTTAAATTTGAAATTATTTTGAGAATAATCGAAATTTTCTTCTTCAATAATAAATGTAATAGCGGCTTCTATTGAAACTGGATTCTTGAGTCTAATTATATGTTGAAGCAAACCGGTTAAATTCCTAATGGGCGTTTTTAAAGCCATTTGGTCACATTGTCTGCGATATATTTCATTAGTATTAACAGGCATTTCTGCTAAAGAAAAACTATTGATTCTTTGAACCAGGTGACTTCTTAATACTTGTAGTCTTTTAGCAAAATCTAGTGTTGTTTCATTTTTAAAAGGATGTGCCATTAGGAGGTCTTGTTCTAAACATTCTAATGATCTCCTATCGCCAAAACATTGTTCTAAAGCATTTTTCAATAAATTCCAACTATCTAACTCTGTTCTACATCCAACTAAAAGATTTGCTCTACCTATTAATTTGGAACGGATAGCTCTTAGGATATAATTATTGATCACTAAATTACCTACATTACTATATGTATCAATGAGAAATTGGCAATTCTCTATAAATTGTATAATAGTCGATGTATTGCCATCGTACGGTGCAATTAAGTTTACTGATAATTTTAACATTTGGATATTAATCTGTTCATTATTGTTAGCCATATTGTTTGAAATATTATTGTTATAACTATCGTTCTCTTCTAAATTTATTGATTTGTTGAAACTTGAAATCAATTCTTCAATATTTATGTCAGAATTATTCATTAATTAATAAACAGGATATATATATTTTTCTAATGCTTAAATATAAAAGGTAGTTGATTTCCGACCGGGAAATATTTTACCTATCTTGAAATTAGGGAAGTGTAATAGGAAAACTCGGTACTTACAGGTACTTCTTGAAGTTCTCCCTACGTGATTCTGCTTTCTCTGGTTGGTGTAGGTCGTTGTCGTCTAAGAGTTGAAACTCACGTTCCGTTTTTTCACAAAAGCGGTCTCGATGCCGTGACTTTTCGAAAACACAAAACTACGACTATATCCTACTGACTGCGCCAGTTATGATATTTCGTAAGAAAAATATCTTTTTAAAAATAAAGTTTATTTAATAAAAGTTTACATTTTCAGAGTTACAAACAGAATGATAAATGAAAAAAATTATCATGATAATATAAAGTTCCTTTATCATTAAAAGCTGACACAGATATTTCTATATAAAGTGAGCAAAATAACTTCACATAACTAGCGTGTGTGTGAGTCAGTAGATAGGTGACGTGCGGGGGCTCAATGAAAAAAGATTAGATCCATGGTTGAAATTTTTTTTTTGCAGTTCATATACCTTATTTTCTTATAACGAAACTTGATCATAATTTTCTAACGTTACCAGCAAACATGTGTAGAAACATCCTGTTAACAAATATCTACTATTTCTTTTATATTTAATTGTATTCAGCATTTCTAGTTTTCTCATAAAACCTGAGAATATTTTTAATGTTATCAGCAGACATATGTAGACATCCAGTAATTATAATAACAATCATTTTGTTACACTTTATTGTATTCAGCATTTTTCATTTTTATTTAATGTTTGTTAATTCATTGATACAGTTAATCTTCATTCTATCAACTATTGTTGTAGTCATCGAGTTGATAAAGTTTTTTTTAAAAAAGTAAATCTTTACTTTTAAAATATTACTGACGTGTACTAAGCATCATTCGTTGTTCTATCGTTGGTTGAATATCAAGTGATTTTACGTAATATATTAGAGGTAAGTTTTTTTTACCATGGTCCTATTTTAGTTTCATCATATTTTGCAACTATTCAATTTTAGATGGCGTTTTTAGATTTATTAAATCAAGCGAGTAGCACATTGGTAAAAGGTACAATTAAAATAAATGATTTACTAATCAATAAGCCTTATAAAATTATTAAGGCTGGGGTAGTACAATACAAGTTCGGAGAAGTAATTCTAATTGAATTCGAAGAACCAAAGGCGTTCTTACCAAAACGAGTGACTGAAACATATAAGCCTTATATCCCGTATATTAGTATATACAGGTTCTCAAAAATTTGGTGGAGCGCAACCTAGGATTTTGTTCAAAATTTTTGATAACAAGGTAAGTATTTTCCTAAATTCAAATTATTTACGTATTAAATTTTTATTAAATTTGTTCTGTTTTGAAAATAATATTTTGTTTAAGGGACTTCAATAATTGAATGGTGCGAACCATCAAGACATCTATCATCTACATTTATCATCATTCTCAAAGAAAATTTTACATTATATGTAAGTAACTTTTTTCATACAATATGGATCAGCTTGAATTAAACTAAACATATGGTTACAATATCCAACAAGGCGTTAAGTTTACTTAATCAAAGTTATAATGAAAAGGGTTATGTGAAACGGGTAAAACATTTACATAATAGTATTAGAATTTGCAATAGAGCTTTACGTGAAATGCCTTTGTCGATTAGAACGCGAATAAATCTATCTACCAATATTGGACATTTAAAACGTTGCCGTGTATTAATGAAGCGAATAGGTGAATCTAAAAGGGGTATGGAGTGAAAAATAGTAATCGAAGTGATAGGATTAGGTGGGAAAATAAAGCTTCAGCTTTTGAGAGTGGAATTTTGACTGGTATGATAATTAATTTAAAACATACAAATTTGGATAATTTTTTTGAAGATTGCTTTAAAACTATTAATTTCAAATTGAATTTTATTTTAAAAAGATATTCAGCATTAAAAGTTAATGTATCGTTTTGCGGAGAATTTATAAAAAGTTCTTCGGAAAAAGACTTTAAATATTTTAGCTCAAAAAATGCAATTCTTACTAAGAAGGAATGGTTCCAAAAAGTAGTAGAAAATTTATTGGGGAAATTATCGGAATTTTCTGAAAGCGGATCAAATTAGTGCTGGTGGTTCATCTTTCATATCTTTACCTTTACCAAGCTTCAAAATCATGTAAATTTATAACTACTTCAAAACTCTTATATCCCAGTACTAAATGACTTTGTAACACCGCTTAATGAAACAGACTCAGATGAAAATTCTAATATTCAATTCCATTACTGTTGGATTAAAGACTTATCCCGTTTGATATCGGCTCAATTAAACAAACACAATGGTAAAAAATTTATTTGCGACAGATGTTTAAATTATTTTCAAAACACAGAAAACCTTAAAAACCACGAAGTGCTTTGTTCCACATTAAATGATTGCAAAATTTTATTCCCAAAATAATACAATTCAATTAAATTTAAAAATTTTGTTTATAAACAAAGGACCCCATTTATTATATATGGTGATTTCGAATCACTGTTAAAAAAATATAGCGATATTTCAAAGTCTCAAACCGTAAAATATCAGCTACATGAAGCATTTAGTGTGGGATATTATTTAAAATGTTATTATGATGATTCTCTTTCATTTTATAAAAGTTATCGTGGAGAAGATTGCTTGAATTGGTTCGCAAATGAAATAAGGAATATTGCTGAATTTGTCAATAATAAACTGAAAACAATAGTCTCAATAAACGAGGAAACTAGCATCAATAAGTCACTCTCACATTGGTGAAGAGAAGTTTTCAAAGTCAGATATAATTGTACTGGATCATGATCATTTTACGGGGCATAAACGGGGTTGAGCTCATCAAAGTTGTAATTTAAATTATCAGAAAAAATACATGGTACCTGTAGTATTTCATAATCTTAGCGGATACGATTCACATTTAATGATAAGAGATATATGGACGCAAGTTCATATATACGTACTACCAATAAACAAAGAAAAATATATACCCTTTACGCTAACAGACGACATAACAAATAAAATTTAGGTTTATTGATTCATTTAGATTTTTGGGATCATCTCTGGATGAGTTGGTACACTCTTTAGATAACAATAATTTTAAATTTAAAAAAAGAATTCATTGACTTGGACTCTGAGAAATTTGAACTTTTGACACGAAAAGGTGTCTTTCCCTATGATTATATTGATTCTACTCGAAACTGAGCTACCCGCGATAGAAAAATTCTACAATAAATTATATGACAAACATATTAGTGCGTCATGCGCTAAAAATATGGCAAAACTTTGATATAAAAACACTTGGAAATTTTTCAGATTTATACATGAAAACTGATATTTTATTGCTCGCATGTGTTTTTGAACAATTTAGGGAAAAGTGTTACAAATCTTATGGATTAGATCCCGCATGGTACTATACAATACCCGGATATACTTTTGATGCAATGCTGCGTTACACAAAGTGTGAGCTTGAATTGCTTAAGGATGTTGGCAAAGTGTTGTCGGAATGTTTATTCCTAAACCGTCGGTTGCCCAGAAATCGCCAAGTCGTTGATGAGCTCTTTTGAATACACCCAGCAAATATAATAGCCCTATAAATCCTCTAATTTCAGCTTTGTGTGTAGGTCTGTAATTTCTTTCCCTAGCAAATCTCTGAAGTACATTATCTATGTGTTGATTAGTATATTTAGTAATAAATCTAAAATGGAGTCCGTAAAAAATAAATTCCAGCATTCGAGCTATGTTTTGGCGTTTTTTGCATCATTTCCAACAACACCCGGTAATCTCATTAGAATATTATGGGGACGCATTTTTGAAATTTTAGGAGGTGTTTTGTTCCATTGTGTAACATCTTTACCTAATTTTTTTCAAATTAACAAAAAAAATTATCTGAATATTAGTGTACTTATACTTGTACCTATAATTTTGTTACCCATTGGTGTTTTCTTCTGTATATTGTAATTTTATTTTATTTGTATCTTTATTTAGTTATTTTTTTGTTTGTTTCTTAGTTTTTACAAGATTTTGTCTACAAATTGCAACAATTTTTTGGTAATAAAGCATTTCTCTCTCTCTCTCTCTCTCTCTCTCTATCTATTATTCGATTATACTCATAACTATCTATTCATGCGAGTGAACAATAAAAAATCAACCAAGGAACTGCAAATAAAATATTTTATTGAATAATGTTAATTTGTATATTCTTGTGAATGAAATATATTATTTAAAGACATATTTTTAATTTGATTGTTTATTTGTAATTCAGTGATTGTGCGATTAGATTAAATGTGCAATATTTTTAATTAAGTATGTGAACGTTTTCCTAGGTTTATTCTCGTTGATTTAGAAAATCCAAAAACGTGTAGAATGAAAAAGTGGTGCGCATCATCTGAAACAATATTTTAAGAAAATATATAGATTTCATCAAATAACTACCCACATTAATGAACGTATCAGTAGAAAGAGTGACAAGTCCCATCCCAGTAAATTCAATTGGCCTTTCAGTTATACGAATAAATTGAACCAGATCCTTTTTTACTCTTAAAGATTGACAATTGTACCAAGGTAATGAATAAACAGCTGTAGAAATTCTGTCGCTCTGAAATTTTTGAATTTTGAATTGTTTCTACAACATTTTCTATAGATTTGAGTTACCTTTGTTTTAACAGTAGTTGAAAACCAGCAAGGGAGTAATATCAAAAGACATGCGAGAATTAATGATGATATATGAATAGGGAGTTCCAAGAAATTCTCTGTCTGTAAACAAAAATTGAGATTAATCAGTTATAATTGATTTAATAATTATTCCTTACCATAGAAATTACGAAAAGTCTAAGACACAATCCCAAAGTTACGAAGATAATTTCAACCAAAAATATTTCGCTAAAAACTCTTTCAGACAAAACGAAAATCCTAAAATTAGAAAAGAATATCGACAGATCAATTTCTGTTGTACAGATTGTGTCGAGATTTGTAGGAAAAAAATTAGACTTATTATCACGGAGCAGTAAGTAGAGGATTGATGGGCACTGGCATATAGTATATAGATACATATAGTAGTGGCAACAAGAAAAAGTATGCTACGTTCAAAGAGCCACGGTATCCTCAACTGAAATCGCATGCGAAAAAGCATGCCAGTAAACTAGCATGTGTAAATACCAAATCTCCTGCTACTGATGCGCGCTGATTTTACTCATCAGAGTTCACGGTCATGTTTGAATGAGCCGTTACAAAATGTTCCTTCATTATTAGTTTCCATTCCACTTGTAGATATAAAAAAAATCTTCAAATTAAGATGAAAGAAATTTCTACCAGAACTGTTTTTTGGACACGTTAACAACGTGTATGACAACGTTAGAAATGTTGCCAAATTGGTTCCATTGAACGCAAATGTGCTACTTAGCCCATCATATTTATCATCATGCAAGTGAAGTGAATCAAAAACAAAACTTTACGTTATTGCTTTTTATTTTTAACCGAAACATGGGTGAAACTATTTTGATCATTTTCTTCGGTATGCAGTGAGAACTTTTAACACGATTTACCCATCCTAAAAATCGTTACAATCCCTCCCAAAAAATAATATTTTTCTTGCTCTCTTAAACAAACAAATATTTTATGGATTATCTATTTTCTAAGAGATCAGAAATTCACGACCCACGTTGATGATCCATTTGATTGATGATAACACAAAACTGGCAACATTGCACTCCCTTCCAGCTATGGAGAGTAGAGAGATGGAGGAGTATCTCTTATGGGAGAAAAGTTGAAAAAGTATCTGGTATAAACACTTTCTATATACGCAGGTTGTTCTCTTCCCTCCATACTTCATGCAGATGTATATTTCGTGGCTGTTTTTGACACACACAGGTATTAGATCCCACGGTAAATTTTTTCACTACCTAGAGTTAACGTAAAAATGTAGAGGATAATAAGCTGATTATTATTCTACAATTGATAAATAACAGAAACTTGACAGATTTATTAAAAATGTAGCCGAGTGGCAACATGCGGCTTCAGCGCATCAGGTCTGGATCTTCTGGATCGAAATTCTTTTTCGTTTTAAGCCTAAATGTATTTATGGAGTATAAATATAATTTTTGATTATGGTTTTTTATTTCAATTCACTTGTTTAGTCAGAATTCCTATCCTGGTTTATAGATCTGTACATAATCAGAAATTTCCTTGTAGGCATCGAATGTTGCAAATATAGGTAGGTAGGTACGAATAATTAAGGCTTTGCATAGTTCGTTCATTACATGAATTTTCGCAAACTATAACCCGGGTGCAGGTAGATCAGCTATCGGCTGGATTGTAGACCTAGCACAGAACGAGGTTAGATCACAGTTTCCGAACGTTGCGTTCAATTTTCGGCGGAATTCTTAAATTTAAAACATGATCTACTTTTTATTTTATCGTTTTTTATGCGTTAATTCTTCAATGATATTTATTTAATTGTATAATAGATTCAGGATGCTTAATAATTGTTATTGAGCAGTTATCGATGATTTACCCCCACACGTGGACTTTCTAAAAAAGTTTAATACTAGTAAGGTATTTTTATGCTGAAATAACATTTAATAGCTGACAGCCATTGCTGACAGCCATTGAAGGAGAATAAATAATTTAAGTTCAAAAAATACCCGATTTACTCCATCAGTTTCCGGTTAACCCGATCATAGTTTCCTTATGAAACCAAATTGTAGGTACGTAAAAAAACTTTTATTTTTTTAGTCTTGCCTTTTAACGTATCCAAGAATAAGATGTTTATTTATATTTTATGAAAAAAATACACTAACAGTGGTAAAAACTGAGAAGTTGGGTTTTGATTCACATTTTCAAATTAAAGAATTTATTTGAACATTTTCTATGATTAAAGTATCTACATTACCTTATTATATTTTCGTAACGTTGTACCAAATTTTTCAGTAAAACTCCATCTAAACGTTCCACTCTAGACAGACATTTACAATATAAATCACATTGCATCCCTATAAACATAAATACTGCCGAGCAGACAAGTTGAATATAAATGTAAGTTGTAGTTATATATGTCAAAGCTATAATATTATAAACGTAAACAATTTCTTTAAAAGGAGATGATGAGTTAACAGGACACCTGAAACACGAAAAATATAGTGATAATATTGTTTGGTTTCTGCAGAATGCTTCAATTCTGTAGTGAAACTAAAACTGACCCCTTTATGGAACTTAATTGGGACATGAGAAAATTTCTGTTTTGAAATTACTTATTGGTAACTAATAATCGCAAATAGGTATTTCTGTGAAGATATATGGCGCCGCAACTCTTATAATGAAAATCCTTTTATATATCATGTGCACTTGGAGAGAAAAAACAATAAATTTATCTAGCAAAAGTATCAAAAAATGATTTTATTAATGAATCACGTAAAATAGTTATTTATATGAGTGTTAAAAGTAATGTTCTATTTTGTGAATGGAAAAGTTTGTGAAATGACAGAAGCGAATTGAACAATTTCACGAACAAAATAAAATGATTTTTAACACAAATAAATTATATATTATATTGATAATAACAAAGGCGAATTTGGATTAACATTGAACATCAAAATGCTTTTTTATATTCAAATAATCACAAAACCGTGGTAATAGTTATTTATGCAACAAGTCACACAACTTTTTTCACGATTTTCTCGAGTGCTACAATTCCTACGAGTGAGAAAATAAGATACTTCACTCACAAGTTTCCTACAAAAATTTTTCTACCTCCGTAGACTTAAAAAAATTCGACAAAACTGTTATCAATTTTTATTTTGTAATAGTAATATTAAAAGTACAACTGTGAGCTTTATTAATTTGAAGTGAAAAAGAAGTTACATTATTATTGGTACTTGAATTGACAACATTTAATGAGTTCAAAGAAATAACATCGTCAATAGTTTTATTAGTACTTATTGGATTGTTAGTAGGATCATGAACATTTACATTGTTGCTTGAAGTCGAACTAGTTTTTCCCGTTAAAGTTTTCACTGTGGAATCCATTTTGTTTTTTATTAAGTCGTCTACGTAATCCTCCGCTACTGTGTTGGATTTCCACCCACCGTGCTTCTTTATTTGAAGTGTAGCTTTTTGGATTAGGTAAATTCAAAAAAGTTGCGATAAGCGAGTACATTTTTGAAAGGTATTGATACCTGCAACTTGGGTTTGGCATTTTCCATTTCTATACTGCAGAAAGAAATGATCTGTTTTGATATTTGTGGGTCGTTAGTTTTTATATCTTTTATAAATGTTCACTAAGTGTAATCTATTGTCAGATATTTCACCAATAACAGTAAATCGACGTTGAACATGAGTTTTTATATCAGGTACTGTGATAATTAAAACATTTCCGGTATTATTAATATCGTTAGACTTCATTTTATATAATTCCTCCCTCCGCAGAACTCCTGCGATTCCTAATACTAAAATAGCCTGAAAGATGTTACAAATAATATTACAATATTACAATAAATTTTTTTGCTGTCATACTTATTAATTTCTTCACGGGCAAATGTTTTAGATTTTTTGGGTCTACAGCCAACTGATTTATTTTTCATATATGCAATGAGTTTCGAGTATTTACTGATGTCTACGTCGTTACTTACCATAAGGGTGCCTTTCATATTTGAATAAATCGACCAAAGTTATGAAGACTTCCGCATTTTAGATTTAGTTTTAAAGTAAGCTAGTAACACTCTTTCTGTGAAGCTGTTTATGCTTTTTCTAGTACGCCACTCCATAAAAGAATTATATTCCTTTAAATACTATTCCCTGGATTTTTCAGGGAAAAGATTCATAGTCGCTGTAATTGCCCGATTCAACAACATTTTCTGGTGTGCAGTTTAAGCTTTCTTCACTTTTACTCTCCATTACTAATAATAACACTACACTCCTATTAATTACACACAAAACGGATTTATCAAGAAATAAAAGTGTGACAGATAAAAGCGTGAAAAAATGAACCGCTACGGTACTTTTTTTCACACTTTTTGACCGATTCAGAAATTACATTCTTTATGAATGAACAAAAAAACGTGAATATTATAACGGACGTAGAAAAAAGTATTTTTAACACGCTTAATATTTTTAACATACTTCCACATTTACTTTACACTTCACAAGTGTCACTTTTAATGACAGTTGTACAAAAAAAAATATTTATTGTAGTTATCTAGAAACATCTTGTTCTCATATGTTATTACAAAGATATAAAGGTGGTATTTTCAGAACAGCTCACGGAAAATTGTTCTCGATCTTCGAATTTTTGTTTCGTCTGTCAAATAAAAAAATACAAATTATAAGAAAAAACAATTATTTATTTATAACTCTTCTCAATATAAGCAGATGTTGAACTCTTTGGTTATTTAGAATTGCTAACTGTAGGTTTGGTTGTTGTATTAATAGGGAATTTCGTTTAGAACAACTTTATTATTATCTTTGTGCATTCCATTTGGTTCACAGCGTCTCAAATAATATTTTTGGCGTTCCACATGACGACCACGATCGTTGTGGTAGCATCGAGAACGTCACTAATGACGTCATGACTAATGGTCACTGTTAATATTTGTTTCCCTTTCTATTGGTGAATTCGACTAAGCACTGAAGAAAATCACGACCACAACATTTCCCGTTAAACTTAGTCCAGAGCGTTATAATCGTAAACCCAAGTGGAGGGGCGTACGATGCGTTTTGAGTGTTGAGATAAATATTGATGAATTTCAAAACAAAAAAAGTAAAGAGAAAGTTATGTTATAATTTAGTCAAAATATATCCCATACTGCATTAAATGATGAGATTCTCATGATTGCAATTTGCGTTGCTTTGAAAATTCCGCTAATTTTTTCAACGCTTACTTCGATTTAAGTGTCGTCGTGAACGTTAGTCATGACATAATAAGTGATATTCTCGCCGTGGCAACAACGATCGTAGTTTCTATACGGAACGTTCAAGAGTATTTCAGGCGCCGTGAAAGCTTAGTGGAAAGCACCTTATAGCATAGAAAAGTAATAAAATTCTTAACGTGGACGTGACCATCCAATCAGCGCTTTACCCACGTAAATTGTAAAGTGGAAAATGTGGAGTACAAAACCAACCATATTGGACGGCCATAGCAAGTTCATCAGCAATCATTTATCATCAATTAAAATGCATTTTTTTGTCCGCTGGTATTTTCGAGTTAAGCCGGTCTGGAACAATTGTAAATCAACTAAAGCAAATATCCAACTAAAACTTATTGTTTTTGTGTCAAGCAAAATTAATTGAAGCATTGCGTTTAATGAACAAAACCATTAATCAAGAGGATAAACAGTCCACATTGAACCAGAACATGCGCATTATAAACAAAAATGCTCTAGTACAAGGTTACTAGCACTCACGACGATCCCCCAGATCGACCACTGATGACCCATGCGTTGAGCGTTGAGAGAAGTAGCGGGATTCTCAAAACTCATTATTTGATGTATTAAGGGATGTTATTATCGCCTATCATTATTGTTTATTTTACTGGAACTTAGTTACATTCCGCTAGAAAATTCAATAACGTACAAATTGTAAGAAAAAATCTTGAAAAATTTGCTTACTTGTTTATGTTTTGCCACTTGTTATTATTTACCTCAACGTTCAACATGCTTCATAATACTGAAGTTTACGCATGTATGTATCTAATAATTCTATATGGGCAGTTTCTATAAGTAGAAGCTGCTCCCACTAACGAAGACAGAATAGTAACGCGTTTTCTGTTCTATGTTCCAGCTCAGTTTTGTACATTCTCAAGCTTCGCAACCCGAATGAGGTATCTGGCCAGAGAGAGAAAATAATATATTGCCAGCACCTTGATGGTGGGACATTTCTTTCCGTTTAAACTGTCCACAAAGAAGTATTACATACATGGGTTTACGATTATAAGATCTAGAAAGAATAGGAAAGACTGTGGTTGTGTACTTGATTGTCGTGAGTGCTGTATTCCACGGTAAATGCTGCGTTTTTTATATATAAATGTCATGTAATTTGATTTCCAGTAAATCGGAACATATATTTAAGTATATTTTCTGAAGTATACATCCGAACATTACGAATTTTTAATGCATAATTACGTATGCCCATATAGTATATTTGACGAAAGGCTTGGTGCGGCTCATACCCAATGGTTGACAATCCATTGGGCAAATTTTTACAGGGATAACCTGTACAACCTGAAATAGCAAAAATGAATTTTTTAGTCGATTTTTTAACAAAAAGTACTCTTTGTTTTACTCGATAAAATTTATGGTTTAGGAGAAATGTTGATTTTTAGATCGTTGTACATACCAAGGAAACCATTCGCCATAAAGAGACATTCTGAAGGAAATTATGATAAATTATGATTAAAAAAACATCGTGTTACTTGCATAATGAAAAAATTGGCATATAGAAAAATTTTGTTGCTGAGCCTACAACTTATCAAATTAAAAAAAAATGTAATAAATGTTCGAAGTGTCACCTTGGATTCTACACTCTTCTGGAGTACAGACTTCCTAAATGATGTGAAAAATCATTTTAATAACATTTTTCCTAATATGTGGATTGATCGGATAGGTCCATTTATATGGCCACACACCATGTCCCTCTAAATTAAATACAATGCAAGACAGAAACTGAAATGCTCCAAGTTCAAAGAAATATCTCCAAAAATATGTAGAAGCGCAAGGTGTTCACTTCCAGCATTTATTATAGTTTTTTGGGGTTTACTCCTTAAGAATCGATTTGCATATATAAGGGGCCCGGTATGAGAAAAATGTGAGGAGTAAAATCTATCGATGAATGACCTCGTTACGTTTTTGGTGCGCACCCTATGATGCGCAACTTTCTAATTTGTCAGTGCCAACATACTTATATTGCTGTTTTTATTATAAATGTCAATAATTAATATTGTTATTGTGACATTTTAATTTTTATCATTGTGTTCCGCTAAAGTGAACTGAAAGTATTTTCAAATAACTATGGCAGAAAGAGGTGTAGATGATATTGCCGGAACATCTAACGAACACGTGGTTGCAAGGTACGTTATAATTCATGTATTATATGTTTGAGCATGTGCAATTTGTATTTATTAAATATTTTAATAATTATCGATGTAGTTCATATAAATATATATTTGAAAACAACACATAAAATTAGATGATTAACCCAATATTTTTTTTTTAAATTTATTGTCGCCTCAACTACAAAGGTTATTAGCGACATGTCAATTATAGTTTGTGATATAATTTGGTGTCTTTCAAATACTTAATTATGTTTGCATTATTACAATTTTCATTGAGTAAGGTGGTTATATTGTCTGGAAAATTGTTAAGTATTCTTTCATTTCTGTACTTTCGACAGTTTAACAATAAATGTTCAACATTAAGGTTCTCGTTACAAGTTTCCCATATCGGTGGATTTTCTCTATTAAATAGATGGGAGTGTGTTGCTTTAGTGTGACCCAGCCTTAAGCGATCGATTTTTATTTGATCTGCGCGACTTTTTGGGCTACCTTTCCATGGTTTAACGTATGGTTTGATGGTTTTCAATATTGACTGCGACCTGTTCCACTCACTTTGCCACTTATACTGAGCTTTCGCTTTTATTGCCGCTTTGAAATGACCATCACTTCGCGCACAATTGTTGCTTTGTTGTTATCTGCTGCTTCTCTGGCGTATTGATCCGCTTTTTCGTTTCCTGGGATATTGGTGTGCGATGGGACCCAGATAATTTGGACGCACGCTTTGGATTGGTGGAGGAGGTATAGTTGGGTTTTAATAAGGGAACCTAGTGGGTGTTTGGGAAAGAGTTGTTTAATGGTGTTGATGGAGCTCATAGAATCAGTAATTACTGCAATTTTTTCATATTCATATCTACTGGCGATTGTTAATGCCTGAAATATGGCATAAAGTTCGCCAGTGTGGACGCTATTGTGAGGAGATAGCTTGAATGCAAAATTTTCGTTTGCTAGTATAACTGCTGCTCCTACGCCATTAGGTGTTTTGGATGCGTCAGTGTACATAAGATGGTATTCTTTGAGGTTTTCTTCAACGAGGGTGCGAAATGATTGAACTATAAGGGGGTGATTTGTTTCCTCTTTTTTGTAGTAACTCAAATTAACGTTGATGGTAGGAATAGGGATTATCCAAGGGGGAGGAGTTTTTATATTGGTTGGAAAGAAAACTGGTAGTTCGATTGTCAAGATGTTTGTGTATTGGCGAATTCTTTCGTAGAAGGGAATCGTTGTTTGTTTGTTTCCGAATAAATTGTTAAAGCGATCTGTTTTGATGTTGTAATTAACTGGATTATTTCTATTTGATAATACTGATGTTGCGTAGGTTATGCTAAGTTGCATTCTTCGCAGTCGAAGGGGTGGTTCTCCAGTTAGACAGTGGAGACTCTATCGGTGTTGTTCGAAATGCGCCGGTGGCGATTCTTAGTGCAGTGTTTTCTAATACGTCAAATTGCTTGAGGTGTGTTTTCTCGCATGATGCGTAAACTATGGAGCCATAGTCGATCCTTGATCTTATAAGAGCCTTATATAGATTTATCAGACAGGTGGAATCCGCGCCCCATTTGTGGCTGGCAATCGTTTTCAATAGATTCAGACCATTTTGACAGACTTTCTTAAGGTAGTCAATATGTTGTTTCCAGGTGAGTTTTTTATCAAAAGTTATGCCCAAAAATTTTATATATTATACGAACTCTAGATTTTGACTATTCAAGATTAATATAGGTTTTTCTTGTATGTACTTTCTGGAGAAGAGAATACATTTTGTTTTAGTTTCCGAGAATTTCAATCCGTTGATGTTAGACCAGTTGCTTAGGTTATCGAGTACGGTTTGTAAATGCATTTGGATAGTGGTTATATTTTTCCCTTTTGCAAATAGTACTAAATCATCGGCGTATAATCTTCCTTTGACTAGCGGAGAGCATTTGTCAATAGCAATCAGGAATAGAGTGGTACTTATTGTAGACCCTTGTGGAATCCCATTCTTCTGTAGTTTTTTAGCTGATAGGCTTCTGTCTAATCTCACTTAGAAGTATCTGTCTGTCAGGAAATTTTTTATGAAGTGTAGAATGTTCCCTCATAGACCCCACTTTTGTAGTTTTGAGGTTATATTGTATTTCCAAACCATGTCATATGCCTTGGTGATATCCATATATACTGCTATGCATTCTTGTTTATTGGCAAAACCTTCGTTTATTTCGGATTCTAGGTCTATCAGGTTATCAGCTGTGCACCTATTTTGGCGAAATCCGCTTTGTTCTGGTGGCAATAAATTATTTTGTTCTAGTACCCAGAGTAGTCTACGATTAACCATTTTCTCCATAATCCTGCATAGGACGTTCGTTAAGGATATTGGCCGGTAAGACTCTGGTTTGGTTCTTATTTTGTCAGGTTTCAAAAGTGGGATTATCACAGCTTCGCGCCAGCTTGAAGGAAAGACTTTATTAGTCCAAATGTAGTTATACAGTTTTAATAGGTAGTTTTTGGTGCTATCTGAAAGTTTTTGTAGGAATACTACTGGTATTTGATCTGCACCAGGGGCAGTATGTTTTTGTGATTTCAGAGCTTCATAAAGTTCTATTTGGCTGAACGCGCAGTTAATAGGATTTGATTGTTCTTCACTAAAATCTTCCAAAATTTCTTCTTCGATATTTTTTATATTCTTTATGAACTTTGCATCATAGTTTGAATCATTAGAGTTATATTCGTATTATGAAGCTAATGCTTCCGCTATTTCACTTGAATTTGTGATCAGAGTGTTATTTTTAACTAAAAATGGAATTCTTGGGGATTGTTTTGTTCCAGACATCTGCCGAATATTTTGCCAAACTAAGGATGGTGGAGTTGAAGATGTTATTGTAGATACGAATTTAATCCATGACTCCTGTCTACTCTTCTTCATAATATATCTCGCTCGCGCTTTTTGTTTTTTATATTCAATTAAATTTTCTACGTTTAAACTTGTTAAAAGAGGACTTATAAATTCTGATTGCGTTTTGACAGTCTTTGTTCCACCAAGGTAGTGGTTTATGGTTTAATAATATTTTAGTATATCCTATGGGTGTTTTGGCAGCATCTACGATTATAGATGTGAAGGTTTCTACGAGATTTTCTACATTTAAAATTGGCTGGTTATTTGTAATGTTAATCTTCGTTTCAACTGTTTCGCTAAATTTTTCCCAATTAGCATTTTTTAGATTCCATTTTGGGTTTGGTAAGCTATTATTATCAGAGAGTTTTGATGTATAGGAAATCTTTATAGGATAATGATCGCTTCCAAATAAATATGGTATTACATCCCAAGTTAATGTGGGAGTCAGGGCTGGTTCACACAGGGTGATATTAATGGCTGAGCATGTTCCTGTGTGTATGTCAATTCTTGTTGGTCTTCCGTCATTTAAGATGTTAAGATTTAGGGAATTTATCATGTTGTCAATTGTTTTGCCTCGGGCTGTGGTATAGTTTGATCCCCATAGTGTATTGTGAGCGTTAAAATCACCTAAAATCAATCGAGGTTTTAGAACTTGTTCAAGTTCTGACGTATCGATATTTTGGTCTGGGGGTATGTATAGAGAGGATATATATATATTCTTTGTGGTATATCAGCTGCTACAGTTATTAATTCAATATTGTTTGCTATAGAAATGATTTGTTGTGTGTTGCATTTATTGTGGACGTATATTGCTACACCTCTAGATGCCTTTCCATTTTACGTTCTATTTTTGTAGAAGCAGGTGTAGTTTTTCAAGTTGTAATAATGTTGATTTTTAAAATTGGTTTCTTGTAAGCATGTTATGTTTGGTGATAGTTCGGAGAGAAGGTTTTTAAGCATTTCGAATCTTCTGTAGAATCCTCTTAGATTCCACTGTAAAATTGAGTTATTATTAGTCATTATTCCTGCGATGATTCAATTGATGATTCAGAGTAGTCTTCTATTTCTTGTGCGATAGTTGACGGGTGTAAATTTAGCTGTCCCATGATTTTTTTCCTGATTCTTGTACTGATGCTTTTCATTCTTTTGTTTGTAAAATATGGATGCATGTGTGCGAGTAGTTTTAAGAAGCTTTTTGTATCTTCTGTATATATTTTTGATATACTTAATGGATATTTTGTTCCTATTGCATTTTCGAAGAAATCAACGGCTTCCGCGAAAGTTAAGATTTGGCTTTCGTTTTCAAATATTTGTTGTGCTGACTTCATTAATTTGTAGAAAGTACTTGTTTGTGTATTTGATTTGTTGTTTACTATCTTTTTCGCTTTCTTAAATGTTTGTTTGTTTGGTTTATTAAATGTATCCTTTGTTTGTGGTGTAGGTGAAGGTGGAGTTGTGATCTCAGATAAGGTGCGTTTTGTATTCGTTGTATCTGTATCCATGTGTATTTCTGCTGATATGGTTAGTTTTTTAGAATTTCTGCTATCGGTTGTGGATTGAGTGGTATGTTTGAGGTTGGTAGGAGCTATATGTTATGTCTTCTGTTTGATTATTCACATTTGTTAGGTTTGTTGTGGTCGAGTTCGAATCTGAAGGTTTGTTGTAGATTTGATTGACGATGTTTTTTGATCTTGTTGTATTAGTGTCCATTGGTAATGATGTATTGTCGGATGTAGTGTTTATTGATGTGTTCTGACAATTATTAGAGTTATGTCCTGATCCGTTGCATAAAGAACACAAATGGCTATCATGCGTTAAGAAGATTCGGTATGTAGTACCTTCAAAATTAATAAGAATCGAGGTAGGTATTGTAATTTGTGTGGGAGATATGTAAACAATACGGCGAAAGCTTAGAATGTGTTTAAAGTTTGGGTTAGAAGTACCGATTTTGAGGAATGTTATGGAAGACGACAGATGGAGGCCCAATTGTCTGAGTTCCTTTTCGATAATTGTATGAGGTATAGTTGGATAGACGTTCGAT
Source organism: Diorhabda sublineata (assembly GCF_026230105.1). Classification (NCBI taxonomy): domain Eukaryota; kingdom Metazoa; phylum Arthropoda; class Insecta; order Coleoptera; family Chrysomelidae; genus Diorhabda; species Diorhabda sublineata. Next base: position 10,626,582 of record NC_079476.1, read on the forward strand.
AGTAGTAATCTTTCACTAGGTGTTATAAGTCGACGTACATAAAGAATTTCGTTATTCACTTTGATTTTTCCATTGCATATTTTGTCGATTAGTTATAATAAATGTATATGAAATGAATAAATTGAATAAATATATATTTATATATGTATATTATTTTCATTAATTAACAAATTCACCCTTTTATACAGTATCAATCTTTTTTAAGTTAAATAAACTCTTTTTGCGTCTGGTTAGACTATCGAACTTAAGGAGTAAACTCCAGTCGTGCGTCGGATCTGACACACACAATTTTTTTTTATAAGTTGTAGCAAACAAATAAAATTTTTCTACATTTCAATTTTTTCCTTACGTATGTAACACGATGTATGACAGTATTCAGTTCAATTAGAAATGTTTTATTATTTTTTAATACCTCATATAAGTATTTTCAAGAAATAATTTTTTTCAGAATGTCTCTTTATCGCGAACGGTTTCCTTGGCATGATCTAAGCATTTACATATCTCCTGACAAAAATATTGAAAAATTATTTTTCCTATCTTCAGATTGTATAGGTTGTCCCTGTAAAAGTTACGGATTGTCAACCATTGGGCATGAGGCGCACCTAGCCTTCAGATAATAGTCTAGAATTATTTATTTCATCAAACACACTATATGGACATCGTAATCATCCATTAAAAATTTATAATGTATAATTATGATTTATAATACGCAACTTTAAAGACCTATAACTCAGAAACGAGGAGTTGTATGAGAAATTTTTTTCATGTCACGGCATTATTTTCACGTCATCTACTCATTCGGGAACACCTTATATACCCGAAGACTGGAAATCACATCACATCTGTTTGAATTGCTGACTCAAATATTTAATAAGTGGAAGAAAATATATTCCGAAATAGGTTTAGCGGACTGTATTTCTAGACTTGTTTCTCGTTCTAAGTACAAACTCGAACTCTCCTCTCCCAATGTCTCACCGTTATAAGCGACTTTGCCACAATTTTAATTTCTACAATTATTTGAAGGGTACCTCCAAAAAAAGTAAATATTGTTGTCAACACTATTATAACCAATAAGCTAACACTGGTTTAATTATTTTTCTCATCTTGCAAGGGCAGTTTGCACAGGTGACTGATCTCAACACACTTCCTCTCATCATTTTAACTTCTGCAGTAGGGGCGACACCATCATTACTATGGATTAGTCTGGAAATTTTGCCAATAGGCCAGTTGTAAGGGGGTTGCTTGTCGTTTCGTATTAGCACTTGTAAATGGGAAGAAGTAATTGGCATTAAATCATTAAGATCGTCTGACATAGCAAATAGCGGTCTATTGTACGGTCTAAGTAACATTCCTACTAATAAGTACTCGTTTTAAATGATGTTTTGCGCTTTTTACAGCGGCCTCCCAGAAGCTGCCACAATTTGGTGTATATGGTGGTATAAACATCCAGTTTATGCCCTTTTCGTTGGTACCGTCATTAATTGAACCTTTGTATACTCTTAAGAATTTACCTAATTCTCTCAACTCATTTCTGGCTCCTACAAAGGTACTGCCATTATCGGATCAAATAATTGCAGGAAGACCTCTTCTAGAGGTAAATCATGTTAGACATCTAGGAAGTTCTCTGTAGTTAAATTATATATGATTTCTAAATGTACAAAAGCATACAAAAATACATAGATAGCATTTTGTTACCCTGGCCCCTTTTCCTTGTTTGTTTAAGATGAAAAAGGGACCTGTATAGTCAATACCGGTATCTCAAAGGGAAATTTGAATCTTAATCAGCTATCTGGTAGACTGGACATAGATGAAACTAATGGAGTATGATTAAATCGAAAACATGTTAAACAATTCTTAACAGTTTTCTTTGCAAGATTACGACCTTTGATAGACCAATAGAATTGTCTAATTGAGGCTAATAATAATAGAGAACTTGGTTTCAGGAGAGCCTTATGTTTATGCTCAAAAATTAATCTAGTATATGGATGATTTGAATCTAATAGATCATATCTCAGATAAGTATTTTTCAGGCGATCTCCTACTCGCATAAGTCCTGTATCATAATGAAGGGCGTTAAGGAAAAAAGATTATGTTTTTTTGTATAATAGGGAACTTCTGGATAACACTGTAATCTCTGAACTGAAAGTTTCAAATTGAGTGAGACGTAGGAGTGAAATGTTGGCGTTATCCAGTTCATGTACGGTAATGAGACCAATGACTAGAGGTTCATTATCCATGTTTCTTTTGAGATTACACATAAATCGAATACATAAAGCGGTGATTCGTTTCAACTTGGATAGACACGAATATTTAGTGAATAGAGGAAAGTAGTCTTTATTCACAACTTGTAATATAGCAGTTTTCTTTCTAACCTCTGGTAATAATTGGTCAATTGATATTATTTGGTCTGTGTTTATAAAATTAGAACCAGAATTTTTAAGAAATTCAGGTCCTGTCCACCACAAAGTGGAATTGAGTGAAATTTCTACAGGAATAGCAAGAGAGGCTAGATCTGTGGGATTTTCTTTGGTGTTAATGTATCTTCAATCTTCTAAATTAGTTAAGGATTGAATTTTGGATACTCTATTCGATACAAAAACTTGTAACAAACTAGGCTCTGTTCTAATCCAACTAAGAGCCACTTGTGAATCATACCATATAAATATCGGAACTTGTAGTGAAAGTGCCTCTTTCACAAGATCAACCAATTCAGCTCCTAGCAGAGAAGCGCATAGTTCTAACTTGGGAATTGTAATAGTCTTAAGAGGAGATAATTTACTATTAGCACATAATATATGTGACTGGAATTCATTGTTATAATTTCTGCTTCTTAAATATACAGCAGCTGCATATGCATCCTTTGACGCATCGCAAAAACAGTGCAATTCAATAAGATTGAAGTCCTTAAGTATGCAATTTCTAAGAATATTAGAGTTTTGTAGTTGGTTTAAACTACTATAGAATTTCAAAAATAATTTTTCAAGATCACTAGGAATATCACTATCCCAGGATAGTGTCAGACTCCTCAAACGTTGAATAATGATCTTTGAAGTGATTATAATTGGACTTAAAAGGCGTAAGGGGTCGTAAATTTGAGCAATATTAGATAGTATGTACCTTTTAGTGATTATTTAGTAATTTTGTTATTGTATGTGAATTGTTCAGTATTATATTGCAAAGTGTCAGTTGTAGGCATCCATTGAATTCCCAAGGTTTTACAACCTCCTTTTTTACCTATATTCAATACACCATTGGAAATATTTGAATATTGTAAATTGAATATCTGCGCGTAATTGGAAATCCATTTTCTCAAAATAAAATGGGCTAACTCTAGAATTGAATATATTTCTTTACTAAAACTGGTAAGTTCATGTTGATCATTAGATCCCGTCAAAAGATCATCTACGTAAATCTCTTTTAAAATAATTTCACACGCCCCAGGATACTCATGAATATACTCAGCAGCGAGTTTTCTTATACAGACAATACAGACAATGCGGACGTGGTTCCATACGATACAGTATTTAATCGATAAGTCGAAAACTCTGATCTGAACATTTTAGAAACATCAGCCGAGACGACATATGTATAAGTTCTAAAACGAAGTAGAATATTTATGATATCATTTTGGACTTTATCTCCATCATACTGTAAATCGTTCAAGGACCAACCAGTGGAGCTAACACAGATTGCATCGAATACTGTCCCCAGTTTAGTAGTTAAGCTCGATTCTTCTAGCCATGATGTGGCAAAATATAGGAAATGGAAATTGAGCTCTTACCATCATCTACTTTAGTCATATGACCCAAAGACTCGTATTCTTTTGAAGATCAACTATTAACTCCTCTAAGGTAGGTAGTTCTGAATTATGTTCAATATCTTTCCAATCTCTCGACTAGTATCATCCAATTTATTTGACATTAAATGAATAATGAAACTATCTAACAAAGTTTTATCATCTAAATTTAAACTTTTAATGTGATATGTTTGGTTAACTGATCTTACACGTTTCTAAACTGATAGAAATTTTCTTTATTAATTTGTTGAATTTTAAATATTTTTTGAAAATACGTATCTAACAGAAACTGTTTTTTATCGAATTTATCTTCTTATCTTATCTTCTAATGAAGCTTTTAAAAATTGGAATTTTTGTAAATCTGTCAACCTTACATTGCTCATAATGATGGAAGTGAAATTTAGTTTAAAGATGAGCCACTGCTCATAATCTCCAGAAAATGTAGGCAATTTTATTTTAGGTCGCAAAACCTTTTGTAGAGAATCAGTAATTGTGGATGGAGCTGCAACATGTGATTGAGAAGGATTAAGATTGTGAACTTTGCTGTTCAATAATGGCAATAGATTTGCGTTCATTATTTATATACGGGGACAAAAAGTCTTGAACGAAATAGAATCTATTTTGAAAATATTCCCGATCCTTATAATGGTCTTCTAAATCTTCTTCGCACAAAGATTCAATTTCTGATTGTACCTTATCGAATTCTACTGATAGTTTAAACCCTGTATTTGATCCTAATTCAACATCATTTAAACTTCGTTTTTTAACTGAACCCTGTATATTAAATATTTTTCTAGAATAGTTAATTTTTGTTTAATGCCCTTCTATTTCTTATCAATTTTTTAAATTCATCTCTTAAGCTTATTGCTGGGGATTATCAAGACTACCGGCGGTTTTAGACATAGTAATAATTTAGGTTAACAATTGGATAAATTATAAAACTTACAGAATAAAACTTTATCTTACCGCTCTAATAGAATTCGTAATATCAAACAAATATTCTCAATAATAGCAATTTAAACTAGAAACTAGATAAAGGACTGATTATTCAAATAGGAATATTATTTAACTAGGATAAATTGATATGTGCTTGAATAATACCAGGTAAATCCAACTTGACTGGATCAAAATAAACAGAAAAGGCTGTTTATTACAAATAATCAAAACTAATAAATGTAATTAGTTTAAAACTATAATTTTGAATTATATATATATATATATATATATATATATATATATATATATATATATATATATATATATATATATATATATAATTTTTACAAGTATTTGCTGATAAAACATGAGATTATTTATATACAGTAAATAAAATTTGTACAACATCTATACATAAAAAATGCAGCGTTCATCGGTGAGGCATGGAATATCAGTAATAACTACAATGAGCAGTGTATATTCAAGAATAACAAAGAATATAATAGAGTACGAATACACTTATTACAAAGAAGAAGAACAGAATGCGTTTAGAGCTGAAAGGTCTTGTACAGACAAGGTGTTTATAGATTTACGAAAGGCTTACAATTACATACCATATCAAAATCATGGGAAGCTTCTGAAAAAATTAATCATATACAAAGGCCATTTAGAAAAAAAAATAAATAATAATAATGAAGTCTGCAGTAAAAATCGGAAATAGAGTATCAGAATCCTTCACAGTCAACAAAAGCATAAGTCAAAAGTATTGAATTTTTCTAACAAAAAGCTCTAACCACTTGAAAGAAGAAATGGATAGGAATTAAGATTTAAATTATAAGCGCAAACGACAGGATGACATAGAATATATAGCACGAAAATTGAAGGTAGAATACGGAAAATCGGAACGTAGAAAAGACAGTACAGTACAACTAGAAAACAACGAAATTATAGCGAGATGTGAGAACTATAAATATTTTTAACAAAGAAGAAAGAAATGATAGAGAAATAAAATGTAGAATAAACAGAGCAAGAACAATAGCTGAATCACTAAATGGAATACTGTGGAATACTTAAAAAGAAAACAACGATAACTGAATCGGAAACGTGAAACTAAGCAAAAAATAGAAGCCAATGAAATTGACGACTCAAGAAGAGCAAATAGAACGTCAAGATTAGATCAGGACAGAAACGACTCAGTAACAGAGGAAATGAACTCAATGGGGGAGGAAAGATTGCCAAAAAAATAATGAAGTGGTTTCCATAGGAGAACAGAAAGAGAAGAAGACGAGAAGAAGATGAGTGTACGAAATCTGAACGATAAGAGCTACAGCGACAGGAAAGGTCATAAAATTATTCTATCGGGAATCGTGTTGGTAAGAATCTTGAAGATGTCAAAGTAAATATTGTGACATTGGGCTAGTTAACAAACAATCAAATCTATTTATTTCTATTATTTCAATATAAAGTATATCAATATAAAAAATAACAATATAAAAAATAACAATCATCATTGGACTTGTAAGGTTTTGTCGGATTATCAATATTATAAACTTGTTTTTTCATTGTCGAAAACAACTTCGACAAACGAATCTAGGCATCCAATATATATACTTATACTTCAAAGTAAGCATTTAAAATAAGTAATTTTTTTAATTGATTTTCCACAATTTTTTCTCAAACACCGTATTCATGAAAAACTATTGCAAACTATTTTAACATCGCATTAAGTAACATTTGATCAATACTTTGCTAAAATCTTTTATCTTTTATTTAAATTTTATCAAAAGTGAGGAAATGAGTATTATATTTCAAAGATCTTATTAAGATATAGTAATTTTAAAAAACAGCCATTAGTATGATATTTATAGTGACTTACCACAATGGCACAACATCATAATAGCCAAAAAACATTGTTGTTGTATCGATTGTAATGATCATAACTGCTAAACACTCTGCAGATTTTTTTAAAACGCGATAAATTTTCATAGTTTTTATGATGAAATTGGTATCATCGTCCTCTGGTTGGAAATTATTGAAATGTTGTTGAATTTTTTGAAGATCGGAGCGATTTTTGAAGAAGAAAAAAGACTTCATGACCGGCAGACAAGATAACGGAAATGCATAAGCACGCGAAATAATATGCTTAAAATCTGTTTGATTCAATATAGAAATAAATCGTATGAAATTAGCCATAAAAAGAAAAAAGAAATTTGTAGCAACACAATATGTAAGATAACTATTTTTGTTTTTTTTTTCAAAGTTTTGTGACCAAATCCCTAAATATTTCAACATTTTAAAAGTTGATTCGTAGTACGTTTTATAAAATGACTTCATTTTTATATGAATGATTGTCGTTTCTTTGCTAATCTTTTATATTTTCTAGAATTATGAATTATAAATGAAGTATAATTGTTAATTATACATCGAGAAGACACGTGCTAGGGTTCATGTTAGAAACAACAATAATTATTATTTAATTAGAGCCTCTACTCAATAATAAGATTTTAAATTATTTATTCACAATACAATTAAGTCGAAAAAACAAAGATATTTCCAGATAACATGATGTGGATACTTTGTAGCATGTACATTTTTCTTAACAATATACTCGTCATTATTGAACTAGCAATAATAAAACAAAAAATTTCAGGCTTTTTTCCTTTAAATTAGAATTTCTGGAACTAAGGTTGAGATTTATATGCACTATTATTTATTGCCACTACATTAACACTTGAAGTTGTCTGAAACGCGGTTCAATATCAAAATTGAGGTTGAGGCATACGTAGGGATTAGTTCCACTCGCATACATTCAATATTGCATGAACATTTAGCTGTCAAAAACATTTTTTCGCGTTGGATACCGCATAATTAGCAATCGCTCAAAAAATGGTCGTGCCGCTTGGTGCAAAGAAATGCTGAGAAAATTCAATAGCGGTGCTTCAAAAGACTTTTATAAGATCGTGACCGATGATGGTCGCTGTTTTTCTGAATAACTTGACATGTTCCCACCGTTCCATTAGAACAACGTAGAACAGTCAATTACCTACAGCAGTATTTGGTTGTCATGAGTGTTTGAAAAATCAGAGAAACCAATCGCAGAAGACGAACTGATGGATGTTGATTTAAAAGTTAGGATAACGGAATAACCACTAAGCTATTATATATAAGTAACCACAACAATGTCTACTGTGTTTTTTTGTACGTGCAGACCTAAGGTTGGCTTCGTCAATCACTTTGTATTTTGTTGGTCTCATTGGGTGGGCGGGCTGGAAAACTACTAAGCTATTATGATGGCTTACTAACAAATGGTGATCACTTTGCTTTTCACTCTGCTATGCCTCGCCGTGTCGATTCTGTTAAGCGCAGTTTTAAAACTATATTTGAAAAGTATTACTCCAAATTTGGGCATAGATTCGCCTGCCTAGGGAACAATTTTCAACTATTTGGGCATAGGTTCGCCTGCCTAGGGCACAATTTTCATATTATACTCTATTTAAAATATACACAATTATACACAACAATGACCGACACATCTCATGTTGGGTTGTTCAACCGGCAATGCACATCTCACGCAGAAACAAACATAAAAGTTTGGAACAACAATGACCGACACATCTCATGTTGGGTTGTTCAACCGACTCTGCACATCTCATGCAGAAACAAACATAAAAGTTTGGAACAACAATGACCAACACATCTCATGTTGGGTTGTTCAACCGACTCTGCACATCTCATGCAGAAACAAACATAAAAGTTTGGAACAACAATGACCAACACATCTCATGTTGGGTTGTGTTGGGTTGTTGAACCGAGACTGCACATCTCACGCAGAAACAAACATAAAAGTTTGGAACAACAATGACCGACACATCTCATGTTGGGTTGTTCAACCGACTCTGCACATCTCATGCAGAAACAAACATAAAAGTTTGGAACAACAATGACCAACACATCTCATGTTGGGTTGTGTTGGGTTGTTGAACCGAGACTGCACATCTCATGCAGAAACAAACATAAAAGTTTGGAACAACAATAACCAACACATCTCAGGTTGGGTTGTGTTGGGTTGTTGAACCGACACTGCACATCTCACGCAGAAACAAACATAAAAGTTTGGACACTGCACATCCCACGCAGAAACAAATATATATTTACTTACCATTTTATCTCCACTAGATGTTTATACCAGCACAACTTGCAGAAAACTTAACCGAAATACATAAAATCTCCTTTTATACTCTCCTTTTGTCGTAAATGAACCACATCAAACAAAGAAAACTACGTAAGCCACTTGAGTTTTACCAAACAAAGGATCATTATCCTGAAAATATGTACTCTGCTGTTGGCAACTACATGTTTGAAAAATTGAATACAAAATTATGTTATACTTTTGATGTCAAGTGGTCAATGGGTATTTCATTATTTGGTTTTAAATTGAATCCTAGCAGTTCTTTAAAATTACCAAACGATGAAAATGATTTGGATTCCGATTCCAATATTGTAAGTTGTAACGAAAATGAATTTTCAAACGATGAAGATGAATTTTATGAAACAGAGGATGTTGTAAATTCTGATGAGAGCGATGTTGAGACTGCCAAGAAATAATTTTACAAAACAATTTCAAGTAAAACCAATTCATATCATGAAAAACTTCAATTGACAATCAAAAGCGAACAAAAAATAGAATCAATTATCAACTTGGTCCTCAAGATATTTGAACTTCAATTCTTGGCATCTTATGTCACAACACAATACAAAAAATAATAAGTTTGACTGATAGAATAGATCTATTCAACTATCTTGAATTCAGATGCTTAGGTAGTCAAAAAGCAGAAACTGCATTAAAAGAACATAATATCCAGAAAAGATGATAAACAACATATACAAGAAAAGGATAAACATATACTACAATCAATTAAAAAGCAAAACAGAAACGAAACATCAAAACATAAAACATTTTTCCTTACCTTCGTACAAGACAGGGCCGGATTAAGATTTATAAGGCCCGGGGCTAAAATAATGACGGGGCCCCCTTAAGGAATTCGGAAACCCCGGAAAAATTCACAAAATAGTATCAATACTTTAGATTTGTGGCATCAACACATTAAAAAATACAGAATGATTTCCAAATGATGGGCCCTCTTGGACCTGGAGCCCGGGGCTATAGCCCCCTCCAAGCCCCTAGCTTAATCCGGCCCTAGTACAAGGACTTTCCCAACAATTATAGAATTATTTCAATAAATATGATATTAGTATTTCATAAAGGACATAATACATTATCCAAATATTTCACTAAATTAAAATCTAAAACACCAAAAAACAAAAGAAGTAATATTATATATCAAGTGCCTTGTATTAATTGCGACGCTGTCTACATAGGGCAGACATCTCAATATTTATAAAATAGACTAAAAGGTCACCAATACGATAAAAAAATAAAACTGCATTAACGAACCATGAAATATCAAAAAACATAGATTCAATTATAAAGATTTAAAAATTCTTGGAAAGGAATCTAATACACGGAAAATAGAATTTATAGAAATGGTTCACATTCATAAGAATGAAAAAGCTATAACTGATGAAAAAGACCTAAATAATTTAAGTAAAATTTATAGCTTCATTTTGTATATGTTAATACAACTACAAATAATTTAATTGATGACTGCTACGTATTTGAGATGTAAAAACTGAGAAAAAATTAATCTTTCTTATTAAAAAAAATATTTTTTTTGTGTTTTGGACACTTCAATTCCATTGAGGTATCAAATTACGTACTTCATTTTATATAGATGTGATTTTAACGACCATACTTATCAATAATTATAACCTTTCATACATTTTTCAGTATTTAAGAATGGTAAGTAGAGAGATAGATATCTTAATATTCTACCGATCGTTCAAGTATGGTCGTCGGTTTATTGAAACCACGTTTAACTTACTTATTTTATTATTAATAAATAGATTATTTCAAAGTATTTTGATGTGTTAATACAACGAATATGGTCACATTACAGGTAGAACTAATTTTTAATTTTATTTTTTTATAAAATTTCTTTTGGTATAGAACCTTGTTTATTAGTGCGAAATGTAACGACATTTTTTTTAGTTTCTTTTTGATTTTGGCTCATTTTTACACTCATAAATTAAATATATTTCACTGTAACAAACTATAATAACCGATGCCGTTATTTACTGGCCGTTCACTATATACATACACAAGAGATCTCTGCAAATACTATATATGTATATGTATAAGTCGATACTTTATGGGTATTTTGAAAAAATAAGATGAACGACTATTTATTTTTAATAAAATGTTAACTTTCAAGTTAGCAGCTTTCATGCGTTGTTTTATTTCATAATAAATTAATTTAAGATTTTTAAGCATAAATACGTGTAGAATAAAAATCAAAAAACTTATTTCATTTCAATATGACTAGTTTGTACTGGAGAATTATACGCTATTCTATTCATTCACTTAAGAACAAATTTTATCTCACACATCCAATAGCACTCTAAATTAGAGTCGAATTCTCAAAGTTACAACAAGTGAATAATTGTTTAGAAATACATTGGGTTCATTCTCATACGGTCCTACGAGAAAACGAAGAAGCCGACCACTATACTCGACGAGCAGTGATTAGTGAAACCGCGAGAGAAGTGTAAACGGTAGTGTACAACGATATAAAGTCATTACTTAAATCAAAGGTGTAAAAACTGTCGCCACATCGAAATCAAAACTACGCGATGTGAAACCGGAAGTGAAATCCTGGTCGCAGTCAATCAACGAAAGATCACACCAAATTAAATTAACTAGGTCACGAATAGGCAACACCAAGCTTACCCACAGTTGTTTAATAAAACAACCAAAAGTGAACCCCCACAATATGAACTATGCAAGACACAACTCACTGTATAACACCTAATAACTGACTAATAAAAATTTCACCAATAAAGACAAGCACCAACCTTAATAACACTATAGAACAAATACTTGACAAAAATTGTAATACTCAAAATCTTTTCAAATATTTAAACGACTTCAACACAAATGTAATCTTTATAATCCATTTATAATTTCTGTTGCTAATTAACCCAGTAGTAGATGGAACCTGCTTGCAAAATAAAGAAAAATGTGATATTGTAAATTTCATATATTATCAAAAGCATTATCATATACGAGTATGTCATAAATAAAAGCCACGTGTAAATCTGGAGATTTTAAAATCGGTATTAGGGGAAATACACCCGAAGTTATACCACGAAATTCATTTTCAACTCAATTCAAATAAGTTTCATTAGAAATTGCTATAATTTTCAATAATTTTTTAGGTAAATACACTCAAAACCAGCCGTATAAGGATTTAACGGCTTCAAAGGTATATAAACGTTAATAAATGCTTCTAAAACACAATAATAAAATACTATCTTTCATAGGTATGGAATCGTCCTTGATTTTCGTAAAATTATTTTTCTACCACCGTGCGTTTTAACCCACTTTTCCGCACGCATTTTAATTTTGAAAGTGTCACTTTCCCGCACTAGTGCAAATTTTTACCTTATTAGATAGTTTTTTGCTTCTGAGATTATAACTATTGTTACTACAGGTCAATAAATATTTACGAAATAGTCCATCAAACAAAATTTAAACCTTTTCTAGCTTTTTGTAGCATTTTTAATTTTTTGAAAATATGAAATAATACAGATATTTCTTATATAACCATGTAATTGTTACTAAAACGTTAAAGTTGTTCAAAACGTCTTGGAAGTGACCGAATATGTGCAATCTTTTTCTAAATTAAACCACATTAAACCGAATCCGATACAATATTAATGGATTCATCCGACGAAGAACTTCCCGAAGCCATTTTGAAGGCTGCAAATGAAACTAATTCCGAGCTGTTACCTGCCCAATGACTGAAAACCGTTGCCGTCACCGTTATCTTTATGCGACCTGCAACCGATGCCATTCTCATCGACGTCATCTACCTTCCAATTGAAAACAAATAACTCCACTGGACCGGCAATTCTTACTAGTCTACAGAATGCAACAAATTGTGTTTTCAATATGAATATTTATAATAATTAGTAGTTTTTAGTTAAAATTTTGTATATTATTATGTTTGTTGGAATAAAATAATTTTTGAAAAATGGGTTGGTATACTTTCTGTATATACGATCGTAGAAAAAATAATATTCCTAACTCATGCGTAAAGTGTCTTTCCCGCACTTGGCCGCTTGCCCGAACTTCGCTCCGCGTCGTTCGGGACAACTGCAGTCGCGTGCGGGAAAGTATCACTTTCCGCACTTGTTAGGAAAAATAACTATATCGGTGCAAAATAAAGATATTACAGTGATATAAAATGGAATTCAAATCAAAAGTGACAAGAAGAGTTTTGACTGGATACAGTCGAGAAATTTTGGCAAATATAATTTATTTTTTGCGTCGGGAAGCATCAGAAAATAAACCTATAAAGGACATTCAAAAAGTTCAAGAATTATGGAAAAGTTTCATGATGTTGTTAATATTATATGTAACGTGATGGTATTAAAATATAGATCAAAAGTAATTAATCACTGAAAAATTTTTGAAATCCATCCATAAATGACTTAGAAATAAATTATTGAAGTTTACGTATTTTAGTACGGAACGTCTGTGGTTTTTGATTCGCCTGTGAGGTCATTTGACCTATTCAATATCACCGCACCACGAATCATTCAAGTATTAGTTTCCGAGTTGCTGATATCTTTCTAAAAGATATCGGTAACTTTTCACGAATTTCTTCGATAGGTGGAAAATATATTAACTGTTTCATTCGGTCAATTTTATTGAATATTTTACTTACTGAGCTTTTAGAAATATCAAAATCTATAGCCAGACGTACATAGGAATCGTCTAAACAAATTTTCTTCAATGATATTAAAATATCTCTTAATGGACTAGCAACACTTTCAGATAGTAGTTTCGTGAGAAAAAAAATCTCTTGTGGCAACCCTATATCAAAAATAACGTTTTTAGTTATTTTGTTTATGGTATCATTGCAATATTGAGGCTTGATTGTGTTTGAGAAAGAGCTAGCTGAACTTGTACTGTTCAGTGAAAATATTGATGCTTTTGATTGAGAACTGCTTAGAGAAGATATCGATATTCTCGATGGAGAGTGCTGAGGAGATTCATAAACAATTTGGGAGTATTTATTTCCTGTATTTTTCACACTGTTCCTCCTTACAATTGTTTGCACTGCTTGATTTTTCTGTGACGTTTTCATATTTACTTGAACTCCTTTTTCTCTTTTTATTGGGATGATTATCTGATTCTGTAAAAAAAAATGTTCTCTGGTAGCGGATCCTCTACTGCATCTAACTCCATTTCATCACACACAATCATTTCAAAAGATTGAAACGAAGATGATTGACTTGAAGTCGACGGTACTTCTTTTTTTAATAGATTTTCATAAAATTAAATTCGACGTCTTTTTTCATACGCTACTCGTTCTTTTTGAGGTTTCATCGCCTTTTGACAGTCAAATTTATGAGGACATATGTTGGCTTTTAACTTCAATGTTCCCCCAACTAGTCGATGTTCAACTAAATTTTCTGTGTCATTTTCAACCTGTAAATAAATTCGATATTCACAGTACTTACATACATATGAAGTAAATAACAAATATATTTACATAAAATTTATAGTTATTTTTACTGAATAAGTTATTCCGGACCTACTTACGATTCAATAGCTATATAGATCAGAAATAGGCACCTATTATTAATAGTTACTTACATCAAAATTATCTTCACACACATATTTAGTGCTTTTAGGGCCAATTAAATCACGCTTCATTACTTTGCACCACTTTTTCCTTGTTGTTATATTATTTGGTACACGAAAAAAAAATTTATTGGGATTTTTTACTGTTGTGCTTTGACACATAGGAACAATACAATATTTGTAGGCACTTCTGCCATCGGGTATAAAACAAAATGCGAATCGAACGGCGCAAGCAACTACACAATACATTCGTACGTACTCAGCGAATACGTGCTGCATCGTTTAGGTCAAATGACGTCACACGATGGAGCTCCGCGTGTAATAAAATTATTCTTGCAAGCGCAACTTCAAAGTCCCATAACTTTTTAATTTCTTGAGATATTTTATTAATTATTTCACGTGTTTGTTTTATTTTACTTAAATTTTTATAATTTATCTATATAAAAAAAATGAAAACTTCTTCATCATAGGTGTCAGTGTGCATACGATTTCAAATATTGAAAAGGAGATGAGGCAAATAGAAAATGGGGAATCTCTATAATTTTCTACTCCAAACAAACAAAGAAAAATATCAAAATCTGAAACAGGCTTGGATAATTGTGATAAAGGTTTTCTAAGAAGATATATTTTGTATCAAGTGACCCATAAGAGAGTACCAACTTTGCGCAATATGCATAAAATATTTCACAATGAATTTTGCTACAAAGTTCAAGGCAAAATTTAAGAAAAATTATGCATTGCATGAGATTTCGGTGAAGGAAAACTAAACCAAAAAGAAAACTTTTAATGGAGAAACCTGAAATCAAACAAAAAATATTAAATTTTTTAAGAAATATAAAAAAATTTCGGGAGAAAAATCGGTCTATAATATATATGGATGAAACTATATTCATTCTTCACATACCCATAACAAATTTTGGAGTGATGATACAAATGAAGGAGTGCGTCAGCCTGTGTCGAAGGGTAAGCGATTAATCATGCAGGTAGTGCCAGTGGTTTTGTTTCTAATGCTAGCTTAATATTTTAGTCTCAAATCAAATCTGGTGATTATCACGGAAAGATGAATTACAGTAATTATAAAAAATTGGTCGAGTAAAAATGAATACCGAAATTATCGCCAAAGAATCCAAATTATAATAACAGAAAAGCAGACATGCAAGAATGGCTTAGACGCCGAAACATTATGTTTACACCGAATATGCTAAAAGTTGATTTATACAATTTGATTAAACAGCACAAACCACAATTAAAAGGTATGAAATAGATCAGATTTTAAACACACATGGTCACGAAACCCTTAGATTTTCGCCTTACCACCCTGACCTGAATCCCATGGAGCTAGTTTGGGCTTCATCAATTATAATTTGACAGAGGTAAAAAATCATTGTACCGAATTTTTTAATACGTTCGTTGAAAATGAATGGAAGTCACGCAAAGTAAGCATGCAAAAAAGTATGAAAAAATGTATATGAATATGGAACCTTGCTTTAATGTAGCAATAGACCAAATTATAATTTGTCTACAGGACGATGACACTGACACTTTAGATTTAGAAAATGAAAGGGAAATAAACAATAGTGAGAGCGACAGTGAAATTTGACATATTCATCCAGTTCAACATGGTCGAATTTAATAATTGTGACCATAATTTTCAAGATAAATCACTGATTTTTTTTATAATGAAATAGATTGAGCTACATTTTGACCTACATTCATTAGTATTACTGTTATTGTTACTATATCATTAAATTCATTGAAACAAATGTAACAATGTAAGTAAGCTTAAATGCTACTCAATCTGATATGATTTCTCCAAAACGCTCACTTCTAAGAAAAATTAATCACAGTAAATACATGATTACCTATTACCCTACAAGTAATAAGTACCTAATTTACTCTAATGAGATATTTACCAAATAATTTAAAAGACATTAAACTCAACAAAAGATCTGATAAGTTGATAAATTTTTTATATAATATTAATATGTAATCATTGTTGAAATATTTTCTGGATATATAATTTTAGTTAATTATGTATCTTTAATTATTGTTTTAATGCTTTCGAATGGTTTGAATTCCTGTTCTGTCATATATCTGGATTAAGTTTAAAATATTGGAATTCCCACTACCTGTT
Source organism: Diorhabda sublineata (assembly GCF_026230105.1). Lineage (NCBI taxonomy): Eukaryota > Metazoa > Arthropoda > Insecta > Coleoptera > Chrysomelidae > Diorhabda > Diorhabda sublineata. The sequence goes on from NC_079476.1 coordinate 10,643,220, forward strand.
TCTTAATTAAATATCTGCATTCTTATTTCCTATAGACTTGTATTATTCTAACAAATATTAATCAATATATTATTAAACAGTAATAAATACTATTAATACATTCATTTATGCCTCCTGAATAATTAAAGAATGTAACTTAATATATATTTTATTCTGGGGTACAGAATTTAGTACTTTGATTATTTACCATACAATTCACCAAGCCCATATTACTCTCTTTGTCATCGGAATACTTTCTCATTTCAGCTTAACGCCTCTCGTACGTTTACATATGCTTGTCCATTCCTAGATTTTCCTCAAACAGGAGATTTGTTTTACTTCCTACTTCCTACTCCTCTGAGACTAGAAGAAATGTACCAAAATTTTTTTTAATTTTAACAATATTTAAGAACATATTGAAAATATTATATACATAGTGCTGTATAGAACTTTTATTTGCCTTTTAATAATTTATACTTGCCAAAAAATCATCATCACATTTTATGGAATAAGAATAAAATATAGCACTGTATAAACATAGGTATTTTATCACAATTGTAGATCAACTCCACCTATAGGTATACATTTGTCTTTTATTATTCAGCTACCATTAGGTTATCACTTGAGAAGTTAAAAAGTATTCACTCATATTTCATAAACTTAATATCTAAACTTAAACGCTACAGTTAAAACTAATAATCAAAAACCCCGGTAATTTAAGCACAAGTGTCTATATTTTATATATTGGTTGTAAGCTTAATGTTCAGGTCTACTTAAATAAGTCTAAAAATATCTATGGAGTCCTCTTAATACCATAAAAAAATAATACAACTTTCACTATTGTAGAAAACCAAAAAAACCTAAAACGGGTATATACGAGAAAATCCATTATTGGCCCTTCGGCCGCTATTTTGATTCTGACTCAGATCAGCTGTATAGAGGTTATATTCATTTTTGTATTCTTCTCTTTCTAATTCAATTTGAATAATTACCTGAAGTATGTTAATAATGTGATAAAATTTAGTTAAAAAAAATTTTTTTATCAAAAAATACGAACGTTTCTATTGTGACAATTAATTTCAGAAATTACGAAATTGCTTTGAGTAATAAAATAAAATAATAATAAAAAAAGAAAATAGTTTTAGTTTATCTATGATAAAGAGAAGCAATGATTTGTAAAAAATATGAAATATCTAAAAATTGATGCCCATCATCATTATAAATGAACGCTGAAAAGTCTATATCTATTGTGTATCTGAAAAAAATTTTATTCGAACTAATAGTGCGAAAGAACGAATTTCTCGCGTTATTTATGGAGGATAAAACTAAGGAAAACTATCTTGTGGGGTGTAACTCTAAAATGTGCTCCATATGAGATAATAAAAAATATAGTTCAATAACTTTCCACACTAGCGCTCGCAAGCAATTCGGTGACGATATAAGGAAATGTATTTTATTAATTTATATAAAGTAAAGAAATTAAAAAAGGCGGATAATGAATACATAACGTAGTGAAACGAAAATTAATCCAAAAACGTGAAGCCCCGAATTATTAATTGAAGGGATTTATATTTTTATCTTTAGTATTTAAAGTAACTATTTAATGAAAATGGTGAAAATTTGTGCAGTTAAATCTTGTTCAAATGGTTATAAAACAAAAAAAGAAAAAGGAGAGGCATTGGGCTCTGTGTCTTTTTTTCAAGCATCGGTATGTTAAAAATTGATTCCATCATAATTTTAAAGATATAACTCAGAAAAATTTCAAAGCCAAATATTCCATATAAATTTTATTATTGGATAATATTTAGAGTTTTATCCTGTAGTGGTAGCGTCTCTGTAGTATACAAATTTGATAACGCAGGGCTCACCAGACCAGACCAGACCCCCCAGAATATATTTTTATTCATATTCAAAAATATTTTTCATGCAATTAATACTTAATTATCTTTTTACAATTTGATGAAAAAAATCAGTTTTGATTATTAAATCATTATTCATTCAGTAACTTATGAAATATATATTTTTTATTTAAACACAACATAAATTAGGAGTAGTGAAAAAATCATTAATTTGAATATTGATCACAATAAATATAAACCTATTTCAGGCATAAAAATGTATAGATTTTTTTTACAACAATTTCAAATTTTCAAATGGTAAATTATCTGCATTCGGAATATTTGCAGTTTTTCACATATATTTCTTACTTCCAGTGATACATTTTGAGCTGCAGATCTTCTTCTCAAGCTGATTCAGTGTATCTCCTCCACTTATTGCCATTTTATGAAAGGAGGCAATTTCTGGTTTATATAGATGCCAGGAATCTTTATCAATAATTTTTTTGTGGTGTAGAGTGGACTCTAATACAATATTTTTGCTTTGGAGTATACCAGACAAGGGTAATTTCTTTCTGAAAACCAAACATATCCTTGAATTTTATAGGAATGCTATGTCTATTTTCCCCGATTGTACCAATATAAATTAATCTGTGGTTTGGAAACTCTTGTTATTAGATGCAACACAATACTTTTTGAATCAGTTTTTACTCTATATGGCCCATTTGGTTGCTCAAAGATGTAAATATCTAGGTTTTTAGTATAACAAATCTTCAAGTCTACTAGCACCAATATTTTAATTACATATTTATTGAGTTTTTATGATAAGTAGTGGCGGGAACTACATCGCCCACTGAATGCCTTCAACTTTTCATTGATTGTAACGTAATTCCCAACTGTAGACTAAACTGTTCAAACACCTGAGTAATAATACCATAGCTGGATGGCTTGTTTATCAGCGCCCTTTTCAACATAGATCTGAGTAATTCAAAGCATGTTCGGGATCCTCACACCTGCACATACTATGGCAAAATATCAAATTATTGGACATTGTAGTTTTATGGCCAGACTTTTGGCCACACGAAAAAAAGTTTTTTTAATTGGAACCCTATGATTCGACGACGTAAATTTATTCCTCACCCTATTACAAGTAACTTTTACTTAGGTCATTTTTTTTGAAAGGTGCAACCTATAGAAGTGTTACAGGGTTTTTCAGCAAACCCAAAACCCCCTTTTTATATAAGAGGAGTAGGTACCATTTAATTGACAATTAAAAACGCGAATGAAATCCATAAAAATTTTTAATCAAAATATTATAATTAGTTACTTTTGTTAATTATGTGTGTACATAATTAGGTTTTACAAAAAAAATATTTTTTAATTATCTATGGGTGTGTTGATTTAGTATGATATTAGAAAAAGTAGAGAAAACTAGTTTATCAACACATTAAGTATTGATTTAAAATGATAATTTTTAATCATAAAGAAGAAATCACAGGAGATAAATTTATCAACAAAATATATATAATGTCTCTATTGTTGAGTTCTCTTGATACTTGTCATGAATCATTTTCCCTGTATTTTCTGAATAATTTATAATTTGCCTCTTATGTACTTCAGATAACTGACCTATTGGCACTATCGCATTCTTCACATTTTACATGACGATCCAACAGCTTATGCTAGGTAACTGGCATATAATACTAGTCCTATAGAGAAACACAACTGGGCTGTTTTTTGGCATAACGTTCAAATTTGTCAACATCAATCTTAGAGTTGGATGAAATAACTAGTAACAATATTTTCAAGGGTTTAATGAGATTTTCATCATACCAGTTGTTGAAGATAAAATTTCAAGAAAAATGAAGAATTCCTGTGCCGTATTTATTTTGTTGCTGTCACCATCTAAGGAAAAAAAAATTTTGCCTCGTAAACCAGCACAAACCAGCAGTTCATTATTTATGGCAAGTAAATTATAAACCTTCTAGTTAATTTCTGTGGAAGTAGATTTCTAAGAGTTTTTTTTATGAATGTTTTAAATGGTTTTCATGAAAAAAGTCTATAAAAGTTCAAGCTGCATAAACTGAAATCATGATCATAAAGTTAGATGATTGTAATAATGATTGATTAATTTTGGTAATTGTAGTACTTTTTTTTTAAAGGATATTAACAATATATCTTAGGTGGAAATTTTTAATAAAAAAAACAGATGATGGATAATGATAATGAAAACAGCATAAACACAGCTTAACCACAAAAAATATGGAGAAATTTCAAATATTGGTCTTATGTCCACCAAATGCATAGGTTTGCCCCACTGTGCAGTTCTACCACTGCAGGGTTAAACTTTTTTAAAATTTTGTTGATATCAATAAATGATAGTTTAGAAATTATTTCAAATCATCATTTTCAAACCAAAAACTCCAGCTTTTTTCTTCAATTATTTAATATATTTTTAATACTTTAGTTTCTCTGCAAAACTTGTAAAAATAATAATTGATATTGTTGATTTATTAATTTATTAATATTTACTTTTCTACAGACCCTAACAAGATTACAAGATTGGACTAAATCTCTAGGTATGAATTTGAAGTTCTCTGATTATATTTGTCAGTACCATTTTCAAGAGAAAGATATCAAAATGTATGACAAAATTGTTATTGGGAATACTATCCATTTACATTACCGTCTTAAAAAAACTCTTCAACCAAATGCATTGCCAACTATTGAACACCAGTTTAAATTAATACCTGAATTTCAACAGGAAGAAATAACAATAAAAGAAGAAAACATAAAAGAAGAACCAATACAAGAACAACAACCTGAACAAGTACAACAATTGGAATACAATGACCAACAACAACAAAATCAATTTGAACAATTTCAAGAACAGAAATATAACATACCAGACAATCACTACGAGCAACAAACATTTGAAGTCAAACAGACAATAGAATGCATGAGGCAAAACATTCCAGTACTACCACCGAATTGGTTATATACAATAAAACCTAATGAAATTGAGTTTATGAGGTTTGATCCTGCAAGTAAACAAATTAAAAACCACATTGTTCTAAATGAAGATTTATCTGTTTCAGTATGTATATATTTAAAATCCATTAAAGTTAAATAATAAATAAAATACTTTTCAGGTAATTTTCCTCACTAATGAACGATTAAATTTAGATAATAAGCTAACTTCATCGGAGGAAATTTTAAATTTTTTAAAATATGTTGAGAGGTGGCCATTATGTGTTGGCACTCAAATGGACAAAAGCAGGTGACACACTTAAGTTTTTTAATTGTAGTTTTAAATTGAACAGAAGATAGTAGTTTTTTAATTGTTGTTTTACTATAAAAATTACATTTTCAGATATTCAAATGGATGTAAAGGCGTTATAATTGGTGATGAGACTTACAAAAGAAATCAAATGAATCCTCGGTGCAAATCATGCAGAGTTCTTCGTTATCGGTTACAGAAATGCAAGAGTAGTACTTTAGATAAAACAAGTGAATTGAAACGACGAAATGAAAATATGACCAAGCAGTGTAAACGTTTAAAGAAATTGGTGAGTTTGAATTTATTGTATCTGGTATTCGACTGAAATTTTCTAATAAAGCAGAAATTTTCAGTGATATCAGGTGAGCCAATCATACATACCAAGATGGTGGTGATACAGCTCCAAAACCTTTCCACAGATCTTAAAAATCCAATCTAAACAACATATTGAACCTCCCAAGTAAATGCACTCTTACGGGCTCGCGTATCTTTATTTGCTTTACTAGCGCGCTCTGACGTCGCCTGCTATTGACACCGGTTTTGGGATTCTCTAAGAGCTCTAAGAGCCTTGAAAATAGGGAAAATCGGAAAATGACGGGAATTTCGCAGTAGTGGGGAAAACTTTGGATTCAATGGGAATTTTCTGAAAAACCGAGAATTTTCAGTAATTTTCAGTGAGCATATATGATGTAAATACTTCCTATTATTAACAAATACAGCCAGTCTGTCTGAATTTATGTTTCAAACAAGAATTGTGGATGCGCCAATTTTCAATAGATGGCGTCACTTTCAATAGCTGGTTCAATTAGATTGGATACACACAAGTCTACAAAAAAAGTTGAGAGTTGAGAACTATTTTGGTTTTTGTGCATAATACTTATGTTTTTGGGTGTGCTGAATCCGGAAATGACTTTCACTTGCTCGTAGAACGTTACGTTTTCTGATTGAGTAACCAAATTTATTTTGTCATCTAAAATAAATTCATTAGAAAGCACTAAACACATTTTTTCCCCAAGGAGTCACCTTTTAGTACATTTTTGCTTGTAGGAAGCATCTGAAAGGTCTCTCTGAAGCGTCCAACAGTAGTCTGCCATCATTGAGAAGGTCCATCTTCTCCGGTATCCTCTTTCTATCTCCTTTATATCTTGATGAAATCTCTCAGTTTGCTCTCCACTCACATCTCCTAAAATTTCTGGAAAGTAAGGTAGTAGAGATGGGAATGAAGAAAATGATCTTTTAAACTCATCGGCAACCTAAAGTGTGAGATGCTTTTCTAACATTCTTTTGTCGATTTGTTTGTAGTTGGTGTTTTTGTTATTGCCTAAAACTTTCTCTTTGACCTTTATGAAGGCAATCCACCTTTCTCTTTGAGGATCCGTCATAAGCTGTCTAATATCTGGTTCAATGAAAACACCTTCATTCAACTTTGCCGCCAAAGGCCTGGAAATTTTGATATCGAGTATTTGTAGCAATTTCCATTTTTTGGAAGTGACTTTACGAATTGCTTCATCAATCCCAGTTTTAAGTGAAGCGGTGGTAGAAGAAATTTATGAGGAGGCACCAAAGTTTTATGTAGGACGTTCTGTTCGCCAATGTTAAGGTTCCTTGGTGGCCAACACTTTTTGGTTCAGTAATTTACTCGGTCTCTATTATCCCATAGACACAAAAGCAAGGGAATTTGGTAAATCCAGATTGTTCTCCGAGCAACATGCCCAAGATTTTAAAATCGCCGTCCACTTTCCAATCGTGGTCGGTATATTTTAATTTGCCAAGAACCAATTCCAAGTTCTTGTAGGTTTCCTTGAGGTGTACGGAATTACCGACAGAAATGAAAGCATAGAAACCGCCATTGTGAAGCAGAAGTGCTTTAAGACTTCTTTATGAAGAATCTATGAAAATACTCCACTGTGCTGATTTATATGAGATCTTAATTGTATTCATCAAGCCTTCAGTATGGTACAATAAACCAACTCGTCCTCTTACACAAAGTAGGAGTTGGATATCTCTTCTAAGGTAGCAGGGGTCTTGGGCATTGGCATTTCGGGCCCATGAGGGATGGGACGAATAGTTGATTGCAAATTGGGATATGGAATTGACTCCTTCTGTTTTGGATTATATCCTTTCACATTACTCAAACAAAAGTAACAATCATCACTATGGTTCTTTTGTTCACGACATACCATAGGAATTGCATATTGGAAAGCTTTTTTCTTGCCCACAAACCAATTTCGAAGGTCTTCAATACATTGTTTACAGACTTTATGAGGTGCTCAAACTTTATCCAGATTCTCGAGTTTTAAGCCAAAATACGCGTAGTATACTTTTTTTACAAATCCGTAATATCAAGTTGTTGCTTTAATATCATATATTCGCCACAAATATAACAGAATCTATCAGACGAATTCACACACTTTTCTGTACAGACTACTATGTACTATACTTAACTAAAATCTACAGGGTGTTTAAAAAAAGATGTTTCCGTCTCTAGGATAGATAAAAAACTGAAAAATATTTGGGGTAAAAAATTTTCGAAACACCTTTTGTACTCAAGATGAAGGGCGTTGAGTAAGAAAAAATAAAGACATTTTTTACGATTTTGCCGCAACTATTGGCAATATTGTATTGAAACTTTATACGAATTTGTTTTGGAAGCTGATACATTCAATGCATTTGTTTTTATGTCTTATTCTCATAGAGGGCTCTAGTTACACGGTTCGTACCAAGTAGTATTGCACATAACTTTTTCAATATTAGATTTATTAAGCAAAATCTCAGGTGAACTTAAATATCATTTCATTTTACACCAAAAAGTTACTCTTAATAAAACTGGATATTGTGTACCGTGTCGGAATATTGGGATTTGAAAAATATCAAATAATAACCTAACCTTATCAATGAGCCTTTTTCCTGAAGTACGAAAAATTACTCACTAGCAGCGCTAGCAGTTCAGTAGGGACAAACACTGTCAAATCCCCATATAAACACACAGTAAAGTGTACTTGAAAAAAAATGTTTTTAACAGAGGACTATGTTCCTGGAGCAAAATTAAAATTTGCAACCGTAAAAGATAACAATGTTGTAACATTAAAACGCTGGCTTGCTTGTCGTAATTTAAAAATAAGTGGAAAAAAAAATGAATTAATAGACAGGTTAGTATACAGACTCTAGTAAAATAGTAGCGCTAAATTCAAACTGTAATAAAAGAAATTGAAAATTATTATGATTTTCAGATTTATTTCCGAGTGAAATATGTATCAAATATTTACGGTAATGAAATAAATTTAATTAAATATAGGTTGTAGTCCAGATGGCTTAGTTTTTGAAAATAACGAACTCCTTTACTGTATTGAAGTAAAGTGTCCTTACACATTGAAAAATTGCTCACCTTTAAATTTAGCTGAAGTCAAAGATCAAAGTAATCTGTTCTATACTGTTAAAAATAATCAAATCACTTTAAAAAGGAATCATGCTTATTACTACCAAATTCAGCTAACCCTAGCCATTTTGGAATCTAAGTTTTGTGACTTTATTGTCTGGACGCCAAAGAATGGTTTTGTAGTTGAGAGAATATCTCGAGATGAAACTTTTATAAATGTCCTAACAACTAAACTATGCAAAGTCCATGATATCTTAGCTATGAAATTTTTTGAGATGAGACTACCACGAAACTTACCTCTATTTGTGATGGACATATAAGTGTAATAAAAACAACAGTTAATGTTTTTAAGATTTTTAATAATAGGATGTTATATGTGTATGTTGTTACCATAAATGTTTTATGCTTATTTTTTGTTTAAAAATATTTTAAAACTTATGACTGATGATGCTGTACTTACTGAACTAATCAGACAAAACAAAATAATTATAGTGTTATAGTTGTTTTAATAAATTGTATTGAAATATTTATGTAACAAGTGACTCCTGACAATTTACTAACATTGCAATTACAAAAACAATTTGTGATACAATAGGCAATAAAGTTTTAGGTATAATTCTTTGCATTATTCTAAACTGTTTCATTCGCCCAATAAATCGTTCCACGTGTATTCGAGCCGAAGCAATCTCTCTTGCCCTCTTAACTTCATTTTTTGTAAACTTTTTTCTCGATTTTAAAAACGGTGGCATTAATACAGTGCATTTATATTTATTACATAAATCTTCTATGTTACAACCACGATTTGCTAATATTAAGTCACCTTTTTCGAGATATTAAAAAAATCCACTATTTTCAGTTATACTTCTATCAGTTATGCGCCCTTCAAAACCGTCTGAAAGAAAGCAACACCCTCCAGTAGGTATGATTCCAACCAAAAACTTTACTGTGTTATTAGATTTGTAACTTGAATACATATTTCCTTGTTGACTAAAATTTTTAGGCCTCTCCATGTTCCATTCAAAACAATCAATAATTACTCGTATATTTTTAAATTTCTTGAAGGCTTGAGGTAAGTTCTTACTGATATCTTTAGCTGATGGAAAATGATTTAGTTGTTTAAATTAACAATACATTAGTTGTATCCATGTAGTTGTTATTTTCGAAATATAGCCAATACTGATACCAAACCAAATTTTTATTTTACTCCAATCACAGACATTACTTAAAAAAAAATTATTATTACTTACTTTACTAATTGTTGCAAAAACAGGATCTGGATTTTCTTCAGTAGGACCTTTCCCCCCAATAAAATGTTTAGAGCACACATATGAATATTTATTAATTTTTTGTACTGTTAAATCCACCCTCCTCGAAGCATGTATCCATTTATTACATCTAACCTCATCAACATGAGGCTTTATAAATGGTATAAAAAACACATTCTCTTCTGGATATCGATTATTCGACGTACAATTCGCAAAACTGCAATGCTTTGTTGGCATTATACAAGTTCAAAAAAAATTTTTTATATCAGATTTATATTTTTAAATAATAAAATAATATCACGTAAATACAATTGCTTTGCATGTAAATATTTTATGTTTGTCCCTACTACTAGTGCTGCCTCTGGTGACACGTTCGCTGCACTATTCTCAGGAAAAAGGCTCATTTATTGGATGTATCAGTTTACAAAATATATTCGTGTAAAATTTCAATACAATATTCCCAGTAGCTGCAGCAAAATCGTAAAAAAAATGTGTATTTCTTCCTCTTCAACGCCCTTTATCTTTATTGTACTTTTTATTTATGACTTTAAGTTAGTTTGAAAATTCCTTTTTTTAATAAAATTTTGCGATATGCAAAATAACCTGACCTTTTGGAATTTTTTTAGTAATTTTCTAGTTTTCAGAACACCTAAATACATAGAATCAGTTACAAACATCTAGACAGCATTTTTGTTGCAGATCTCTGTAAGTGGTATTCTTCGCCGAAATTGTTTTTAACTTTGGTTAGAAATGGAACAAATGTTCTTGAGACAGTATGTTGCAATAGACAAAATATGACGGGAGATTTTGTTGAAGCAAAATTTAAAAAGGGAAACTGCGATAAGAAGTTGTAATGGTATATTAGCATTGGAAGTGGAGTCCATATTCTGGCAAAGCACGAAAGTGTAGAAATGATTGCACAGGACGAAAGTCACTTATGCCCTATAATTATCAAAAGAAGTAAAATAAATACATTAAGTTTTATATAACTTATTTATATGTTTTCAATAAACATAATTTCGGTAAAAAAAAGAAAAAGGATAATCCAAAAGTGTTAAATTTTATATATACAATGGAGGAGTATAGAAGAATAGGTTATGCCGTAAAAATCATCAAACATACTATGAAGCAAGGTAACCAGATTACAACGTTCTGTAGCAACACCAACTCCGAAAATTTATTTGCTAAATGTGGATATATAATAAGAAGTTTAGAATTTAAGATAAAACCTGTACCTACAAATGCTGAACCTGTTGGTTGGGTGAAATCAGCCGTCTGAGATATTATTTTAAGAGGAACATAGAATGTTAAACACAAAGACCAGGTAGGGTTTAGTTTCTGTTCTAAAGATTTCGCGAGAGGCGAAGGCTGGATAGCCTTTAAACCAGCTTCAGAAGTGACCGTGGATGATATTTGGGAAAAAATTTCTTCTATATACCAATCAAATTCCACAGGCCTCAATACTGAAACATTTTGTTTGGGGGTTACGTCGGTTAGGACGCCACAAGGAAAGGGGAGAGTTTGTAACTACAACATTTTTGACGAAGAGTGTGCGAAAAGGCGTGGAATTCTTGTAATAAAAAATAAAGACAACTTGTGTTTAGCTCGTGCTCTTGTGGTCGCCAAAGCCTATGCGAACAAAGACCCCGATTTTGTAAAAGTTCGAAAAGATGTGGGTTAATTACAAACCAAGAGAGCTCAAGAATTAATAAAAGCCGTTACCGTAACTATTCCAGAAGAAGGAGCCGGAATACCAGAACTTTAACAATTTCAACAACACCTAAAAAACTACAAAATTGTGGTTTATCAATATGGTTCCAAAGGACGTGACGTAATTTTTAAAGGTGCCGATGATGGTTCTTCGTTGAATTTACTTTACCATGAGGGGCATTACTATGTCATTACTTCTTTGACTGCGGTATTCTGCTGCGGGTATTTTTGTGAATTATGTCACATACCTTACAATAACAAAGGTGAACATCGTTGTAAAGGAACATGTTTTGCGTGCAGAAAATCACCACCCTGCGCAAAAGATGTAGTAAAACAGCATTGTTTTGAGTGCGGAAGAGATTTTTTTGGAGAGAAATGTTTTCAAACTCATTTAGATTCACTTTGTAGTAAGATTAGAAGGTGTGAGAATTGTTATAAAATTTATACCGAGAAATATGTTTGTGGTGAGATTTACTGCAAAATTTGTAAATCAAAACAATCAGAAGATCATTTTTGCTATATGGAATGTGATACCTCAACTCCCCACACTAAAGATTTTCTATTTTTTTTTTCGATTTGGAGACGACACAGGAAAAGATACAAACCGACGGATCCCTTCAACAAGAACCAAATTTATGTGTGTTTCGTCAATGTTGTGATGAATGCATTGAAACCATCAGTGAAATTTGTTCAATATGTGGTGTTAGATTGCAAATTGTTAAATGCAACGATTCAATTTCATCTTTCTTACACCACCTTCTTACAATTAGAAAGAAATTTAAAAAGGTAGTCATTATTGCACACATAGTGGAGGGTTTGATCATCAGTTTATTCTGAATTATATTTTGACTAAGACAGATCTTAAACCTGATCTTGTTATGAGGGGTACAAAACTAGTGTTTATGCAGGTGGGAAACATGAAATTTCTGGATTCCCTCAACTACTTTCCAATGCCACTTTACACTTTACCGAAGTCTTTTGGACTTAAGGAGCTGAAGAAGGGATATTTTCCCCATCTTTTCAATCGGTCCGAGAATCAGAACTACATTGGACCAATTCCTCCCTTGGCATTTTATGATCCTGATAATTTAAAAGAAGAAGAAAGAACTGAATTAATAAGTTGGCATGAGAAAAAAACAACTGAAAACTACATTTTTTATTTTCACAAAGAAATTATTGAATACTGCATTTCAGACGTTGATATTTTAACAAAGGCTTAAATTCAGAAAATTAATGTTAGGTACATCAAATAAATCAAATAAAGACCGGGAGGGTTTATTTTCTGGTATGATGAACAAGTTTATAAAAATCAAACAGCAAGCATCCGGGCGGCCTAAAGGATGTGTGACACATGAGAAGAAAATCCAATATATCGACGAGTTTCTTCAAAGAGAAGTTCTTTTGGAATTTGGTGAGATTACAGAGAACCCAGGGCTTCGATCTTTAGCTAAATTGATGTTAAACAGCTTTTGTGGTAAATTTGCCCAAAGAGAAAATAAACAATGACATTTTCAAACTTCATGCACTTGCTGGTATATCCATAATAGAAGGGGATGTTATCAAGTTTAAATTATTAGGGTCTTCCACGTTTAGTTACATTGAAATACTGCTGGAATTTCAGATACAAAAAAATGTATAAATGAGGCTAAATCATCGATCGAAGAAAAAATATAATAATGCGGATATGGTTAAAGGACGGGAAAACACCTATTTGTGAATTGGACCCACCCTTAAGACACTCCAAACCAAAATATATTTATAATAAACACCATTAAAAGTATTATTTTTATATATGATGCTTTTATAATGAAATAAAAAATGTTTTCAATATTTTATTGTTTTCTTTCGTCAGGAATGTATAAAAGGCGGACAGAATGTCAACCCTTTGTGATTCTCTTAATACAGAATAACGCTAGAGAAGTATTGTGTGTTTTGATCGCAATATCAGTTAGCTTGGACCAATCGTAGCACTTATTAATATATACGAGTAAATGATTTTTGGAACGCTTGGTATATGATGGCTATGATTTTGGCGAATTTATCGCAATTAATATTGAATAACGTAAGCAGCTCTGATTATCGCTTTTTGCGGTAGAGTCAAAGTTTGTTGTCAAACAAATTAATAGGAAATAATTGAGTGATTACGTCAGCCCAGATTCCTGATAATAACTAAATATTGTTGCGGTTTTGCGATAAAACACTTCATATTTGGTTATCATCGCTGACGTCAGCGTGCTAGAGCGTTGGAGTGGGGGGGGGGGGGTGCCAAAAGTGACCCATCCTCTACTTGGGTCAACTTATGTTTGTACCTCATTGTTTTAAAAGATACCATACAGTTGAGGACTACTAATTTTCATTATATCGAGAATTAATTTACAGATTGTTTATTATTTCCCTTTTTTCTTTGAATTCCTTTCGTTGCACTGGAATATATTTGTCATGAAAAAAATACATTTTCCGTCAGTTCTGATAATGGCTGAATAGTTAAAGGGCACGGCGTGTGATCGATTTTCTCGTTTACTATAGCTCGCGCAATTGACAGACTTCGTGTAGGCCAAAGGGTTAAGTTATGGCCAATTTTTCCGAAATTTGGCTCGGTGATAGTTCAAAGCAAGCTAATTCAAAGTATTAGTGGACAAGATAACCCAAAAATCTCTCCGAACCCCTTGAAAAGTCCAAGAGTAAGAGGGGGGTTATGGCCAGTTTTTCTGAAACTTTGTACAATGATAGTTGTAGTAGTAGCAAGCTGATTGAAAATCTCAATGTACACGAAGCGCCAATATACATAACTACCCTTGAGTTTTTCTACATAATCTTGTATATTGTTTCAGAAGCATAGATATTTTTCTTTAAACAAATATTGACACGGCATTTACAAGGATATATTGAAAAATTCTGAGCCTATTATAGAATCAAACAAAATTTCAATGTCAAAATATTTTATAACTTAACATACTCTCTTCTTAATTGGATACATTTATTACAGCGAACCTGCAACGTCTCTAGACATTTAAAAAAAATGTTTCTTTTTGCTCTGCAAATCATATCTCCACAGCTTTTATTACCTTCTCGATGGAAGAAAATTTACCACCTTTTAAACTTTTTTTTCAGTTGAGGAAAGATATGATAGTCGGACGGAGCCAAATCTGGTTAATAATGGGGGTGTTCTAGTAATTCAAACCCTAAATCACGAAATTTTTGCATGGCAACATAAGATTTGTCTGCAGGGGCGTTGTCCCGCTAAAACAAAACACCTTTGGATAGCTTTTCGCGCATTTTCTCTTTGATTTTTTCCCGTAGAGTGATCAGCAATGTCGAAAAGTATTGTTCTACCCTTATACAAAAAATCATTCATGATTATTTCATGGCAATCCCAAAAAACTGAAGCAAGATTTTTGGACACAACAGACTTAGGTCTTAGAGAGCCAGAGTGTCGCCATTCCATCGATTGTTGCTTTGTTTCTGTATCGTAGAAATGTACTTGAGTCTCATCCATAGTAACAATTCGGTTTAACAATCTACATCGTTTTCAAATCGAGCACAGATCGAACGCGATGCTTCTACCCTTGCACGCTTTTGGTAAACATTCAATTTACCTCTTTTGAAGCTTGCAGTTCAATTTTTCACGGTTGCCTACGGACATTGATCACCAAGGGTATTAAGCATATCTTCGTAAATCTGCTTACCTCTTAACCCTTTTATATACAGGCACTTAATGATGGCTCGATACTCCAATTTTTCGATTTTCACAATTTCGGTGGACATCTTTTTTCTTTTAATTTATTGCGTAACTCTGGTTTACTTTTTTGACGTCAAACTTTACACCGACACTGCTAATAAGTTATTGTTCGTTGCTATGGTAACGCAATATTTTGTTTATGCATGGAACTGCTCTAGGCTAATTAGATATCAATACATTCTAGTAAATCAGCCTATAAAATATATTCGTATAAAATTTCATAACTATCATTACAGGGCCAGTATTCTCAGGTCCTCGCTTGGAGCGATATCATTCTCTATCATAGCCCATTCACTATGAAGATGTTACAGTTGTTACATAATCTAGTATCAGCATTCACAACAACAGGATCTCTATTATCAGTATTTATTCTAAATAGAACAATTTCTCGTTAATTCATATTTTCGTCAACATCGATTTGTTGTCGCTGCATTTGTCTACCACAAGTAATACATGCTAAGCGATTCGCCATTTTTATTATTCAAATGATGTGTCGAAAATGTCATGAGTCTTAGCAAATTAATTTGTTCGCTTTCCACTTCTCCCGAGGATTGTTTTGTCACCGGTGAGGTAACTCTTCTACTATCCTGAAGAAGACCACAGAAAAGATATTGTCAATAATGCAGTAACTGTTTAACAGGCTGTAGCCCATTAAACTATTTAAGGGTAATTTTGGGGACTTTGGCCATTGAGACTTTTCATTAGCTTGCTTTGAACTATCATTGTGCCAAGTTTGAGAACAATTGACCAAAAACAATTCACTTTCTCCTAGGGTACCTTTTGACAATTTAGGGGTAGTTTTGATAAGGTTGAGGGGTTTAGTGCCAATCGAGACTTTTAATTAGCTTGCTTCAAAAACTAGCCGAAGTCCTCTTACGGTACCCTTGGACTTTTCAGAGGGTCCATTAACATGCTTTGAACTATCATCATGCCAAGTTTGAGAACAATTTGCCAAAACCAATTCCCATCTTCTTAGGGTACCTTCTGACACTTTAGGGGTATTTTTGATAAGGATGAGGGTTTTCGGGTTTATTCCCCATTGAGACTTTTAATCAACTGGCTTCCAATTATCATTGTGTGAAGTTTCAGAATAATTGGTCGAAACCCAATTTTCATAGGGATTGAGCGAGGTCTTTTATGTTTTTATAATTATATAATATACTATATTTCTATATAGTTGTAACATTGATCTACTACAGTCTAGTATCCTGAAAAAAAGAACGATTTATTTTGATCCAATAATATTTATTTTCAGAATCTAAAATTAAAAGAAGAAATTTTTGAATTGAAAGTGCAGTGTGCACGGATGTCCAAGAATTACCAGAAGAAGTTCGAGCCATTGTTGTGAAGCAACACAAAAAAAGTGCAAAAGGACGACTCTACACTTGTATGTATGAATGCATTATTATAAGAATAAAAAGTACGATAGCCTATGAAAGATTATGTGTTTTTAAAATATTACCCCTTCCATCGTTAGATACATTTAACAAATACATTGTTAAATCAGTAATTTTTGATAGTTTGGAAGAATAGTAAGTAAGTCTCCATGACTCATTTGGGCTTGGCGGCATTATATTATTTAATAAAATGTTGCTTTTTTGAAACAGAGCTTTGTGGGAAAGATATCCCTGAAAATTTATAAATTAAGCTAGCGAATCGTGCGTTGGTTTTCAAATTTCATTTCGGCACCAATTCACAAATTAATGATTGAAAGTATTTAAAATAGAGGGTTCCATGTATACATTGTGGGGAGTGACTGAGAAAGCTGAAACTGAGGAGTTTGAAAAATTGTAGACATTGATCGAAATAATCTAAATTGTGAGCATATTTGCAACAGTAATCAAAAGTTATGATCTTTATCTCATTCTAAAAATTTGCTGAAATGCTTTCGAAATGGTATAACAAGAAAAGGTAGAATTCTTCATGTTAAAAAGATTTTGGTATCCATATCTGATCACATTTTAAATAAAATATTAGTTTATATTATTTTATATTATTGACCCGATTAATAACTATTTCAGATACCTGTAATTGTCAAAAAAAAACACTCGAACGCCGTTATACAGGAGGAAAATTATACTCAACCTAATTAAAAAGTGGCACAAAATTTAACACCATGTCATAAAAGGCGGGAACATTTTAAAAAATAATGTACCTTTTGCTACAAACAAATTAATGTAGATATCATAAGTATTTAAAATGTGTGCTTAAACTTCATTGATTATGTTGCTTTCTTGCTGAAAAAATTTAAATACAGTTTTAAACATATTTTTTAAAAATTTAATTTGAAGAAGTTTGGTAAATTTTATTGGCATTAATTTGGACTATAGCTTTGTAACAACATTTTTGAAATTAGTAAAATAATTAATAATAATCAATCATTTGCTATAAATGAATATAGGTTGCAAAAAAGTGCTGAAAGTTGTTAAAATAGGATCAAATTAAAAACAACATATTTATATATTTCTGTATTGCGCCATTTTGGAAGAATCAATTCGTTTACTAATTTAAGAAATAAAATTCCATTTTTATATTTGTGAAAACCATATGGTAATTTTTTTCCACAACCACATGTATATCATCCATTTTTTTAAAATTTATCGAATGGCAATGTAGGCCATTTTGGTTAACTGAACGGATATGATTTGATGTCCATCCTAGAATATATAAGAAATCCATCAATCAGCATTTGCGTTTAGTACCAGTCAACTCTTCTTTTTTCAATTTCAAAGCAACGTCGAAATATATAATAGTTTTTAGAAATATATTTAGAAAATAAATATTTAGAAAAATATTAGTAAAAATGAGTGATTGCAGTGACGAATCTATAAATAATACTCCACCATATATTCGCTTAGCCGCAAAGGAGTCGTATAACACATTATTACCTCAAAAATTAAAAAGTAAATAAGAATTTTGTTATAAAAAGTTCGAGGATTGGACTCTGGTAAACGTAGTTAAAAACATAAAATGTCATCACTGTTTATAAGAAAGAAACGTCGAGTAAAAACAAACCCTTCACTATTTGTTAAGAACAGTGATAAATATTAAAAGTAACATTGACATTTCAAGTTACCCTAAATTGCAATGCTTTCTTAAATTACAATCTACCAGATATAAGACTAAAATATTTAAAATTTTAACGCCGGAACAAATAAAATAAATTCTATAAAAAGCAACGGATCGAGAATATTATTGGCAAAAGTCTTAGTAAAAAGTACATGCTTTAATTTTTCAGAAAAATGAATTACATATATTGTAATAAATGCCTGTGGCTTATATTTAGGGCTAAAAGAACAAGAACAATCTTAAGACTTAAAATTTCTCAAAGTATGGTATTTTTATCTCTCATTTACTGATCTACTGTTTTCAAATGCAGTATCCAGAAAAATTGACGGAATTTTTTTCTAGTTAACACATGAAAAGAAAGGTATTTTGGTATTGTCATTTGTTAACCAGTAATCTAACAAATTTGGCAAAGTGATGGTACCCATATTCAAGATTACTCCTATAAAGATCCAAAATATTATTTAATTTGACTCAGAGTTTTCGTTCCTAAATTGTTAGTGGGGTAATATTCCTCTCTGATACAACTCATCTGTAAAATACAGCTTGAAAATTTCTACAGGCTCATCAATATTGAATAATTGTGATCCTAGAACTTTATTTCCTATTGGAAAGTTTATTCTTGACAAGGGAATATCACTCCACGTATAGGTGTCTGCCTGTGGTGCATCTTCTTCCTCTGAATCCGATTTAATAATTTATATTCTTTTTTTTTTCTCATTATTATAACGTCACTATCTGTCCCAAAGGCATCGCCTAGTAATATTTCACTAAAATCATCCATGCAATATAAAATCTAGTTCGTTTTCCACATCATTTATTTCACTATCGTCAAAATTTTCGCCTTCCATCTTCACTACACGAGGGGTTATAACGTAATAATTATAAGGAAACGAAACAAAATAAAACAATTACCATTGTATGAACATAATATGCAGATCATACACATTGGAACATTTTTGATTATCTAAGAATTTAGGAGCACTGAGTGAGATAAACAAACGTGTCACAAATACAGCAATAACGGATATATTCCTAACACACGAAATACAGCTGCATGCAAATGCAGCGACAACATAGTGCAAAGGGTTAAATAAAACATCTCATAAAAATTAAAAAAAAAACACCATTTAGCATTTCAAAGTAGTAGGTGTCTACATAATGCTGTAAATTATAAACGTTTCAATCATAGATTTGTGGTAGAATAATTTGTTAACGTACGTGTATACGGAGGGAAATATGGTTTTAATAAAATTTTAGGTAGTTTATTTAAAAAATTAAGTTCAAGTTACCTTAAATGATACAAAAACAAAAACCGACCGACCCTTTGTAATTCCTAGTATGTTTTAAGTGGTGTCTAAAAAATATAATCTGCTTAGAACACCAGAGAAAGAAACATTTTTTGTTAAAGGAAAATAGACCAAAAAAGTAGTTGGAATTAACAATAATAACAAATAGAGATAGAAATACTTTCTTGTCACAAAATTGTTACAATTTGTAGACTGAAGCTTGTAAAAACTTAACAAATAAATATACAAATAAAATAAAATTTTAATGTACAGAAGAAAACCACAATGGGTAACAAAAATATAGGTAATAGTAATAGTTAATAATTAATACACGAGTCCATAGCCAAAATTAAACCACTATGTAGCATGCCCGGAATTGAATATTATTATTAGAATAGAAATCGTTTACATAGTAGAAGGCAGTAAATATACTATACTCAAATTATTGCGGTATGCGAAAAAGATGATATTGTTTTGATTTCAGTTGGCAAGTGATTGTACATTTTTTGCATTGTAAAATATTGACCCCAAACGGATTCAAAGATGAATAAGGAAGGAAGAGTCAGAATTTTTAATCTTTTAAAGAAGTTCCAGCAGTGAGCCCTGTCTCTTTGTCCGAGTAGCTCGTCGAACAAATTTCTATTTTTAATCCTAAACCTTAGTCAAACTGACGATGTAAATTTTGTTTAAACTTACCTGGTTATCATCAAACTCAAGCAGTGATCCTTTCACTATTTCGGTTTAAGGACTACTGAGTGGGGGAAAGCACTACTGAGTGTTGAACCTCCTACCCCTACCTGAAAGGGTTTTACCAAGAATTGTTTGATCCTAGTCGTCAAACCGACGAAGATTTAGTATTCTAGGGTTAATACTCAATATTTCCTATTTTCAGAAAAATCTTCGCAATAACTTACTCATAATATTGTCGAACAGAAACTAATGTATGTACAAATATATTTCCCAACTTTTTTTTTGTTGTGAGTGGGAAAATCTTCGAAAGACGTCTGGGAAGATGCCTAGGTGTGCTGGATTCGCCCGTTAGCCGGACGCCTACCAGTTAAAAACCCACCCTCTTCTCCACTGGCGCGTGCGGTACCGCTCTCAGCGAGCATCGCTTCACACGCGTCAGCTTTGCCATTTTCTCCTTTTTACCTATAAAAAAGAAAAAAAAAACATAATAGAAATAAGAATAAACTAAAAAAAAACAACAAAAAAAAATAAATAAAAAATTAACCCAAATAAACAAAATAAATAGATGAATAAATAAAATAAATAAAACTTAACCAAACCTAGTTGTATAAATAACATTTTAAAATTGTATAAATAAAATTTATATTAATATACCATAAGAAATATAAAATGCGAGATAAAACAGTAAGGCCGAGTAAGGACATATAAAACCTCTATAGATAAAATAATAAGTATAGATAATAAAAACCCTAAATCTAAGTTGTATATAAACCATAAAACTTCGTAATAAACAACAAATAAGCATAGTAAAAAATAAGAAATAAAAACTAGTAAGTCTAAATAAATAATAAAAGCTTAACCTGACTGTATAAATAAAATTTCCCTACAACTAGTTGTATAAATAAAATTTAAATAAAATAAATAACTAAATAAATAAGACTACAAAAACTTAACCTAACTGTATAAATGAAACTCTCTAAAACTAGATGTATAAATAAAATGTTAAAATTGTTGTAAAAATAAAATAGACTAATAATATAAATAATAAATAATTGAAATTTTGAATAAATTAGAACAAACAATAAATTAGAACAACAATTCAATCGTCACGTTCTCTATCCTCTTTCTCTTTAGCCTTCATTAATCCCGTCACAATTTCAATTATCTGGTTGTAGACTTTTTTTGCTCAATGGCAGCCTTCATAACGGTCGTACAGTCAAAGTCGCCTCCCTCCTCCTTGTTTATGATTTTTTTTATTTTTTCTTGAACATTTCTGTGGACTCGGCACTCCAATACATGTCGCGGGTCCTCCGTCACACCGCACTCACAACTGGAACATAGGTCGTCTCTAGTTTTTTTATTCCATACGTGTACTTTTTGAACGACCCATGCCCCGTTAAAAATTGTGTAAAATAATAGTTGGTTCTGCGGTGTGCACATTTGAACCAGCTTTTGACGTTCGGTATTAAAGTCCTCGTCCACGCGGCTTTGACCTCTTCCTCCTGCCATTATTGCTGCCATTTGTCCAAACTGACTTCCCTTTCCAATTCCTTTACTTTTTCTATATTTTCATTGTCAGTTTGGACCCTTTCGTATATCCTGACCCTCTCCTCCACTAATATGTGAATAGGGATAGCACCCGCTATCACCTGCAGCGCGATAGCCGATACAGTTCTATACGCGCTGCATATCCGAAGCAGCGGTTTCCTTTGGGCCTTTATATATTATTGCTTGTATTTGTGTTTCTTCATGACTTCTGCCTATACTGGAGCCCCATATAGGAGGATTGAGTGTATTGCCTCTAATGTAACCCTTCTCCTTTGGCTGCCAGGCCCACCCACATTTGGTAGCATTTTCTGCAGGGCGGAAGTCCTTTCCTCCGCTTTCATTACCGCTGCTTCTACGTGCTTCGAGAAGGTCATTCTATCGTCAAATGTCACTCCCAGATACTTAATTGTTTTTTTAGGAGCAATGATTTGGCCTCCGAGATCAAATTGTATTTGATCCCGGGTCCCTCTAGGTCCCCTTAACACAACAATCTCCGTCTTATCTACTGCTAATCGTAGGTCCATCTGCTCAATCCAGCATTTTATTCCTTCCATGTTTTTGTTTACTATGTTAACGATGCCCCAATTCATATCGTTTTCCGCCAGTATTGCCAGGTCGTCAGCGTATGCGATCGATCTGGCGCCGCCTTCTAGTTTTATTTTGAGTAACCCGTCGTAAAGTATGTTCCATAGGGTCGGTCCCAACCCCGACCCTTGGGGTACCCCTGCGGTTAACTGTATGTATTGCCTTCTCGATACGCATACTCTTCTTTTCGTTAGGTAGCCCTTCACTATGTTGATTAAATATACTGGGGTCTCTATTTTATTTAGTTCCTATATTATCAGACCCCAGTTTGCCGAATTAAATGCATTATGTATATCTAGCATTACTAGGACTACCCACCTTTTTTTGGAAGCTTTCGCCGCGTCGTGTACCCACTTTGCGGCGTCAACTGCTGATCGACCTCTGCGGAAGCCGTATTGCTGTTTGGAGAGAGCTGTTTTGCTGTCCAGGAAATTCTCTAATCGCTTTTTATCCTAACATGACGACTGTATACCTAACCTAACCTAACCTGCCTATTTTAACCCTAACTCTTTCCAAGCACGGCTCCCCTAGATTTTGGACAGCTCATTGTGTCAGTCCGATGTGCTTTCTCCTCACACGAGAGACAGTATGCCTCGTTTTTACAATCTTGGGCCCTGTGCCCTTAAGGCAGTTGAAACAGTTCCCACTCCTTGCCCTTACAGGAGTAGGTGCTATGCCCGTATTCTAGGCACCTTTAGCATCTCAGGGGGATAAAACTTTCTTTTATATTACAGAGTTGCCAATGTACCCTTACTTTATTTGTGGCCCTTACCACAGCCGCTCTCTCTTCCCTCACCGCGACTGTGGCTGTTTGGCCACCCCCCTGCTGTCCCTCATACTTCTAATCTTGATGTCGTCATCTTTGAGACCAGTCCACTCGCAGATAGCCGTCTTGAGCTCTTGTGAGCTTACTGACGGGTCTACCTCCATAACCGTAAAGACGGCCTCCCTCCTCTTTACCGTCAACGTCATATCGCCCATTTTTTCGGTTAGAGCATCTTTCGGCTGCCCCCTGTCCCTTAAGTTTAACCAGGAGGTCCCCCTCCCGGTTTTCCTCACCGCCTCTACATTGATGCCCAATTCGTCCACTTTTATATGGGACTTCATGTTCCTCAAGACCTCTGCGTATTTAAGGGAGCCGGTTTTGATATATAGCGATTCCCCCTCGTACCCCCATTATTTACTGTATCACCAACTACTCTAGATATTATTTTATACTTGATTTCGGGTTTCCTATTTAGGAATTCTATCATTTTTCTAATTTCTAGTTTATCTCCCCTATCACAATCGTTATTTCCTTTTCAGCCCTACTGTCTATCATCCGATATTTCTTTACAAATGCTGAAGGTTTCCCCCCTCCCCTCTTCTTCGCCACTCACCTTGGCTATATGGTTATACCATTTTATTTCTTTTCTTTTGTTTTAATTTTGTTTTCTATCGTTTCCCATTCCCCCTTACCCGGATCTTCCCAGACAGTCCAGACTCTTTCGTCCTTCTTATAATGTCTGCTGTCACTCCGTTGTTTTCTAACTTACCTAAAATAATACATGTTTCTCTCCGCCTCAACGCCTCCTCTACGCTGCTCGCATGCCACGTTGTATTGGAGTAGGCTTCCTCCTCCCATTCTTCTTCTACCAGGCTGGCCCATTCCTCGTATTTTCCCTCTGCGTTGTTTAGGGCTTCCTTTAATTTCTCTGTCCTCCTTTTTCTTCCTCTTCCTGACATTCTTTACATTTTGATTTTGTTTTACCTTCTATAATTTCCTTAAGCTCTTTTATTTTTTTTAGTACATTTTCCTCCGCCGTCGTGTTTTCTATTTCCACTAATTTTTCTATCAACTTCTCCTCCAATATCTCCCCCTCCCTCTTCTTTTCCTTTTCCTCTTCCTTCTTCTCTTCTTCCTCTTTTTTTTCTTTCTTTGTTTCACTTTCTTCTATCCTGCTTTCTTCCCTTACCCTTTTTTTATCTGATCTTTTCCCCTTTACCTCCTCGAACATATTTTTCCTCAAGATATTTCCCTCGCTGTCTGTTGTGGACATCTCCGTTTTTTCTTCCTCTTCTTCCCTTTCCTCTTCAATTATGGTCGATTGTGTTACCAGGTCCTTGCTCCTGTTAACTTTTTTGTTCTTTTTTTGCCTTTGTTCCTCCTCGAACTTCCGTCTTTCCTTTTCCTCCTCCTTCCCAACTTATATTGATACATTGTAAAAATATCTTGAATGAATCGATCACCTGAACTTCATCTGGCCTGCTTTGTAACAAGAAATATTTCATCTGCATTAAATTGCTTCATGTCAAGCGGTCTTCAGGAATATATATGAAAATAGTCTCCAACATACTCACAGGATCGTAGATTTGCTTTCCAATGATCCTCGCTTTATATCCCTTCCTCCAGTTAAGTCGGGTTGTTAATACCACTTTGTTAATACCACTAGCTTGATATCTTTTTATTAATTTTGCTAAATTTTTCTTTCAATTTTTGCTCAAATGGCACTTAAGCAAGGCCTTATGTTCTATGTTGTCTGATACCAGACTCTAGTTTTAAAATATAATTATGATTATAATTTTAACCGTTGAATTCTATTTCACTCTAAAGGACAATTTATAAACTTTTACACTCGCGCCAGCGATGATGTCCTCGTTTGCGTTAAACATAAATTAAGCAGATTTCGAAGTGTCATTTATCACAAACGCCCGCGCTCGCGTTCTTCGAATTTAAACGTAACGCCAACGAGAACATCAGCTTGGACGCGAACGTAACAGTTAATAAATCTAACTCTTAAGTCTCAAAGATTATAGGTTATTCTGTTACGTGACTGATTTCTTTTTCGTGCGGAGTTGTCTCTTCCATTTTGGTAGATATCAAAGTCACTAATAGGAGGGTTGCTGCTTAAGTTTTGAGATATGGCAACACTGATGTGAATGTGTCAAATCTGACATTGCCATCATAAGGTTTGAAATTTTTAATTCTGGACGTACTCAGATCGTTTTGTCATACGAGTACGATTTGAGTTGTTTATAGACACTTCAAACATTCTTCTTGTCAAAAAATCTTAAATCGCGAACATTTTCGTGCGATGATTTTCTATGACTTTCGACGTGAAGCAGAATACCGATTTACTCGCTTCGACTCTTGGTGATCATGTCGAGCCACCGAGTTTTGCTGGTTTTCAATCGTGGTCGCACTGTATACTCCAGAGTTGTCCCCATTCGACTCCTTTTTGTTTCCAATTTTGGAAAAGTTACTTACCGGGCATAAATTTGATTCGAATGAGGAGGTCAAGGCAGTCACGGACGGCTACTCCTCAGATCTTCATAAAACGTACTTTCAGACGAGTTAAAATAGTTGCAGTGTATTGTATCAGACTAAAAGCAGATTATCTTAAAAAATAAAAAGTCATTTTTCCAAAATATTTATCAAACCATAAAATTTATTAGAGTATGAAATGTTTTATTATAATTGAAGCCATCACCCGTGCTATCCTAGAATCATATTTGAACGTGCAAATTTTTATAAATCAAATTGAACCTTAAATGTTTGAAAGCTAACCTCAAGTAATTTTGACCCTATCTAATCAATAAACTATATTATAATTTGGAGAAAAGTGTCAAACCTAACTTGTAGATAAATTTCTGTCAAAAATCGTGAACTTTTAAAACTTTTATTTTCTAAATATTTCACGGTAACAAAGTTGATAACTGGAACTATAAAAAATCTCATTTTCTCATATGATTGATATATAAAAAAGGGTTTTCCAATAGGGACCTGAAAATTTTGAATTTAGTTTGCCAACGTAATTTTTCGCGTAAACATCGAACTGTCACTTTCAGTTTATTCATTAGGCATAACCTTTTCATCATGGTGAAGTACACGAACGAAGAACGTCTGCAAATCTTAAAAATTTACCACATAAATTCGGAGTCGGTGGCTGCTACTTTAAGAGCGTTAACTCCGATTTTCGGTCGTGATTCTCGACCTAGTAGACAGACAGTAACAAGTTTAGTGAAAAAGTTTGAGCCTACATATTCGTTGTGTGATGTTGCCGTGCCAGTGAGACTACGGGTCGAAGTGTCAAAAATATCGCTGCCGTTGAAACGTCCGTAGCAAATGATCCAAATCTAACCTAACCAATTCCCAAGAGTTGGGCTTCGCCAAGACCACTTTATGGCGAATTTTACTTTACATCCATACAAGAAGAGGCTCACTCAAGAATTAAAGTCGATAGACCATTCGAAGAGATGTACGTTCTCCGATTGGGCTCTGGAAAAGATGAGCCAAGATGATCAATTTCATCGCAAAATCATCTTCAGTGACGAAGCTCCTTTCTGGTTCTATGGGTTTGTCAATAAACAAAATATGCGGTATTGGGCGGGTGCAAATCCACATGTGCTTAATGAAAAACCACTTCATCCACAAAAGATAACTATTTGGTTCGGTTTGCATGCCGGCGACATTATAGGGCCATATTTTTTCGTCGACAATAGTGGTCGCGATATTACTTTGAATGTTGATCGTTATCGCGCCATAATTATCGATTATGTTTGGCCTGAATTGGAATATGTGGACTTGGACAATATGTGGTTTCAACAGGACAGCGCCACACAGCACACGTTACAATCAATTACACAAGTTTGAGCGTGTTATCTCAAGAAATGGACCAGTCGATTGGCCGCCTCGTTCGTGCGATTAACGCCTCTAGATTCTTTTTTGGGGCTATGTCAAGTCATTGGTCTATGCTAATAAGCCGACGACGTTACAAGAGCTCAAAGCCAACATTGAACGCGAAATAGAGCCATTTCGGCCGAAATGTGTGGTCGAGTCATGGAAAATAGCATCCAACGAATCAACCGCTGCAAACTTGCCCGCGGTGGCCATATGAGCGAAGTCGATTTCCATTCATAAATGTTTTGAATGTACTTCAGCCCGATAATAAAGTTTTTGAAATATCTTAAATGGTTTTCATTTTATTTTGAAAAAAAGTTGTCAAGTTCTTATTGGAAAACCCCTTATTAAATTATTTTAGCAAATTAGCTCACTCAATGTGACTATCATCGACTTTCCGTCCCAAATTATAATAAAAATGCTATTGAGACAATGGAAGGCTCTGCATCAAAAAACTCACTTCTCATTTTATAGTGTAATCCCAAGGTTTCTTCTCCTCAGTCATAAATTCATAATAGTGATAAAGAAATTTACAAAATAACGAGAGAAGTTCAAAGAAGAAGCGAAAAATCAATTATATATTATTTTCTGGTGAGTCGATAAATTTGGCACTCAGTGAAGAACATTAATGTAAAAAGAAGAACCAAGATAGACAGCGACCATTATTTACTGATGATGATATTAAAATAAGAAGGTTGAAAAGGATATATAACTAGCAGATACTAACCGTAAAGTTCAGTAAAATAGAAAACAAAAATAATGTCGAGTAGTCAAGTACATAGTATTTTAAAGAGA
Source organism: Diorhabda sublineata (assembly GCF_026230105.1). NCBI lineage: Eukaryota > Metazoa > Arthropoda > Insecta > Coleoptera > Chrysomelidae > Diorhabda > Diorhabda sublineata. Next base: position 10,671,037 of record NC_079476.1, read on the forward strand.
GGATCTTCAAGAAAATGTACAACGATAATTATAAACGATAACATAATAAGAACACTCCGTTGAACAGAAAAAATAAAGGCTACTAGAAACGAGAAGACAGCATATACTTGAATAAGATATACTAACATTTTCAAAAAAAAGGTTTAAGGAAGAAAAGATAAATACGAGGATATATTGAAAAATTCTTAGCCTACTATAGAATCAAACAAAATTTCAATGTCAAAATATTTTATTACTCAACATATTCTCCTCTTAATTGGATACATTTACTACAGTGAACCTGCAACGTCCCTAGACCATTAAAAAAAATGTTTCTTTTTGCTCTGCAAACCAGACCTTTTTACCTTTTTTTCAGTTGAGGAAAGAGATGATAGTCGGAAGGAGCCAAATCTGGTGAATAAGGGGGATGTTCTAGTAATCCAAACCCTAAATCACGAATTTTTTGCATGGCAACATGAGATTTGTGTGCAGGGGCGTTTTCCTACAAAAACAAAACACTTTTGGATAGCTTTCCGGGTCTTTTCTCTTTAATTTTTTTCCGAAGAGTGGTCAATAATGTCGAATAGTAATCTCCAGTTATTATTCTACCCTTATCTGAAAAACAATTCATGATTATTTCAAGGCAATCCCAAAAAACTGAAGCAAGAACTTTTCCAGCAGATTATTAGATACGAAACTTCTTAGGTCTTGCAGAACCAGAGTGTCGCCATTCCATCGATTGTTGCTTCGGATCATAGAAATGTACCCAAGTCTCATCCATAGTAACAATTCGGTTTAAGAAGTCTACATCGTTTTCAAATCGAGCACAGATCGAACGCGATCCTTGTACGCAATTTTTCTCATATTCAAATTGACGTGAACTATATGATGAACGCGTTTGTATGAAATATTCAGTGCTTTAGATATCAGTTTTAGCCCAATTCGATCTGATAAAATCATATCATGAACTGCATCGACATTTTCGGGGCCTGATACAGAAACTGGCCGTTCCGACCGGTCATCATCTTCAATGAAAAAATTACTTCTTTTGAAGTTTGCAGTCCAATTTTTCACGGTCACATACGAAGGACATTGATCACCAAGGGTATTTAGCATATCTTCGTAAATCTGCTTACCTCTTAACCCTTTTAAATACAGGTACGTGATGGTGGCTCGATATTACAATTTTTTGATTTTCACAATTCACAACTTTTTTCTTTTAATTTATTGCGTAACTCTGATTTACTTTTTTGACGTCCAACTTTACACTGACACTGCTAATAAGTTATTGTTCGTTGCTATTGTAACGCAATATTTTGTTTATGCATGGAACTGGTCTAGGCTAACTAGATATCAATACATCCTCGTAAATCAGCCTCTAAAATATATTCGTATAAAATTTCATAACTATCATTACTGGGCCGGTATTCTCAGGTAGTCGCTTGAAGCGATATCGATGTCATTGAATGCGAGGGGATCGAAATTCACTGTTGTCTCGATCCTCACGCCCTCTCCTCGCAATAGGAGAGACAAGTCAAGTCAATTCTAACTAGAAGAAGCTGAAGAAATTGTTGCAGAGCCCCATTGAGTTGTTTCCAGAGACCCTCTAATATAACTCAGTGATGTCCAATTTAAAAAAATAAACAAAGAAACTTTTAGATATGTTTTAACACAATTAGAATATATTTGAAGAAACCTAGATATCAATACATCCTCGTACATGGAAAGTCTTCGGATTGTTGTAAACTGACAATCAAAAGCTTTTCTATGTCATGATGAGGAAACAACGTGACTAACTACTAATCTTGACTCGTGGAATTTATAAAATTTAGATTTACTTATACTATTATATTCTCCTAGTCGCAACATCATTTCCTAGGCTCAGTTCCTGATATTCTATTTGTTAATGGGATATTTTCCAAATGAAGTAAATTATGAAAATATAATTGATATCTGGAGACATTATATATCTATTATTGTGATGATAGAAAAACTCTAATTTTTGTATATAAGTATTTGTTCCATACAATTCTAATAATCATAAAGTAAACATTGATTCTAGATTCTTAAAATAATGATTTGGATGTTTATCTATGTGCAACTGAAAACAGAATGTTATCCAACGGAGATAAAAACCATGATAAAATTTTGAATCAATTATATTAATTGCCACATTCCGTAAAAAGCAATTTCATTTATCTGGAGATATTTTACGACTTTATACGAAAAGCTAATTTTTTATTTAATCCACGTAGACAGATTGAGTCTGGAAATTTCTGAGGAAAGCTTAGGATGTCACATTTAATCTGGCGTCCATTTTGCCGTCTAGACAAAAAGTCGACGCCAGAGCGCTGCGACGCCACATTGAATGCGACGCCAGAGAAAATCACACGAATGTATTGAAAAGTTTCGTTGGTACTTGAGAACTAGATTCTGTTTAAGGTTAATAAATCCTTTAATGGTTAGAGACGACATTTTTTGTGGATTTAGTTTACGAAGATTGATTCGACTTGTACCTCCTATTCGTACAGGAAGGTGAATGTGAATGTGGATGTGAAGTCAATGTGAATTATTTTCCATTGTTATAAACTTTTTTTCCAATATAATAGTGTAGAAAAGTCAAATGAAATACATTCATTATTCAGTTTATGGTATTTATGAAAAATTCTGGAACTATAAATTGATATTCGTCAACGTGAAAACCCCTACCAATCTCCATCGAATAACATTGAAATTCCAACTTTTATATGAGGTGTATCGCTGTTTTTAACATATCTCTTCAATAACATTCTTTTTTTCACCTTATTTTGTTTTTTAATTGTTTGTTTACTTATGAGTGAATCCGCAATGTCGTGAAACAATTTGAATTTGAATTTTGAGGTGCTTAAAAAACTCATATCCCATTCAAACTTATAATATTTGCCTAAAATAGACGTATTTTCTGTTCCTTACATTCTATTTTGTTAAAAAAAGCTCATTTTAGTCTTAATCATTGATTAAAATAAATACTACAGTTTCCACGTGAAAAAGAATTGTACAATAAATACTTCTGATGCTTGATATAATATAAGCCTTTTATATTTGACACTTAATTTATATTATAAGTCTAGGATTACTTTTACTTAAATACCTTTATTTTTCACTAAATTAAATTAATTTTTTTTCTTGATAAATCCTTTTGATTTTAGGTCTCTTTATAGAAAATTAGAATCAAAAAACAGGTGAAAATTTACGTTTCGACTTACTTCGATCTTTATCAAAAAATGACTTTACATTGACCATTTGAATGATTATATTAATAAATAGATCGCTACAAGATGATTAACAGAATAAAAATCTGTTTTAACCACAAAAAATAATTTTCTTTTCTATAGATGTTACATTTCAAAAATATATTGCAGCCATTAATTAAATTATTTGTAGTTGCATCAAAATTTATAAAATAGAACCATAAATTCGACTTAGATTGTTTGAGTCTCTTTTTTATTTGATTGCTTTCTCGTTCCTATATATCTGAACCATTTCGAAAAATTCTCTTTTTCTTGTATTTGATTTCCTTTCAAGAATTTCTTAATTTTTATAATTGAATGTATATTTTTTTCATATTTCATGACGTTGCTGCAGTTTTGTGTTTTCCATCATTGATGACCTTTTAATCAATTTTTTAATTACTTTATGTTTTGATGTTTAATTTTTGTTTTGTAGAAGAATAATCTTGGATTTATACACAAAGTCTCTCATTAACTCAAATTATTTATATGCTTACTCTAAGTGCACTGAACTATTCACTATTCACTAAACTATACACTAAGACTCATTAATAACATTTATCTAATTCTATCAATTGCTTCATGGTTTGTAAAAATAATCGATTCGAAACTTTTGAGTAATTTTTTTATATAATTTTATACAAAAACATCGCAATTAAACATAAATGAACAAATTATATAAAACTGGAGAGCAAATTAATGAAAGCATTTCATGAATAATCAGAAAAGTCTGATGCTTTCTTTGGAAAATATTGTAGCAGGAAATAATTTTGCTAAGGAATTGATACAGTAACCTCTTTTGCTTTTGACAACGAAGATTGTGATGTCGACGATCCAGATTATGATACAACCAAAGAATTTCACCAGAGCGACATTGATTCCGAAGAAATTGTATATAGTCCACTAATATATATAATTGATATATAAGGTTGGCCACTAAGTACTTTCGCTTTCTACTTATGTTAGTGCTATACTTTGCTGTTTGTCACGTGATACTGGTCACGTAACTTTCGAAGCAGGTAGTGCGTGATTTTTACTAAAACAATTAGTTGTGGGTTAATTTCAAATAAACGAAACGAACATTTTCGGCATATTTTAGTTTTTTATTGCCATAATGAAAGAAAGTTGCTGCTGCCTACAGTATATTAAGTAAAGTTTATGGTACTGATTCCTTAACAGAGCGCACGTGTCAGAATTGGTATCAACCAGCACAAACCACATCGAAAGCTGAAAAACAACAAAAAAACCTCATGCTGTCAGTTTGGTGGGATTACAAAGGTGTTGTGTTTTTTGAACTGCTTCCAAGGTGAAAAACGGTCAATTCTGATGTTCACTGTCAACAATTAATGAAACTGGATTAAGCAATTAAAGGCCAGAATTGTTAAACAGAAAAGTTTTGTGTTCCACTATGATAATGCAAGGCCTCACACATCTTTAGCAACTCATTGTAAACTATTAGAACTTGGCTGAGAAGTGATGCCATATCCCCCATTTAGCCCTGATCTGGAACCAACTGATTATTTAGAAGTTTGCAGAATTTTTTGAATCGACAATCTTACAATCTTTCACAAATTACGATAACCTTAAATCGTACCTGGTTCAGTTTTTTGCTGATTAGAACCAGAAATTTTATGAACGCGGAAACATAAAGCTGAAAGGAAAATGAAAAAAGTTAATTAAGCAAAATGGAAAATATATAATTGATTGAAAACTATTATTTTATATAACAAAACCGAAATTATTTTGTCGCCAAATATAATAATAATAATAATAATAATAATAATAATAATAATAATAATAATAATAGATAATTAAACATTACAAGAATGCACAAGAATAGAAATTGGGTAATTGGAATAAAAACATGAATAAGAAGAAAATCATGTTTAGTCTTGTGGGATAAGTGTCTTGATACATGATTTTTTATATCCTCTAACTTTTTAATTTTGGGACGTTTATTAATTGTTTTTTATCTAAATAGTCTGAAGCATCTGGATCCAGAGGCAGCTATCCACATGCCAAGAACCCATTCTTTAACATCTCGGGTTTGAGTGTAGTTTTAAGTAGGTTTAAAGAAGTATAAGAAAATTGTTCTATTTTTAACACATTTCTACATCTTCTTTTCTCCATTCATAAAATTCTCTTTCTCAAGTGACCTTCAATGGATTGAAAACTAGTACATCCAGTGGTTGTATATTCAACAAATGATTTTTCAGTCATCCGACTATTGTCAGATCTACCAATAGCTTAGAATTATATTTCTTTTTAAAGTAAGCACATCATAGGAAGAACTAATTCCACGTTTCTGATGACGAGAGTTGTGGCACTTTGTTTTTCGTCAGAGTTGGTTATACCACGAACCAGTTTCTGTATTTTTCTGACTAAAACCCAATTGTTGCAAAAACTTAAGGAAAAACTGTTTCATGACAATTGAATACTCTAATTGGATTTTACACATATCCAACATACTAATTCCTGATTTAAAAATCCTTAGTGTAATCTATGCATATTTTGAAAAATAAATTCTATAAAAATTTCAACGTCATCATTAACGACCTAATCTTACATAGCACTTGAAAATTTATAATTTCATATTTAAATTTTATAAAACAACCCCATATGTCAATTACCATTTGGTTCTATTTTGAGTTAAGTGAAGGTAATAATTCATATAAAATCGAAGACACCACAATTAATTATTGTGATATTTTCATATTCTTATATTGGATTTTGGGTACTTAGTGACTCCATTTTGAAGGTCTTTGATTGAATTGATATTTCAAATCGTAGTTCATTGAAAATATTATCAGTATTTTATTGATCTTAGAGATTACAAAAAATATATATGAGCGAAAATGGATTTTCATAAAACTTTTGTTAATATAATTTTTAAAATTAAAATTTTGCTCTCAAGCTCTTGGTGGATTGTCCCAAGGTAATATATTGAAATTTTTAAAAACAACGTGACAAAGAAAAAGTTTTTTCGAGGTAACCTTTGCATTCGAAAATGTAAATATAGACATGAGAGGGGATAAATCCTTCGTTTACTCTTAATACCATTGAATATATGTACTTATTACTTATTACATTATAAAAATTAGAAAAATAAATAGATTTATATTATATTAACACAAATTTTTAGTTATTTGAGTGTTAGTATTAAATTGATTATGCTCAGCCGTACCAATAATAATAGAATAAAACTTCAATTCAATTCATTCATTCATTTCAATCGTACTATTAGAATATGGAAGGCTTAAAATTTTTTTGGCATATGGAAAACATTTTTCGCCTTCGCCAATTAAATCGCGTCAATCGGTATATCTAAATGTATTTGGTGATTTTGATGTCCAAACTTATTTCCAAAAAAGTAACTGTTAATATGAATTATTCTTCTTTTATATCGTACAAAACAGTTAAATGTCCAGCTGATATATAAGACGATTTCCAGAGCTAGCCATAGCCCCCTTCTCCCCTCTCCACGTCAACGAGACCTAATAAATATTCTATATGAAGCTTCTCTGTTCATATTTTATTTTAATGACCAAATTATAGGTTGATACCAAATGATTTTCGATAAGAGCAATAATTTGTGTAGAAGAATTTAAAATAATATCAATGAATGGTGCTCTCACTTCTACCCAAGTATTTCTTTTAGTCAGTCTTTCTCCTGTGGAGCTATTGCTTCAATTGCCAGCTTCATCCAATGGTTTTTTCATTTCCATGGCTAAAGAGTATTTTTTTCGTTTTTACAACTCTAAAACAAAATTAATTTTTTTATATAAAAAATGGATAGATCCGAAAAATTAGGAATTAATTTTAGGTAATTATCTTTTCTGTGAAATGTATCTAACTCAACTAATTATCTTTGTAGGTCTCTTTCATAGTGAACTGAGCAATTGTAACTTATGTTTCATCATAAAAATAAGTCACTGCTGCGATTTAGTTTGATGATATTGGTATTGACCATTGTATTTTCGAATCAATTTGTTGTTTAAACATGATTCTGATATCCTCATCATTTTTAAAATCACCTTATTCAATTCTTGGGTCAAGTTAAATTGCCATTTTCGAAAATGTTAATCTTTCACATAGAAACAAATGTTTTTGGATATAATGCATTAATACGCATTACTCTTCATTCATTTGTTTTCAACTGTGACAATTGACAATTTTGTGTAGATCCCGTGTATAATAAGGATAATAAAGAAATACTGACATATAATTTTGAAACTAATATTTTGATAGTTACCTCATCAAAACAAGCAACTTCTTCCAAAATATGTAGAAAATTTCTGTTAATGAGGTTATTTTTCCACAAAATTCGATTGATCATTTAGAAATCACTTGTCCAACGAATTGGTTCTTCTTGCACTAACATTAATGAATTGTCAGTTTCCTTTTATTTGTGTAATAGCTCAGTGTCGACTTCACTCTCCAATTTTTTCACATTATATCTTTCAGTGAACTCATACTGATATTTTCTCCTATAACTAAAATAAACAAATCAGGACAGATGTTTTCCTTTTCAAGAGATCAGCTCGTTTTTCTGATACACTCAAATACATTTCTATCTTCGTTAAGCTGAATATACTCAGGCCAACAAAAAACTTTTGTTTGAAAACTTTTTTTATTTTAATAGCTGATCTTTATAGATTTTTATGTGCTGAATCCAAATCTGGCCTAGTTTTTTTGTATTACCCATAGTTTCCAAGCAATATGTATTTTATTATAATCTTATACCACTGTACGTTATATAGGGAAATCAATGAAACACTATGTTACATCATAGAAATGGTTTGTATTTACAGTATAGTAATGTAGTTTGATATTACAGGGTTTACTTGTCAACTATATTGTCTATATTTTCTTTCCCTTTTTTATTTGAAACCTCTTGTGTAACTTTTTCTGCGATGATTCGCTTGCTGAACTTCCCGGTGAAGTGACCAACAGTAATTCCCCAATAAACAATAGAATTTAAGTCCTCTGGTGGTTCAAGGAACGACAAGTCTACACCGTGCCCTTCTGGTCGGATAGCGACGGAAGGTTAGTGTAGCTGATTACCTTCTTGTTTTTAGAGTTATGACCAATAATATCAACACTGCAAAACTAACAGTCATCGGAATGATTTCTGAAAAGTTTTTTCATCGTTGGCCTGTGTAATAGATAAATTTCACAAATTTTTTTGAGATATAAGAAAACAAGAAAATATTGTTATTTATTAACAAAGTGTTAACTGACACCAATATACTTTTGTAATTGAAGCTTCCATTGAAGGCAATCATCTTCTGAAATGCTCTGAAAATATTGTTATGCTGTTTAAACAATCACAATCCAATTTTTATTTAGGTAAAAGAGTAACCAGAAATCACATGTGACCAAATCAGGTGAATATATTATTATTCTATGACAGTTACATTATTTTCACGTGAAAATTCAACAGTTTGCTGCGCGAATATTGACTGAATCAAGAACTGCAGGTGAACATTTGGAAGAGAACCATTTTATTGAAATTGTACGTTGATGTCCAAGTTTAATTGATTCAATTAATCCTGTGCTAGTAAAGAAAACTTTTTTTTACTCACAGTTCTCTTAGCGGGTAGAAATATCATAAAACAGTTTGTATGTTTCATCACTGCTACTATTTTAGTAAGAATACTATGCTCCTCGTTATTTAGCATTTAGAACGTTTTAGCGTGATTTTTTATCGCTCTCCCTTTTGAAAATGGTTGAGTGTATCTAGCAGTGACTGAAGAACATTGCCTGCCAACACTTGCTTCAGCCCCACGCGATAATCCCCCTCTTTCGAATTTGCTACTCCAGCGAAACTAAGTTGGTCGTGAATGACTTTCATCATCAAATGTTCGTATCAGTCGTTGGAAACTTTAATTGAACGAACTTGGAAATATCTTAAAATAAGGATGGTCGTGTTTATAATGATAGTGTTAACAGCTCTAAATCCTCTAGTTTCGTAGCATTTCAAAATATACAGAGTGGTCCTCGTACTATATTTGAAGCTCACAATTTTCATGATCCGTTAAAATGTTGTTTATCTAATTCCGCTATCAAATGTGACATTTTAAGTCACTTCTTGACATAAGGAAACTACACATTTTCTATAAAAAATGTAAAAACCTTCACCTAACTGTTTAAGTGTCAAAGAGTAATTTTTAATAATCATTTTTTTGTTTATTTTTCTTGATATAAATTAATGTCAAAAAGTAGAATATTCAATTGAAAGTGAAAAAATGATATCCTAATATTTAATTGAAAATTTCAAAAATTTCACATTTTTAACTATATAAGTAAACGATACTCATTAGTTTTCAATTATGACGTCATAAATTTAACAAAAATATTGAGCAGTTGTCTGCTTGGAAGATCACGAGGTTATCGTTGCCGGTAATATATGAGAATAAAGTGAATAAACCTTTTATAGGTCAAGTTCTTATATTATTACATAATCACGTTAAAATAAGTTAAATTTGAATCATACTTACATTAAAATGATCCTGGCAACAAAAATAATTCCATCTCACAGGATCGTCAAAATAAGCAACATATGTACATATATTTGTTGTATACTAGAATTTCTTGGCATATAAAGAACTCAGTTGTTTAAGTCGTGGTATTTTTACACCCTGGTATAAAAAACCTATGACGTCACTAAAATGTTTAAACTACCTACAAAATTTTGATTCTAAATAATTTTTTTGTCTATAAATATTGATCAAGGAATGAAGAAAAATTATAATAAAAGTTATATATAAACTATCCAAAACTATTTTTTCTCAAACCATGCAAGTATCCTATTATTTAAAGTGACAATTAACTTATTATTTTAATTCAATAGTATTTTAAGATTTATGAACGTTATTATAGTGCTATTATGGCACCGTGAATTGTGAGATACATTTTCTTAAATAATCATGTGAAATGCACTAAATGAGTTATGTCAAAGATACGGCTTGCGGGCCGCTTCCGATTCCTGGGCCGTATCAATAAGGCCCACGATCGCAATTTGTCACAGAAATAAGAATCATGTTTTTTAGAGTTTTTAGACTTCATTTGATTCCTCTATGGATGTTTCAAATACTCGTACTCTCAAGTCTACGGATGTTTATGAGTAATTTCAAGGGCAGCGCATGCCTAGACAAGCGAGAGAGAAAGACAGCAAGCGATAATATCCTATTATTTTTGTCGAGAACGATAGAATCTTCCACGTGCTTCGAGTCTAGACTAGAACCTTCCTTAACCATATAAAACGAGTGCGTCGGCGCAACTTGAGTCAGTTGAGTCGAGTAATCGAAGCGATACGGTTGGAGAAGAATTTTAATCGTACTGCGAAGTAGTGATTGTGAAGGTATTGTGCATTTCTTTGTGTCATGTGCGTGCGATATCCATAATTGTTACGATTTTGGCAAAAACGTAAAGTTGATAGTAAGTGCAGAGTTTTTTAGTATAAATGGAAAATTGCATATTTTTTTAAAGAATGGAAAGGTAAACCACTGTCTTTGATTTGTAATACAACAGTTGCTGTTTGTAAGGAGTTTCATTTGAAGAGTTCGATTGTTACACTGAAAAATATAAGAATCGACACATTGTCATCTTTAAAAGGTCAACAATCGATGTTTACTAAAGCTAATACAGAGAGCAAAGATGCCCCGAAATGAAGTTTTATTATTGCATCAGAAAGATCTAAACCTTTCACTGATGGCGATTTTATTAAATACTGTTTGTTGAAAGTTGCGTTTCATTTCCATCTCAAAAGTCGATAATGCAAAATATTTCGCTCTCAAAAAACACTGTTGCTTCAAGAATTTATCGCACAATGTGGTTCTTCAATTGAAGAAGAAAATTAAGGAATTTACAAACTTTTCACTAGTTGTTGACAAGAGTACTGGTACTGATACTGAACATTTAATAGCAGAATATGAACTCGACTGAAATATATTTTTTCTACGATCGTGCGTTTTAACCCACTTTCCCGCACGAATTTTAGTTTTGAAAGTGTCACTTTCCCGCACTAGTGCGGGAAAGTAGAATTATGCAAATTTTTGCTTTATTAGATAGTTTTTTACTTTGGAGGTTATAAATATTGTACATGTACAGGTAAATAAATATTTACGAAATAGTCCATGAAATAAAATTTAAACCTTTTCTAGCTTTTTGTAGCATTTTTAATTTTTCGAAAATATAAAATAATAAAGATATTTTTCATATAACCTTGTACATTCTTCAAAGGAGTGTCACAAAACAACTATCAAACCACCTGGGTTTGATAGCAGTTGCTATGACAACCTAGGCGTGTAATTGTTGTCAAAACGTCAAAGTTGTTCAAAACGTCTTGGAAGTGACCGAATAAGTACAATCTTCTTCTAAATTAAACCACATTACACCAAATAACTCCACTGGACCGGCAATTCTTACTAGTCTACAGAATACAACAAATTGTGTTTTCAATATTAATATTTATAATACTTAGTAGTTTTCAGTTTTGTATATTATTATGTTTGTTGGAATAAAATAGTTTTTGAAAAATGGTTCGTTGTATATACGGTCGTAGAAAAAATAATGTTCCTAACTAATGCGTAAAGTGTCTTTCCGCACGCGACTGCAGTTGTCCCGAACGACGCTCCGCGTAGTTCGGGCAAGCGGGCAAGCACTTTCCGCACTTGTTAGGAAAATAACTATAGCAGCACAACTACGGATGGCGCTCCTGCCATGGCTGGAAAACTTTCGGGCGTTGTAACTAAATTAAAACAGAAAACATCAGGGAATTTTGTGGGATTTCACCGTATAATTCATCATAGCTCAGTCGAGGAGTAGTTTTAGAAAGATTTTTTGCATTACGTGACCCTATTCAAGTTTTCATATTAGAAAAATGCAAATCAATTGATTATGACAATGACTGATGGATTGATTGTGCCTTTTTGGTAGATATGAATAAACACTTGACTGATCTGAATATAAAGTTACAGGGTAAAAATCTCTCTGACACTCAAATGTATTCATATATTCGAGCCTTTGAAACAAAGTTGAGGCTGTGGGAAAATCAGGTAAAAAATCAAACTTTGGACCATTAACCTCATTCAAAATCATTTGACACAGATAACTAAAAAAAATGGAACAATATTGTCAGCTTCCGCAAAATTTTATTACGGAATTCAGCAATCGTTTTGAAGACTTCAACATAATGAATGAAATGGAATTCCCAATTTTCAACAATCCATTCAATTTTGAAACTTCACAGGCACCAGTTCATTTGCAAATGGAGTTGATAGATCTTCAATCGGATAGTAATTTGAAAGAAAAATTCAATGAGATTAACGCTCTTACATTTTATACACAATATTTCAAGAGTTTGGATAATTACCCGGAATTAAAAAATGCAGTACAGTACGCATTCTCTGCATGTTTGGTAGCAGGTAGCACCTATTTATGTTAACAGATGTTTTCCGTCATGAAAATAAATAGGAACAAACATTGCACAAGCCTTACGACTGAATATCTCCAATCAATTCTTAAAATAACTACAACGAATATGATACCTGACATCAATATGAGCTTGTCAAAAACAAGAGAAGTCAGTTATGTGGATCCTCGAACTCAACATAATTTCCAAGCATCTTTTATAACTTTAATATGATTTTTAACAACCGATACCATATATTTATATAATTTAATGAATAAATTATTCTAATAATACAGTTCATTTTTTTTATTTTCAATCTGGCCCACCTACGAGTTCAAAATTTAGTAAATGCCCCTCTGCAAAATTGAGTTTGACACCTCTGCACTGAATAATAATAAATTCAATTTTTGGTGTAAATCTCGATACAATATACGATTTCAATAAGTTGAAAAATCAAGTAAAGAATTTTGGAATGTTTCCATATATTGAATATGGATTCTGAGATTGAACATCTGCTCGTAAAAATTGATGTTTGTCAAATCCTTATATTGAGGATTTGGATTCTGATTTATAGTCTGTTGTAATTGCGAAGTGAGATTGCCGGCAAACGCGGGTTAAATTCGCCTATATTCTTTCTAGCAATTCAAAAATGATGGAATATGTTTTCTACCATCATAATATAGAAAATTGAAATAGTTATGCATACGAAATTATTCCTATTTGAGTTTATTTCGTGAAAATCGGCTCTTCCTTCACATGAAATGGCGCTTCATTCCAACAATACTTAACTGATAGTCAAATCAAATCATATTGTCGTTTTATTCTATGTACGCCCGTTTTTGACGTGAAAGAGCCACCCGGATGGAAATCATTTAGAACGTACTCTCGGACATCTTATGCCAAACATTCATAACGTTCATGTTCACAATCAACATACGCTGCCACATACTTTCAATAAATTTCATTTCATTTGCAGTATTTCCATGTTTTAAGTCAAATTTCACAAGAATTTCCTCAACATTATGTTTGCATAATAAAAATACAACACTGACGCGAATAAAGTATACCACTATACTAGTTTGATTACAGTAGCAGACTGTGTATAGATAACATAATGTGTCACAGTATCAACTGTTGATAGCTGGGGTTTTGCACATATTTACCTATCCTGTAGCACTGTGAGTCTCGTACCTCGTAATATATGGCTAGGTCAAGAATATCTGATTAAGGCACTATATTTATTTTCCCATTTATACTAAATCTATCTGTAAAAATTTTGGATGCAGATATCAATTTTTTTCGATATTACTCGACAGTGCTGCAAAAAAGGCATTCAACAATTTTTTTGACAGCTTTGATAATTTGTAAGCGGAGTAACGTTAAGATCTATTGAAAAGAAAGCAGAGAAAATATCACAGCCATATCTACTAATAAAATATTAATAGGGATTAGAGTTGATGTAAAATATTAACGTATTAATATTCCAAAGTAATGTGCAGTTACAATTCATGAATTAGCAATATACAAACATGAGAAGGATAGAATTAGGCCAAATTAATATTAATAATTTCACATCCTATTAAATGAATAATGCTGTACTAGCATTATCTGTCCAAATGTATATTCCACAATAACCACATTTTTGGAGTGAACCTTAAATTGGAACTTTACATTAATAGATTTGAAAATATTGAGGAACCAAAAGAGTGCATTACGACCGAAATTAATTCAAACAATAGCAGAGATAAAAGTTCCAAGTTAACTTTCCATATTGTCAATTTAATTATCCAATTCTTCATCCTTCGGTAGGATTATTTAGTCTTATTCACTTTTTCATCGAGCAACATCCGCTGTATACCCGCCTATGGAATCTTATTGTATTTTTAAAAGATTATTTTTTGATAATGATCCCTATTAAAAAAGGAGAAGTTGTAAAATAAGAAGTCTAGAAATACAGAGGAGTAAAATAAAAGGTGAAGTTAACGCAATCACTTTATCTTGGATATCAGCTCCTTACAATAATTGGAAAACCGGGTTGCAAAAATACAACAATTGACTTCAAATCATCAGTGGCGTCACACCAGGTCAGAAGACAATCCCGCTGATATAATTTCTCGCGGTATTACTCCCGACAATTTAATAATCTCAGCATTTTGGTGGTCAGGTCCAGCATGGCTAAGTAAAACTCCTGATTCATGGCCGAAAAATATCTTTAAATCAAAGAAAGTTATACCCGAAAGAACAAATATTACGTTATTACAGACAGAAATTGCTCATTATGAAATTTTCTACAGATATTCCTCACTATTGAAATTCCAACGCGTAGTAGCTTATTTGTTAATATTTATACACAATTGTAAAAATAATACAATGTCTGCAAGTCTTTCGGTTGACGAACTAATTAACTTCATGCATGTCTTAGTTAGGGTAGCCCGGAAGAGGTAAATCGGCTTAAAGACGACAAATAAATTTCTAAGAATAGCAAGCTCAGTTCATTAAACCAGTTCATATATGAAAGTAGAATAATTAAAGTGCGCGTAGGCCACTATGGATCAAAAATATGCTATTATTATTTCAAACGGGCATCCTTAACTCGTCTCGAGCATATTAAAAATTTTCATGCTGGTCCTCAATCTACACTCGCTTTCGTGAGTCACCCATCTTAGCCTCTCACAGGTAAGAGTACTATCTAATATATCCTTCGCGACTGCGTCAAGTGTTTTAAGGCCAGACCGACAAGCACGTTTAAATGTTCTTGATTTTAGGTCTCTTCTGTTTCAAAATTAATTTTTTTTGATAGTTTTTAAAAGAAATATAAATTTTAATGTTTCGACTTTTCTTTAAGTGTTTATCAATATATATATATATATATATATATATATATATATATATATATATATATATATATATATATATATATATATATATAACTTAATCAATCGAATTATTTGTAGGAATATGAAACACCAAAGAACAAGAAAATGATAAGACATGGCATACCAAACAACAGCAGATGCGCTGGGATTCTTTTGGATATAGACGAAAATGTTTCTCAAATTCAGGATTTTGAAAAGATATGTAATGGACCAAGTAATAGAAATTATTATTACATCTAAGAATGATTACGCCATTAAACCGTGCAATCAAACACGCCCACATACAGGGCATAGTAGGAAGGCAAATTTTAAAAATACTGATACGATTGAAATGAGCAAGTTTTTAAGTTTGTGTTTATGCGTCCGTTCCAGGTAAAATTCTCCAGTATTAGAAAACTTTTTTAAATTGATGCATTACGTTACCACCTAGAATTTCCTCCACAATACCTAGAAGAAGGTTTGAGCAAATTTTGAGATTTTTTTTGTGTAGAAGAAGAAAATTCAAACGACGCTTTGAGGAAATGAATATTTTTCTTCAAGTTTAAAATAATATCTATATTATTTCCGGCAGCATAGATCGTAGAAATAACCTATTATTTTGCTAGTAAAATAATGAACCCTCATTATTGTATTAGTAACAAAATAATGAGAAACAATAGCAACGTCTTATTATGGGCGTTGTAACCAAGTAGACAGGAACTGTCATTTAATTTAATTTGATGTTTGTCAGTTTTGAAAAATGTATTGGAAAAATGTCACAAGAAGAAAAGTTTCAATGTATTATTTTTACGCTTGAAGAAAAAATAGTATATGTCACTCGGATCAGAAGACCCATTGTATGTTTAGCCCAGTTTGCATAGCCTCGGTTAACACCTCGGCAGTGCAAGAATCTGGGCTCAACAATAATGATAGCTTTCTACTCCTAGTAACATAATGTACTATTCTTGATTTGCTTATACAAAAGTTTTTGTTATTTATTTATTTTTGTTTTATTATAAACTAACATTTCTTACTTAGTCTTTTGAGTCCGCTGGCGTAATGACGATTATAGCCGCAATCTAATGAAAGGTGCTGAATTAATCAAAATTAAGTTCATTTAAGCAGAAAAAGTCAAACTATACTTTTAATGTTCTAAAAATTACAAAAACAGATAGTGTTAATTTTCGACTTTCACTTGTGCCTACTGTCCGTGAATGTGTTTTTGATTGTGTATAATATATAATTTTGAGCAAAACTCGCTATAACCCGCCTATGGAATCTTTAGGTATTGTTATAAGATAAGAGTAGTTGTAAAAAGAGAAGAAATAGAGAAAAATACAGAGAAGTAAAATAAAAGGTGAAGTTAACACATTCGTTCATTTTTACTATCCACTGTCCAAATCAGCTTAACCATTATTATAAATAAAAATTCTTTTATTTTCTGAACGTACGATTATATAACAATATCTAGGCACAAAAATGCGTTATTTGCCCAGCAATGATGGCGTCATGGAAAATATGAGTAAAGAGAAAAATTCACAACATAAAATCGCCTAGTATTATATAATTTATATTCCTATGTTCTCGATTTTAGGTCTCTTCTGTTTAAAAATTAGTTTTTTAAATAATTTTTAAAAGATAGATAGAGATAGAAATTGACGTTTCGAATTTTCTTTGAGGCTTTATCAACATATGATATTGACACTTACCATTTGCGAATTTATATTGATCAAATTTTATCTATATTTTAAAAATTATTAAAATAACTAATTTTAAAACAGAAGAGACCTTAACATATTTAAAGGTCTAAGAAATAAGAAATTAAAGAAAAGTATTATATAATTAGGTTAAGGATATATAATTAAAACGCTATATGTATCTACGCTGAAGCTGCATTTTTCCGTATTAGCCAAATCAACCTTTCAACGAATTTGGTCCAACCCATAAGAGGTGACTGACTAACACAGTAATAATATTAGTTATTTATAAAGTTATAAATCAAAAATATATGTCAATGCAATAAATAATCAAAATGCCCATCGCAAATTTCTTATCATTCTTTCTATATACCTCGTTAGGTTCAGATCGTTAAGTTAACTCCTAGCAATAATAAATTCTTCGCTTTTTGTTATAATTAAAATGTGATACCACAAATTGTCGAGGTGCAGCTACCTCAGCAAAATCCCCACCCCCTTCTGTGCCCTTACGAAATCAGGCCATCATTATGCCTTTTATCCTCAACACTGTACTATTTGACTACATCAAATCAATAGGTAGCATCGTCTCTCCTAAAAATGTTATTTTCGCATCCAGAATATCACACGGACACATATGCATTTATTTATCATCGACGACTCTAGTCAACGAACTTTTAAAAACCAACCAAAGTATCCTAGTTAATTCCAATTTGATCCATATACGTCGGCTTATATCTCCAACCAAAAGAATACTTCATCAGTCATGAAAATGCAACACACAGAATATTCATTTCTACCGACAAACTTGAATGCTTTCTCTGCAAACAGGCTGACCACACTGCTGATGCATGCCCCAACACTCCCATCCCTCAAGATCCCTCTCCCAAATCAAATAATTCGGTCAATCTGATCCCCACCTCCTGTGCTGACCCTACTGTCACTACTAATACTTCGGTTATTCCCATAGTATCCTCGGAGGACACCCTTTCTCATTCCCCCCCCCTAATTTCCTTACCAAAAACTAGCGAAAAACGTCCCCGTTCAAATGACAGCAGCCTTGACTCGCCACAGTCTATATCTCCTACTGATCTTCATCCAGATCCAATGCCTCCCCCCGAATTTTCAACATCCAACTCCGGAAATCCTGCGAAAAAGAAGACCAAAAAATCTAAACTTACTAAAAACGATTGTCACTTCATAAGCCCTGAATCACGCTCCGTTATACATAAACAATTCAACGATTCTCCTGAAGCATTTTCCCTTACAGGCACCCAATTTATTGCGTTTCTGGAAAACACGTATGGCATCAATGACCCCCTCCCCGAAGCCAACAAATTTATTTCCGACACAACCCTTCTTCTGAAGGATTTGTCCCTAATTTATCCTAATATAAAAGAAAGATCTTTAAAAAACCGTATTACACCTCTAATCAATAGAATTAACTTTAAACTTCACCCCGAACAAAAAACTCCTCCCGAAATGTCTATTACTGATGATGGGAATACCACTGACTCCTCGACATTATCTCAGTAAATACTCTCTCCCTTCTTCCTAAACAAGTACATTCTCTCTGATACAGTGGAACTGCGATGGATTTTATCCTCGACTAGGAAGAATTCAGAAAATCATTTCCTCCCATAAACATGTCTGTTAAATACTGGAACCAAAACTCACTTTAACATCTCCTCAGGTTCCTTTTCTGCTATTGACCTCAGCTTCTTAGACCCTAAAACTGCACTTTCTCTCTTTTGGCAAGTTTTCGATGACCTACATGATAGCAACCACTTTCCTATTATTATATCCAATCCCTATAATAAAGAAACTGTTGCCAAAAGCTTCTGGCGAATAAAAAATGCAAACTGAGTTTACCTCTCTCTCCGAAGCATACTTATCATCTTTGATTATTTCTACGAATATAAACGATACGCTAGATATGTTCACTAAGAGCATACTTGCGGCTGCCGAGGTTCACATTGGTAAAATGGTCTTTTCCTCGGCATGGCATGGTGGAGTCCGGATTGTGCGAATGCCATACGTGAATCAAAACATGCTCTTAATAGGTTTAGACGTCACAAAACACAAGAAAACCTTATAGCACATAAAAGGCTTGAAGCTAAAGCTAAGTTTATTGTCAAGCAAAGAAAAAAATCTGCTTGACAAAGTTATACTTCATCCCTTACCCACAATACAGACCCCAGTCAAGTTTGGAAAAAAATTGCACAAATCCAAGGCAAAAAAACTAATATCAAAATTCCTTCTTTAATATCTAGTGATCTGCTTATCACCGACAGCCAAAAAATCTCTGACACACTCGCGCAACATTTTAAAGAAAATTTCAGCATCCATAATCCGGCAACCGATTTTCATAACTCATATATTCAGCCCTCCTCCACACTACAGCTAAATCCTCTCGATATTGCGTCTGCCAATGCTCCTATTAGTTTAAATGAACTAAAATTCGCGCTATCGTCCTGCAAAAATTCTGCTGCCGGTCCTGATGATGTCCTGTATATATTTCTAAAAAAACTATCCGACTCGTCCCTCTCCAAGCTACTTGACATCTATAACATTATTTGGAATACTCACCAATTCCCTGATGCATGGCGCAACTCTATAATCATTCCAATTAAAAAAGCAGGTAAATCCACATAATCCCCTAAGTCTTTCCGTCCAATCTCACTTACTTGCAATACTTGTAAACTCCTTGAAAAAATAATCAATAGACTCCTATGGTTCCTTGAAAAATACAAACTTATTCCTGACGCACAATCGGGTTTTCGACGTAATCGATCGACATACGACAACCTTGTTCTCTTGCAAACAGATATCTCCTCTGCATTAAATAACCATCAGGACGTTATTGCAACTATTCTCGACATTGAAGGCGCTTTTGACTCTATATCCAGAATAAATAATGAATAAACTCACTCAATACAATCTACATGGTAACATATTATCATTCACCCATAATTTCCTAACTGATAGAATTTTCAGGGTTTCCGCAAACGGTAAGCTCTCCCTTCCTCATCCACAAAATACTGGGATCCCTCAAGGTTCAGTATTAAGCTCTACTTTATTTATCCTCACAATAAATGAGCTATGTGACAACTTCCCATCTCCCGTAAAATATGTCCAATACGCTGATGACCTAATCATTTATTGCCACGGTAAATACGTCCTCTCTACATGCCAACTGCTCCAGAACGCAATAAATCTACTACAAGAGATATCCCCCTACCTAGGATTATCCTTTTCCCGAAACAAATTCATGCTGATAAAATTCTCTCGAAGAACATCTATTCACTCACCCCAAATTTTCCTTGATAACTCCCCTCTACCTATTGTGAATCAATGCAAAGTCCTTGGTATGACTTTTGATTCTCGACTCAACTGAAATCACCATATTCATGATGTAAAAGGTATTTGCCTAAAGAGGCTGAACATAATTAAAACCCTTAGCCACCTTCAATGGGGTTCCAATGAAATTATACTGCTAAGAGTTTACAGAGCTCTCATACGCTCAAAGCTTGACTATGGTTGTTTTATCTATATGTCCGCTTCCAAGTCTAAAACTTACTTGTTGAACTCTGTACACAACACCGCTCTTCGCCTTTGTCTTGGTGCCTTTCGCTCAAGCCCCGCCGCTTGTGTCAATGTTGAAGCTAATGAGCCACCACTATTCCTAAGACGACAATCTCTTCTCCTGTCATATGCTGCTAAAGTATCTTCCAATCCTTTTAATCCTGTCCATTCGCTATTTACCACCACTTCCGTACCCAACAACTCACGAATAACTGTAAATTTAATCCCTCAATTGCTCACACCTCTACTCCAAAATACCAACCTCTCGTTGACCTTTCCACTTTCTTTGCTTTCTTCTCCCCCGTGGATAAAAAATATTCCTATAGTAGATACATCACTAACCATCTACAATAAACACGAATCCCCTAGCGTTCTTGTAGAGAACGCATTCTTGGAAATTATACATAAAAATTCCTTCGACCTAATTCTCTATACGGATGCCTCCAAAGCTGAATCCGGTGTGGGTTGCGCAGTCACTACAAACCAAGAACTCATAAGTTCTTTCCGTTTACCCTCGACGTGTAGTGAACTGTACAGTATCCTTCAAGCCTTCAAATATATTTCTTCTCCCCATAAACATTTCGCCATATGTACTGACTCTCTTTCATCCATACAGTCCATCTCAACCATATTCACCGACCACCCAATAGTCCAAAACATTCATGACAACTACCAAACTCTCATTGCTCTTGATATAACAGTCTCTCTCATCTGGCTTCCATCGCACACTGGAATTGCTGGAAACGAATTTGCCGATCGCCATGCCAAAGAAGCCACAAAAAATCATTTTGAAATCCCAGTACAGCTAGACAATGATCTGAAGATTACTTTCAAACACCTCACTAAAAAATCTTGGCACGATACATGGAGGAAGAGCACTACAGCACTACATCAAATCCACCCAACTACTTCTCACATTTCCCTAAACTTTCTGAATAGGAGAGAAGCTGTGACAATAAGAAGACTTCATCATCAACCACACGAAACTTACTCACGGCTATTTCATGTCGTCAGAAAGTCGTCCTGTCTGCCGAACTTGTCAAGTTCCTGTGACTGTTAAGCACATCCTCACCGAATGCAGAGAATATTCCACCTCATATCAACAGTTTGATATGAAAACCAACTTCCAGGAGACACTTAACTGCCCGACGGAAATAAGGAAAATCGTGCAGTTCCTTAAAGCCACCAAGCTGTACAAGAAAATATAATTTAATTTATACATTGTAACAGATTTTATTTTTTGTATGTAACTGTATTTAACTTTAATTTTATTTTCATTTAATTCGAATGTATTTAACTTATGATTGTTTTTTTGTGCCAATGACCAGCGCTGTCGAGGCACGTTAAACTGAAATAAAAAAAAATTTCTTATCTTAAATAAAAACATCTTCGAGGTTATAACGAGTGTTTTCAAAAAGATAACCCCGTAAATGATCCCCAAATGTTTGAATGTTGACCAAAAGCGTGCAAGTGTAGAAGCATCGCGTTCGATCTGTGCTGTGATGAGATTTGGGTTCATTTCTACGATCCAGAAACAAAGCAACTATCGATGGAATGGCGACACTCTGGCTCTCCAAAACCTAAGAAGTTTCGAGTCCAAAAATATACTGGAAAAGTTCTTCCTTCAGTTTTTTGGGATTGCCATGGAGTAATCATGATTGATTTTTTGGATAAGGGTAGAACAATAACTGGATATTACCATTCGACATTACTGACCACTCTACGGGAAAAAATTGAAGAGGAAAGATACGGAAAGCTATCCAAAGATGTTTTGTTTTTGCAGGACAACGCCCCTGCACACAAATCTCATGTTGACATACAAAAAATTCACGATAGGGTTTGAATTACTAGAATACCCCCCTTATTCACTAGATTTGGCTCCGTCCGACTATCATCTCTTTCCTCAACTGAAAAAAAGTTTAAAAGGTCGTAAATTTTCTTCCAACGAGGAGCTAATAAAAGCTGTGGTGGTCTGGTTTTGAGAACAAGAAGAAACATTTTTTTTGAAAGATCTAGAGACGTTGCATGTTCGCTACATTACATGTGTCCAATTAAGAGGAGAATATGTTGAGTGATAAAATATTTTGACATTGAAATTTGGTTTGGTTCTATAGTAGGCTGAGAATTGTTCAATATATCCTCGTATCCCAAATATTTGTTTTTATATCTGCCCAAACAGTAACTTCAAATAAGTGTTGATTATGTTGACTTGTGGAATCTTAAACAACAGTAGTATGCATTATGAGAGTTGAATATACCTTGTCGCGTAAAGGTACACAATATACTGTAACTGTAATGATAAAGATGTAGCTGCTACTCCTTAAGTATCCTCCAAGTATTTGAAGAAGACATAGCTGTTCTTCCAGGGATCTTTTGTGGAGCCATCTATGAGAGTCATATTTAAAAACAAATTAATAGAATATATTAGCTTCCAAAATATATTCGAATAAAATTCCATTGCAATGTTGACAATAGTTTTGGCAAAATAAAAAAAATCCCCTCAATCTTAATAGGACAAGGACACGAAATTTTGTTACTAAGCAAACCTCAATTATTTTTCAGTTTTCTACCTATCCTGAAGACGGAGACACCTTTTTTTGTTTTTTGCGATTTCGAAATTCCACAACCAATCAAAAGTTGCAGTATTCGATAAAAATTTCAAAAAAATTTTAAATTGTCTACTTGAGTTACCGCATGTAGCTTAAACTAAAAAAAAAGATTGAAATTAAAAAAAAAAATTAAAATTGTTTAAAATATATTTTTTTCTGTCCACTTGCAATATAACTATTCTATATAATGGGTGTTTATATTATCCTTAGTTAAAATCTTAGGCCTGGAAATCCTGGAATATTGCAAAATCAGCCATTAATCTGATATTTCAACTATATTATAATTTGAAATATCTTGGTATAGTCATACTGTTGTTCCTCATTTTTTTTTTGTTGGGAGCGGATTGTTGAACAAGTTTTTCTTCTAATTAGAAGATAGTAAACTTGTGTTCAGCTTTTAGCTCTTTGCAAAAAATGAAACTACCCAGAATGACTATGAGGAGGTGGCTGCAAGTTCTTAAAGTTCCATACTCATCCAACCATCCAATTGTAGGAAGAGTTTTATAGTATATTTACAATGTACATAACACATTTATATTTGAAAGTAATTGAACAGCCTATAAACTTGAATGAATTTAAGTTTACTCATAATCATGAGGCATTGGTTTAGATTCCCTTTTGAAGTTGAACGATGGCATAACTGATCTTGAGAGCATTGTTGATCTTATGAAACCATCTATATATTCTTCCCCACAAACCTTTGTACAAGACGCTGTTACCAGTTGTACTATTCTTTCCAAACTTTTTGTATGGCTAGGAAATTTCATCAGTTTTTACTAAGGCAACACTTACAAATTGGTTGTTCTAAACTTTAATTTGAAACATTGTTCATTGCTGGAGAAGGTGAAAGTTTGTACTGAGATCAGTCAATAAGTTCAATATTCCTCTTAATCATAGGATCAATGATCCAGCCAGCCAACCCGAGAACCCAACGCGGCACAGACTTTACCCATGTCTCTCTGCTCCGTTGAATGGTTTCATTATTTTTACTTATGCACAGCAATAAAATCATTTTAAGTGTCTTAAAACATACATTTAAATGTCTAAAATTTGGGAATAGTTCCAACATTTTAAGCAAAAATTACAGTACGAAAAAACGATTTAAAACTGATAGAAAATGTCAAAATCAACCTTTTTAATTCATATTCAGGAATTGTGCGCAAACTACAGATGCTTGAAAAAATTAGAACATTGATATTTTGAAGAAAATATATTGCAGAATGTTATTTTATTACAATTTTTTAGAAATAAATTTTTAATTACATTTATTGTTCAAACCTTAAGCTACATGCGCGAACTAAGGTGACAATTTAGATTTTTTGTCTTATTTTTACCGAACTCTACGTAAAAAAACTGCAACTGATGAATGGTAATGGAATTTCGAAATCGCAAAAAGGTTTTTTTCGAAGCACCCTAGTCTATAGATGATGCTTTATATGTCTACCATGTTCAGCTTTGCTAAACCGCTTATTTATTTTACCAAACTTTTATCTAAGCAACAAATTCGGAAATTTCTTATCTAATAGAGGAGCTATTATTCGGGTTGTACCTTCATAATCATTCATTTGGTAGCTACCATTTTATCATATCTGTTGAATAAGCATTTATCTGATTTAATTATCAAAGATTATAACATTGACAATTTGTAATTACACAAGTCACCGATTCGTTTAAAACAAACTAAGACTACATCGGAAACAATTGAATGTATTTTGACTAGTGTCTCGAAAAATATTGTTATGTTTTTTGCTTACTTTTATCATCAAAACCGAAATAAGAAATTGGTTTTGATAACATTGTACTGAATTCTGATAGTCGGATGATCTAGTTTTTTCAATTGTTGATTATTAAGAGCATTTGAAAGCGATAAAATGTTTAAAAAAAGAACGAAAGAGATAGTTTGAAAGATGATCATCCCAAACTTTGGGGATCATAATTCTAATGTCGAATTATAGTTGAAATATCAGAGTTAGTGAATTTTTTAAAATATATACAATTAGGCGATCTTAAAAAACAGCTGATTTACGTCAAAATGACGGTCGTGTTGTGAACAATATTGATTTTTTCTTATGTACCCATGCTAGCTTTTTTTGTAAAGTGAGAGGTGATTTGTATGGTTTTCTTGTTTGTAGTATTAAGAGTATTCTATAGATAATTCTTAAATCTAATATAGTGAAACTTATGAAGCTGAAACTGAGTATTTTCCGATTTTATTTTAATCAGTCTGCTCAAAAGCTTCCAACAAATATACAAAATTTAGTAAAATCGTATCAACTTACTTAAATTTTGGGAATTTTTTGGACATTAGTTTCTACTGTTGCGTTATAGTTTGAATAGTAAGTGAGTACATTTTAAGGTTGGAAAGTGATAGTCTATTTGCAGCTGAAAGGTATAAGAACAAACGACGTGGAATTGACTCGTTTTTATTAGATGAAAAGAGCTTTAGTCAAAATTCTGCTTTTTTCCACTACTTTCCAATACGGACATTGTTGCATATGTGGTATTAACAACTAGTTTCTTCATTCAGACACAAAATAAAGCATTTTAAAGTTTAAGGTGTTTTAAATACTTCCAAACTGAATTTGTAACACACTGCTGTGTTCTGTTGAAGTTTAAGAGCAATATTCTTGTTACTGTCATGTGTATGGTTTTGTGTATAATATTCTTTATTTGTACGATTTTGTATGGTCACTCTTCTTCTCTTCGATTGGAGTGTCTTTTTTTCTTAAATCTGCCATCTTTTTCTCCAACTCATTGTTTTTCTGGTCCATCTGATTTTTCATCGTTGTCATTTTGTTCTCGATATCCGATTTTAGAAATGATATTTTGTTTTCTACGTCAGTGGCAATGTCGGTTTTCAACGATAAAATTTGGGCAGAAATTTTTTCGTCAATATTGGTCGAAATATCATTTTTCTTAGTCGAAATATCGTTTTTCATTTCAGAAATTGATTAAAGTGAAAGACTCGTCTTCGAATAGATAAGTTTCTGGATCAAATCTGTCACTTACTAGAACCACTTTGAGTCTTTGTACTAATAGCTCTTCTTAACTGACATTTCCAACTCGCAATTCTCCAGTTCGGCTTTCCGTCCAGTTACTTTCAGGTCACTTAGTCTCTTGGTCATGTTCATGTCACTATTTATTTACAATACCCCACACCTGACAACAATGTAATGTTTTTCTTATTTATTTGTACGATTTTTCGTCGTAGGGTGAATTCACAGACACTTATCACTATCACTTAACTAACTTAAATAATTAATTTGAATTTTCTGAGTATTTTGCTTGTTCCTTCAATTTAATACGACTTTTTATTATAAACTGAACTAAACTGCGTTATATAAACTTATTTATATATCACAAATAGAATTCTCCAAACTTCTACAACATAAAAAAACAAAACAAATAAATAAATGCACCTTCCTAGAAATTATTCAAAAGAAACAATGTAAATAAACTTTAAGTGGTAGGACCGGCTCTATGGCGGAGACACTTTCGTAACAATATGAGTAAAGTTACCAAACCCTAAAAAGATCGCAGATGAATATAAAATGAAAGTTACAATGAATAATTGAAACATAATTCGTTTAAATCTGGGGTATATATGTAAACGAAATAAACTAATGCCAGGCCTGGTCCTCATACCACTTCAACAACAAAACGAGTAAATTATTAAGAACTACTCATACTTCTAATATGATTTTAATGATATTTTTTTATTCCATTTTACCTATGTTAAACTCTGTGTAATAGTAGTATTGTGAAACGGTAACAGAAACAAAAGCATTACATCTTAATGGTTAGAAGCCTAGCCAAGTAATAGATATACAGAATCAAAATGACATAACGAGATATTTAATGAAAAAAAAGTAAACTAGCACATATCATGAATAAAAAGGCTACAATCAGGGAATAAATTGGCTAAAAAATTTGAGAACTATTGATATGATGCATTAACCGAAGAAATGAAATTACAAAAAAAAATCAAGAAAGAGTGAAGAAAATGGAGAATATTGTAGTGGCATATGGAATAATAATAAAGCATCTACAGACGTGGAGTAATAATGAAAAAAATCGAATACAAAAAAAGCAATTAGGAAAGACTGTCAGACGGATGACGATGATAGAAATAATGGAGAAAAATAAATACAAAATGGAATGCACAAGTGGAAGATTACTTGGAATTTTAGAACATTAATATGATAATGGAATCTATTTATAATAATCGACACCAACGCCATAGTAGGGGCAGATAATAAAGAATAAGACTTAATGTGAAAATAAGGAGAAGAAATAGGATGTGTAATGATGATGATAAATATCAATGAAATCAAGAGGATATTAAAAGAATATACGAAACAAACGGAAATTTTGTAAGGACTTGGAATGAAACAGACCTAAATACTGAGCTTTGGAGCTACTTTGAATAAATAGTAATTGAAACGAGGGCAATATATAAAACTTATAAAATGAACAAAAATTGTTTGGTGAGCAAACGCGATAGAAGAAGAAATAAAAATTAAACTTCTATCCTGCTGATCCTAAATGTAGACAAAAAAGAAAAATAGAGAAAATATTTCTGCAAGCTACTCATTACAAAATAAAATAAATATATTACACACAGACTGAAGTTCCTTCCAACCTATAATTCCATTTATAATAACCAATAATAGGTTCATAGTCTCTTTATATTATATCCACGTGTCTTGGAGCTGGTTGGAGGTAACTTGGAATATTCTGGTTCAGTTAGGAGTCAACTGGATATGTATTTTTAAAAAGCGCGGTCGTCGTGATTTTTTGCTACATCTATTGGCCGCTCTTATACGTATAATTCTCGATATTTGACTTTTTGATAGTTGTTATTATTCGAGTGAATTCGCTTTTTTGCTAAGAAATCAATTATTTCGACTTTATCGAATCCCTTGTTAATATCAATAAGAAGTTTAGTTTAAACTTGTGATTTTTGATCTTGATAAATTCTGATTGAGATTATTTCTCTTGGTAAAAATTTGTGTTTTGTACAGCACTATTATTTAAAAAATTTATAATTATTATAGATCCATCGCATATTAGCATATATAACTAAATAGAGATTATTTTATTGCGAAAATTGAGCAATTTTTGGAGTGAAAACTATGAACAAATTTATTTTAGCTTGTTATATATTTATTTATTTAGCTTATAAGAACATATAAGGACACAAATTTTCCATTTAATTTGGTAGCGAAGATTTAAACAAGTTCAATCATTATTTGTACAAATATACTTTCTTAATTCAATTATCCACATCCTTTCAATTTTCCATCAACCACGTCACTGCATCCACCATAAGAATAGCGAAGCTACAACCTCAACTCTGTGGTGGCTTTCTTAATTAGAACCGAGCAATTAAACAGGAATTATTGTGGAATGCCTTCTTATTTCTTCTCAGAATTTTAGTTGCTTTTGTAATCAGCATTTCTTTTGATTCAATTTCGGATTAAATTGAATTCAGTCTTTTAACTCTTTCTCATTTTCTTTTCAATATTATAAATTAAAAACGAATTAAAAGCTATAAGGCAAATATAAGCATTAGATTATGAGAACTCCCTTTCACGCAATCCCATTCCTAAATAACTAAATAGATTCAACAAGAATATAACGAGTGGCATTTAATACTCCGTAACTATCATGAATTTGAACACATAGGGGTAAATTTTTGGTAGGTTTTGAATATATTTCTATTTAATCAAATAATTCAACCTCTAACGAGACCATTAATTAGTTTTTTTGAAAAAATTGCATCATACGCTTCGAAAAATAAAATCCGTTGTATGAACTGGCTGTCTCGTATTATCTTTACAAGTAAAATTCCGCTTTTTTGATAAGATAGTTAAAAAAAGTTCTTTGTACTGCATTTCTAATATCGTATAAAAAAACAATTAATTTACTACCCCTCCAATTTTACTTTCAATAAGTTAAAATACATGGAGAGTTTTGACGAGTGAAAGTTCTGATATATTATGGATGTTGGCGTTTCTGCCTTGTTAAAGATATTCAAACTTGAGTTTTAATCAGTCATAGGGAAGGTATATCAATATTTAATTGTGAAATAAGAGGAAATTAAATTCGAACGTGCGTTGATAGTTTGGATGTTCATGGTTGCTCATTACAGTACTAACATATGACAATGTTAGTTATTGTTTTTTTTAGCTAGTGACGACTTTCCTAGTTCTAATTGTAAACTTTCGATGGGAGATGTTCTGTAACTGAACCTGCGGTGTTCTATGTTGTTGTGTTTTAAGGTGAGATATGGAGCCATTTATCCTAACTTGAAAACTTGTATTATTCCAAAAATTGTGAATGAAAGCCAGCATGTGTCCATCTATGTTCTATTTTTTTAAGGTTTTTACTATATCAGGCCTCCATGCGGTATCAAAGGCTTTGTTTATGTCAAAAAATACAGCTATGCATTTCTGATTGTGTGCTAAAGCCTCATGTATATCCCTTTTTAGATCTATAATTGTCGATTATGCTTTTGTGTTTTCTAAAACCAGTCTGCTCTGGTGTTATCATATTTCTTCGTTCTAGTTCCCAAACAATTCTGTTATTAATTATTTTTTCTAACAATTTACACATGGCGTAGCTTTAGGATATGGGTTCTGAAGGTATATTGTCTGGACTTGGGTTAGAATCGTCAGCAGAAATAAGGGCTTGGTTAAACTCAGTATTTAGGAAGGGTTTGTTGATGTCCTTCCCTATATTGTCGATGTGAAAGTTATGAAGACTGCTTTTATTATTTTCAAGAAAACTGTGCTGTGAAAGCAGCCTCTCTGGATTGTTTTGCGTTACTAATAATTTGTCCGTCATGTTCTAAGGCCGCAATTTTCTAATATGATTTGTAACTGAATATTTGCCTAATTTGTTTCCTAACAGTACTAATATTGGTTGTCCTATTTATATTTTGTATGTATGCCTTCCATGATTCCCTTCCACTCTTTTTAAGTGTATACCTCTCCTTAGCTCTTAGATTCTTGAAATTTGTTAGATTTTCAGGGGACTTTTGATTTTATTGCGATTCATTGCTGTTTTACTTGCGTTTATGGTCCGTCGACATTCGTCATTCTACGAAGTACTGGATTGAGACTTTTTATGGTTTCCGTCATTCCATACTGTTATTTGCGGCTAGTTTGATCAAGTTGGTAAATTTATTAAACGTTTCATCGATATCATTTGTTATTTAGTCTGGAGTAAGTAATGTTTCCATATTCTCAGAAAACAGAATTTTAAAGACACCTTTTTTGTAAAGGGTCAGTATTTTCTGCGTTAGTTTTAATGTCATTATTGGGAAACGATCGTTATCCTAGAGGTATGATACTATTTCCCAATTAAACAAAGGAGTAATAGCAGGGTCACATATTGCTAAGTCTATAGCAGACGATGTCCCATTTTATGAGTTGAATCTCGTATTAGATCCGTTGTTAAGCAAGGTGAGATTGTAATCATTAATAATTTCCTCAATCAAGTTACCTATATCATCCTGGTTTTCTGATCCACATAGTATATATAAATATAAATATAAATAATATAAATAATGCAAATATTTATTTTAGATTCATAGAAAACAGTAACCGTAACTGCTTCTAGATCTGTGTTTACATAAATTTAATTCGATTGAATATTATTTTCGATGTATTTGACAATACCTCCCCAACTCCTCTCTCCAGTGGGTCTATTTTTATAGAACACGGTATAGTTTTTCAGGTTATGTACGACCTTCTGATATCTTCTTAATCGTTTTTAATCTTGGTTAGGTGAATTTTCAGGGATGTGTTCATGATTTAGGGATACATTTTTTCCAGAATATCAATAAGAGACTCAAAATCTGCAGTACAATTTCTTATTGTACTTATTGGCTCAATTGAACCATGAATATTGGTGATTGAATCTGTCAGTTGATCATAATTTGATATTAGCTCATCTATGCGGATTAGAACATTTTCTTTGTTTTTTCTAGTCCAATTTTCTTGAGTTTTCTCACTCTAAGCTGTTTGAGAGTTTTAAAAGTTGTTTCTCCTTCAGTAAATTTATGTTGTATTGGGGGACTTTCAAATCCGTTGATTTGTTAGTTTCTGTGTGATAATTTTTAATTACCACATTCTGATCTGTTTCAATTTCAGTTGAGTTATTGGTGGATTGCAGTTGGAGTGTTGGAGGAATGATATTAATTTGCACTGGTGGTATAGAAGTAGTAGTGTTAACTTGGGCTTGGGGGCAAAACCAGAGGTGTTACTCTACTGCTTATATGAGATTGGGAGTTAATTTGACTGGAAGGACAGTTGTATGCATTGCGACCTAGTTGCTTGCATTTATAGCAACCCTGACCATCTAAATTGAGAAAAATCCGATGATTGGTTGTTTCAAATTGTATAAGGAAACTGTCTGGAACGATAACGTTATTTGGTGGGTTATATAGCTGGACGTCGAAAACTGAGTATTGGCTGTAGGCAGGGTCAGTAACACCAATTGTTAGGATTGTTATATTTGACATTAGTTTAATCCAATATTTTCTAAATGTGCTTGGATAATTTCGTTAGGGATTGAATAGTAAACATTTGAAATTATAAGTTTTTCTGCTGCGGTCATCATTCTACGTGCTTTGATTTCTTGGCTGTTAATAGTTATTTCCCTTCCATGATCTTCCAAAAATTTGTCTACCATCTATTTCGATGATAAATATATGTAAATTCTGTCGTTGGCCATGCATGAAACATAAAATATATTTCTTGGTGACATAAATGGACCTTTGTACACATAATCTTGGAATTTGATTTCATTAATTGCCGACAAAATATTAGCTTGTTCTTTTGGTGGGTAATTTGATCTTTGATTTTGTACTAGTAGGCTTGAATATGATATTTCGGCTTCTGGGGTCTGCATTATTTGTTGTGAAGGTCCAAACACCCTCAGTACTGATGAAATACCCATTCGTTTTGAGGAATCAATTTCCATCAAGTTCAAAATCATTCTAAAATCTCGATCCCAGATGGTTAGCTTAACTTTTAGTAGCCTGAAAACCGCCAAATTTTTGCACAATTTTGCAAGTTTTCTGATGAAGCGTCGGATCGAAAATGTCATTCCATTTAAAAATATAAAAGGACTAAATTCTGCGTCGGCTGGATTTAAATCAAATTCGGTGTAGTGGTATAGCCAAAATCCAATGTTGGAAACGTATAAAATTTCGGTGCAACCGAGCATTATGCGGCTTTCCAAGACCATATGTGTTGAAAATAGATACTCCTATGCCAAAATCCATGAAACAAAATTTGTAAGGAATAAAATTTCACGATTTCTTAGTTTGTACATACATTCGTTTAACATAAGAAATTTGGCATAAATTCGAAATCGTTTTTTCAATGTTTTGGGTAGTTTTGTGTCATTTAAGGTAAAAAATATCAACATTTTGCACTAAAGCAGCACTTCTTATTGCTTTGCATTGTTAAAGGTATATGCATAACCTAAGTAGAATTTCGAGTGGTATAAATGAAAATTAATATTGAGTCTATCAAAATTCTTTATTACCATTAAATCGTTAATAAGTATTATTATTATAATTCTGATTCATTAAACTTCCTCAGCAATTTGCTAGGAAATTTTTACCTATACTTTGGACGTTGAAATGAGGCTCGACGGGTGGAATGTACTCTGCAAGAGGTAAATGATAATACAATACACGAATGTAAATCACATACATTAAGGTTTTCAGGTTGTTCCTACCTTCCGTAATAGATGCACTGTACCGAAGATAGCTACCTGTTGGATCTTCTCTTCTTATTTCTCGTAAAGTTAAAATCTGGATTTTTCAGTGTCCTTATTTCATTAATTTTATCCTTTGCTTGGATATTTTTGAGTGCTGCAGTTGAGGTGGTATAATATGATATGGATTGAGCAGAAATTTCAAGATCATGTTAATGTCGATTTTATACAGTTCCTATGAAAAAAATTTTTTCACTTTGTTAAATCTCTATTGTTTTCTGATTTAAATTTTTCAAATATTTGCAATTTCAGTTACTATTATAGCTGTCATCCATATAACAGGAAAAGAAAGAAATATCTATGTGAAGTTTTTTCAAGTTTTCATATCACTTTATATCCGTGACCCAATAGTAGAAGAACTAGTTTAATTATAACTATATTTCATCTAATTTCACTTGCGATGTGAGCTAAACAATTTTACAATAAACTCGCATCGAGACATTGTTTGCGCTTCTTTGACTTTTGCCGCATTTTTATTCCAAATTTTTTTAAAAAATTACAATTGGGATGTATGTAATGAAATTTGATTCTGTGTTTTTAAAAGATTTAGTGTTAATTTGGGTTTGCGAAAGGAATTTGAATACAATTAGAAATAGGTTTTTAAACTTTTAATGTTAATTTTGGAGATAGGGCATTTCAAATTTGTTGAATAATGAATGAATGATTTTTTCCTCAACATCCATTAAGGTTATAGTTCTATTTTTAATTAAAATTTATAGGAACCTGTTTTTTCTAATTCGTCTCAATCTTCTGCTAATTCCATTATTTTATCTTGTGATGATGTAATACGAGATTTTGTGGATTTGAATTTTCTGTTACACAAATTGTCTAGTTCATCGTATATTTAATATCTTCTTGTTTTTTAATTTCAATTATTTACAAAGTTAATGATAAATTACTCAAACTAGATAATATTTTATTGAATAAACTTATACTTCCAAAACGTTGAAGAAGACTTTGTAAGTACGAATTACCGATAAATATTTATTTTTTAAGAGCTATTTCCATTTTTCCATTATTATGTAAGGAAATACAAACGGCTCGAACATAAATACGGTATTCATAAACATATTATTAATACACTTCAAATATATAGGTATTAGTATAAAATATGAAAACTTTTTCAATTTAAATGTAATTTTTTTGTTGATGTATTTCCAGCTTGTTCAGCTTATTAGAAAAAGTAAACACTTTATCATTAAATGTATCAATATCAAAAACTAAGTTGAAGGAGTTACAGCAACTGTGCAAGGGAGAATTTTTATAATAATTATTATTAGGAAATATTTTTTTGCAGTAGTTTATGAATTTATTTTAGATTCGGTCAACTCTATCAATATATTCCAGATATTGAGGATTCCAAATTATTGACTAGAAACTTATCACAGTATTCACATTCAGTCATAACAAGTCTTGATAAAAAAGCTCTAAGACAAATAAGTATTAAAAAAATTGACATGTGAGAAATGATCAAACACGGCTGATTTGTTGCAGTCTCTATAGTTACTATGTATTTTGTAACACTTAATAACTAGGCTACAAAAAACTACGTTTACATCATTCACATGAGGACTGCTTCCAAAAAATGGGAGTGTGTCCTATCAACATTTTTCGAATAGTTATTTATTAGGTGAGAGGAGGTATCGTTTTTTAGGTCAAAGATTCCACTTTTTGTAAAAACTCAGAAATTATAACATTATATTCCCTAAATATATATACATCTTGAATCAATTGTATCATATATTCGAACTCCTGAAATGTCAAAGGATAATTAACTTTATATTTTTTGAGTGGATGTGATATCGTTGTGAACAAATATTCTTATCACAATGTTAAAGATAGAAAATAACAATGGAGCCAAATTCGAAAACCCAGACATACGTTGAGTAGAACTCATATAGGCCTCTAAATGTATACTTCCTTTAAGAACTACAAATTTCAGGATAAAATAATAATACTAATTTCACACCCTATAGATCTGGAGATCAATAGAAGTGAGGGGTTGAAAAGAAGTCATTGATAGCCAAAACATATAAAGGCAAAGTAAAAAATGGGTACTGGTCCTTAAATTGAATAAAAACGTTAACCAAAACATTTTATTGTAATAAATACCTAACGTATGCATTTCCATAAAAATGATTCTTAACGTTTCGACCTAACTTTATTAATATTTTCATGATTATTAAATTTGTTCATAGAAATAGAAAATTCCGCAGTTTGCACAGATATATGCCGCGTTTGGTGAGCAACATCTGTCATTTAGTTGTCAGTTCACCTGGCCTGCCTTCTTATATTTTAAAATGGATTTAATATCGACCAAATAATTTTTCTCACTCAATTTTTGATTAGAAATATTGTTTCCCAAAGCCACCAGTTTAAACTGAATTGACTTTATCAACTGTATCGAGAAAGTAAAGGCAACTGAATAAGTTTAAGTCTGCAAAAGATTGTTTCCTGTACTTTCCGTCTCACACAAATCAACAACCAACAACCAACTACCAACAACCCTAATAACTCCTTTTATATGACACCTCTTTTTTTCGTTTGAAAATGGTATTCATGGGATCTATTTCTGAGAATTCTTTGTGATTTTTATAAGAGGTTATATTTAAAGGCGACACAATATTTTTGACAATACTCTAGCTTTGTCTCATTCTTCCTTCTCTTTCAAATTGGATAATTAAAATATCAAATTATGCTACTGCCAAGCTTCACTGATTTTGGGTTTTGAGTTTTTATGATATCTGCAATATAACATTTGTATAAAACCTTCTCCATTAGAAAGAAACATCTACATCCCTGTATTCTCGACTCAAATCGTTTTTAATTAAATGCAGGAAATTATGGGGCGGAAAGGATTTGCTACTTTTAATTAAGTAACCATGTTTAAAACGAAAATATCTTGATGGAGAATCTTTTCTTCGGTTTTTCTTTATTGTATGCAAGAAATTAACGGGCAATGAGAAATAACTGAAATAAGTGAAAATTTTTTGCACAATCCGATAATTAAAATATTGTGTGGAATAGAAACCGAAATAGTGAACGTAGAGGTCTACATACTTCGTAATTTTATTGGTTTTAGTAAAATTACGGCTGGAAAGTGAATGATTTGTGAAAAAATATTCCCCATTGGGGAAGATAAAATAAGATTCCCCTCTTTCTGGCTTACATTTCTCCTGTCTGCTGGGGGCTTAATATTGAGAGAAGGATGCGTGAAATTCTATGTTTACATATAATAATAAGAGTGGTACATTTTTCAAATACAACTCTCTAAAGATGAATGTTTTATGAAAAGTGAGATCAATATATGTTCCTATAGTTAGACTGTCAAGATCTTCCAAAACTGTACGAGAGTTGGTCTTTATTCAGATCTATTCAAACACAGCCTACATGTCTACACATTCTACACTGTCAAATTCTACCTCATATTATCTTTCTGTATCAACCAAATATTTGCGTTGGGACTCTTTTGAATGCAAATATCTAATCATATGTTCAAACTTGTCAGTTTCTAGTCTGGGTCTATAAATGATAGGTTAAAATGAGACATTATGATAGAAATGGGTATCAGGTGGAACAGTGGAATCAGTTTTCGTATTTCAACCAAGGAAAGTTTCCAAATTTCTGGATGAACGTAGCTCGCAGTATCATCAGTGTTTGAACAATCAGTTCTCAATGGTCGACTTTTTGGAACAGAACGATTACAGTTAAAAAATTTTTCTCGGCTTTTTTTCTGTATCTGCTATTTTTTTAACGCTGATTTTTACTAAAAAAATAATAATCCTGTTTTTTGTGTTCTTATCAGCATCCGATATGATGAATTTCCAATTTATATATTTCAGAATATACAGGACGTTAGTACTTTTACCTCCATTTTGTGAGAATTGTCTACAGAGGTCGGAATAAGTCAGGCAACAAATTTGCATTAACAAAAAAAACTACAGCAACAAAATGAGTTTATTGAAAGAAATTACAAGAGGGATTCAAGAAAAGGTTACTGTAAGTGTTTAAATTGATGCTCATCTTGATCAATGCATTTACGACAAAGTTTCTCAACGGAGAGGTAGGTCCAATAAAGCATGTCAAGCTTTCAAGAGTTCCAAATTATTCTTGTATTGCAGTTCGGAGGTTGGGAAGGGTGCGAGGTCCTCTTACAAAGACGCGGTCCTTGTGAAAGCCCCACAGGAAGAAATCACAGGGTGTCAGGTCGCATGTCCGTGCGGGCCACTCAACGAATCCTCGTCTGACAATCCATGCTCTAAAATGAACATGAAGGTATTCCCTCACACATATAGCCTATTGCGGCGAAGCTCCATCCTGCATGAAATTCCAGATAATTTTGGCCTATCACGCGACCTTCACAGAAGTACGGCCCACGAGACCTCCCGCATGGATACTTGCCCACACCCACACACCGCTGGGCAGGTTTAATTCTTCAACAATGAAGACGCAACTATTCTTGTCGCTACAATCCACTCAGTTATGCCGATTGACATTATCGTTCAGCTTGAAGTCTGAAGTTTGAAGACCGTGATGTAAATCGATCTTTTTGTCGATATTAATATCCCCAATAGCTTTGAGGGTGTAATTACTGACTAGTTTTGACGTTATTACGTCTCATCAGAGCAGATTAGCACCCCCAGTTCGAGCTTGAGACCTGAACTAAAGACAACGTCAAAGAGCGTGGCATTTGGTACATGTAGTTAAACATTTCTCAGCAAACGTTAAGTGGCGCCATCCTCACTTCCAACTGAGAACCATTGGTAAGGTAAAAATCTAGCGTAGTCGCCGATGATATAAATTTCGATGGTAAATGAGGTGTGTAAAATGTATCAAAATAAAGGATCTCTTTAATTTCTTACTTCTTAGACCTTATGATATATTAATGAATCGAAATGCTCTTGATTTTAGGTCTCTTCTGTATTAGATTTAGTTTTTTTTTGATAATTTTCAAAAGATTGATAAAAAATTGACGTTTCAACTAGTTTGAAGTCTTTATCAAATAAAGCATTTCACATCTGAAGAATTGTATAATAATGAACATGATAATAAAAATGAAGGAATAGTAGTGTTTTTGTTGAATCTGAAGAAATTAAGGATAAATAAATCATGAATTTTAGAAAAGAGCTTCAGAAAAAATTAAAATATAATTCAAATGAATTTTACTTCTAATAATTTATTATCATACATTGAAAAATTCATAGAAACCAACGAATCAGAATTGAATCATTATAAAGATGAAACGAAAAATTAGAAAAAGATTATTTGAAGAGGAAGATAAATTGAATGTAACGGGAAGGAAAGATTGTAATGGAAAAAGAAATGAGTAGTGATACAAAAAGAGAATTAATAATAAAATTGCTTGATAAAGGGAACTTTCCAACTCATAAAATATGTGATTCTTTTATATAATACCTCAATTCAATCCGTTACCCAATTCACACCTTTTGAAGTCATTAAAGAGCGCATAAATAATCCAGAAGCTGAAAAAATAATGATCAATAAAAGAAATGAAAATAGAACTGATCAACGCTTACCTTCAAATCAAGATATAGCATATACGCGAACAAAATTTAGAGATAAAAA
The DNA here is from genome assembly GCF_026230105.1 of Diorhabda sublineata. Lineage (NCBI taxonomy): Eukaryota > Metazoa > Arthropoda > Insecta > Coleoptera > Chrysomelidae > Diorhabda > Diorhabda sublineata. The sequence goes on from NC_079476.1 coordinate 10,709,824, forward strand.
AAATCCTAAGGCGAGATCATAAAAGACTGTCTTACTTTTAGAATCAGATGAAGGAACTTATCATAAAAATATAATCAGAGTACCTAAAATCAATTCAGAAAAATTGTTACAGAAAAATGAAACTGATAATACTTCAAATATTTTACCAAAAGAGCAACACTGAAGACGTACAAATTAAACAAATAAATAACCTGTTACTACCGATTAATTTAGGATTATGTAAACTTATATATTCTATTCATAATTTTATATATTATAAAGATTCAAGAGAAATCAATAAGCAGATAGAAAACATGAAACAATATTTCTGAATTTTTTGAAATAGCTTAACTATATTTCATACCATAACCTAGCTGAACAAATGATAGAGAAAACAAAAATTTCAATCAAAACTTTAGATTTAGATAGAAAATATTTATTCTCATATAAGGTCAAAAAGTGGATTAATAAAGGCTGTAGGAAAAATATATAAATAATAAACAAATTATTCAAGTAATAAATATGCAAATATCTTCACATGAAAAAGTAAATTATCAATATTAATGTCCCGAGTGCATGTCAAATTGTCGATAATTTAATTTTCTCGAGTGCGCGAATGCGCACGAGAGGAAATTATGAGACAATTTGACATGCACGAGAGGGCATTTTGGCAGACTATTTCCTGAGAAAAATTTAATTTAAAATAAACAATAATTGTTCCTTTTCTTAAAATATAAAATTAAAACCAAATGATGTTTATTAATCCTAGACGAAAATTTGGCACTAGTGCAAATTATCGATAATTTGCACTAGTGCAGTATTATCGCTGAAATTTGATCGTTGCTAGGTAAACATAAAATATTACAGCTTTTTGGTTGGCTTAAATTTTTCGAAGGAAATAGTCATTATAATAGATCAACAACGACTTTATGGATTAATCAACAAAAACCTCAGAACAGTTTAGGAATATTGAGGATTGTACAAACCTAATTATATTAATTGATAATATTGAAAATGCAATCACATTCTCTAAATTAAATTCAATTAATAGTTCAGTAATTTCGAGTCAGGAAATTTTAGAAATGATAAAATATTTACGAACTATTTATGGAGGTAAATCTCTTTCTGGGCGCTCAAGTATCTTTTTCCAAATCCGAAATAATTTTGCCTACCCAGGTACCTATATTGAAATCCCGAAACCACTGAATTTTTCCTGTTATCCATAATAAAAAATATTCATTCTTTAACATTCCTACTTGACCAAGAAGTAATATTAATAAAAGAAGAATTTTAGAAGAAAAATATTTTTGCAAAGGAAAATTTAAATTAAGAGAGAATTACATTTTATATTTTTAGTCAAATGAAATAATAATTCAAAGATACAAAATCCATAAAGTCATAACATTTGGATTACTTTCAATGATAATAATAATAATTTGTATAGTTATTTCAATATTTTAGTTAATTCGAAAATTCAAACGAAGATAATCAAAAAAGCAGAATATTGAAGAAAAGAAGAATTCGAAATTGAAGTAAGGAGACAGGATCTGAAAAATAGCTCTATTATTTTTCATTCGTAGATAAAGGAGTTACGTAAAAAGATTATATTTCATAAATACTAAATCAGCTTTTATTTTAATACCAATAGAAATTGTGGTAAATACCATTTTAATGAATCCATTCATCTAATGAATTTTATTAATTCAATCGTCGAAACTAATTGAGTCCATTCAACATTTGTAAAATTGTAATTTGTTTTTTTGTGAAAAAGTTTTTTGGAAATAGAGTTTCGGAAGTGAAATTCATAATTCACAAGACTTTGACGTTTAAATTGCGATTTTTTGAAAATAATTTTATGTTATTCAGGTCGTCACTAAATGGATTCTGAATAACTGGAATGTCGGATTTTGAAAGAAAAGGAAACATATATTTGTGAATCATCTGCATCCTATAGTTTATTGGAGTTGCAGCTTTTCATATCCGCTACATATAAAGGACCTATGGAGCCTTGGGGATCTCCCGTTTTTAGTGGCCAATATATGGATTTGTCTAAAATTTCATTACTTTCAATTAAAACACAATGACATATGTTCTGGAGAGATGCTCTAAAAAGTCGATAGCTGGTTTGGAAATGCCGAAATAATTTAATTTAGCTAAAAGATTATTATGATCAATGGTATCGAATGCTTTGCTAAAATCAAGAAGCAACAGGTTGCCTCTCCTACATTTTCGCTAGTCTCATGTCACCAATTTAACCAGACCTATTGCTTAATGGTTTTAAGTGTTTTGCTTCTTTTGGATGTGCATTTTTAGGCTTAGGAATAAGAATAGCTTTTTTCCAAACATGAGACAAAACACTTTCCGAAATACAAATGTTAATAATATTTATTAAGCGCTTTATGCAATGAGGTAAGTATAGTTTCAATTCCCTGATGGAAAAACCTTCTTCACCAATAGCATTCGTATTAATTTTGTCTACTATTTCGAGACAACTTTTTTCATTCAATAAATTAAAATTTAATTAATTTCTAGCTTCATGTACGTTAGGTCGATAATTGTTGTCTGTTAGCTTATCTTTTTAGCAGTGTCCCAAAAATCTCTACTTTTTTTAAAGAAAGTTGTTTAAAAAATTAAATTCTTTCTCTAATTATGCATGTTTGATGAAGCTTCTTATTGTTCTGTAAAATAGTAAATTGGTAGGATTTTTAACTTAATGAATATGGAGAATGACAAAATCTCCATATTCAAAGCTAATATTTGGTACTAAATTTGGTTGGTTACGAAAAGAGTGAAGGAAATGAAAAAAGTAATCAAAATTAATTTAATCAAAAATAGAAGGGTAAAAGTTCATCTCTCACCGGATGCTGTACTATTAGTTCACTACCAATGAATTGAGTATCTAATAGTTCTTCAAGGCAATGAACATCATCATATTTTTTTTACATTTTCATTACATTTCTATTATTGTAACTATTTTATTGGAAATGGATATAAGTGATGTATGATTTGCAAGAATGTTTTGTTTTTAATATTTGTTATGACATAATTTAGGACATTTCACGCCTTCTATTATAGAAACCAATCATCATGCAAACCAAAAACTCTCAACTCTGCTGAAATCAAAAATTATTTTCTTTTTTCTGAGGATATTTAATATCTGCTGAAATCAAAAATTATTTTCTTTTTTCTGAGGATATTTAATATTTAAACATTTTTCTCAGTACGATTGATGTTACTATTTTAAATTCTGAGGTGTTACCCTGAGAAGTCCTCAAACATTATTTTATTATGAACGCATCATTTATAATTATATCAGATCGCATAAAAGTGTCAAAATCCTCGAAGGATATAAAAATAATCCCCCAGCATATATTTCCTGTCGCAGCATAGAAATGCTTCTCATCTATCCGCGTTCTCCAGAATGATTGCTCAAATTTACATTTAGCCCCTGGATAAGCCGATAGTTATGGTAACCATCTATCTTTTCAGAGTTTTTCTCAAATGCCATTTTACAGTGGCGAAAATCCTTAAAAAGAAACTGCTCGAATGTAAATGACTGTATATATTTTAAAGTCGAATAGGGCGCTGTCAAAGACAGAAGGTGAAAGCTTGGATTCTTTGTTTTTGGTATAAAAGAATTTTTCAGTCTATCTACATCAGAAAGATATTTATGTTTTGGCGAAAAATATACTTTTATAGTCACAGGAATATAAGCACACGTTTTCAATACATATAGCCGAGAGAAAACTGAGTTTAAAAATGAGTCCTAAATAGGTGGGTAATGAGTTGTATCAACTATTTTTGAGATCTTTTCATTAATTTAATGACAAAATCTACGTATTTCTTTTGCAATCCTCACAATTTAATAAATAACATATTGAGAATGAACGGCGTGCTTGAAAATTTATTCACCTTAAATATTTAAACAAAAAGAGGGAAGATAATTTTCGTTATCTTAATATGATTGATTTGACCTTGACTCTCTTTTTCTTTGTGGATTATATCTCTACTACGGGATTAAGTGATGATCAACTGTGATGCCCTTTTGGCGTTAGTGATAATATTTGCGCCGTTGATCGGTCTAGGCTATGGTTTGCTGTACTAATCTCTTTAGTGCCCTCCTTGCGGAATCTTCCACACTATTTTCTTCATGTTTTGAACAATTGTAGACAATCTGTACCTGTTTGAAAGCTGAAGCCACTATACATTATCAAGAGAAGATGGTTAGAGTAATTCATTAATCTAACAGATTTGCTTACTTAAAGCAATGAATCAACCTTTTTGAGTGAGATATACTTATCATCGAGGACATCGTAGGCACTATCATTCTCCCCACTGCCTTTTAGCCAACTGAGTTGTTTTCTGGCTATAGGTAAGCGGGATAACGAATGTTTCTCATAATATTTTTTCTCTGTCTCAATTTATATGTCTCACTCGTTATTTTCTTAGCTTCAAGTCTCCAGCTTGTTTTAGTCCTGTTTTTCAAATGTATCCGATTTCATGCCTGCAGCTAAAACAGTGTTTATTCTATTTTTATATATCTCCTATTATTCTGTTTTTCTCTCAGGACTGTTTGATCTTTTGTTAATAGTTTTTTTTCTTCCACATAGTGTGTATATGTTAAGTACAAGTTACGTGAATTGAAAGAAATTTTCCAAAAACAATATAATAACAATTTAAATGTTAAAAAATTTTAAGTTATGTTGAAAAAATTTCAATCAATATTAAATTAGTCAATGAGATAGTCAAAATGTTGTTTATTTAAATTTCACAAAAAGAAATCCAAGACATTAGATAGAGAGATATTTCAGGCCATTCAATAAAGCCTTTTGTTCAAAACCATTGCATATTGAATCTCTCATAAAGATATTACCTTAGAGTTAGCTCTATTGTAATGTGGAGGTACACAATCAAGTTGGAAAAAAAAGAACATTTTCTGAGTACCTTCAATAATCTTTCATTCACCTTTGATAAGTCTTAAGAATTTCAAATCGATGATGAAGATTTCACTCTGCCTATTTCTAATTCTGCCATTTCTTCGAAAAAATCTACAGTATCGTCTCAGAATGTTATGTCGTTCTCCCATCAAGATAGTGCACTGCACACCAAATGCTTGATGGTTACTTATTCTCCATTACACTCAATGTAATAGTCGTCCGTTGTCACATTCTATTTTTGGTGTATTGTTCCTACCGTACAGTATCTGGTGACCATTCTCATGGTCTTCTGGATAAGTGTTTCTGAATTCTAGTATCTTGTCTGTCGTCTGTGCTAATAGAATTTTTTAACAATATAATTGGTAGTAGCGCTGTAACTATCTATTCGACATTGTCTACGTCAGAGGTTCACGTACTTAGTTGGTGCTATAGTTTTTACGGCTGTCTAGATATTTGTGTAGATGGTTGTGTTTCTGTTCATTCGCAACCTTTTTTGTCAATAGTAATAACCTTTGAACATTGATAATCGAAAATTCTACAGATTTCGAAAGCTTGTTGCTTGGAAACTGACCGACGCCTATAAGCAACAAGCTGGAGAAAATTGTTACAATTACATTTTATCAATGTTCGAGGGTTATTCAGTTAAAATTTTGTTGCTAATTATAGGCAAAATTCAGAGCGAAATCAATTTATTTGAAGGTGTAATTAGCAAAACAACAATAAATAAGTGAAGATCCAAACTTGTTTCAGTAACTGTATAAAATGTTTGGTATGTTTAATCCTATAATTTCATTAATATTCTCGTCAATATTACAACCAAATCGTGACATTTTGAAATAATAAATATTTGAAACGTTAAAATCGAAATGAATCAATAGGTATCCATGGCAACATAATAAAGTGAAAACAGTCCATGGGGTCTGTTTTCTATATAGTTATGTATTTACGATTGGTTGCCTTCAATCAGATGACTTCAAATTAATTGGTTTCATTCTATTATACAGAAGTAAAAAAAAATGTCTAGTAAGAAATTGCCATTTTTGTTCAATATTTGTATTTAGTTAATTAAAAATGGCACATTAATAAACCACATATGTTTTTATAGTGGAGATGTGTCCCCTATATAACAAAAATCAACGTGTTTCTGTATTTCCTTGAAACCTAATGATTATTACCACTGCTTTGTTCACTTTATGCGTTATGAAAATAGTTTTTTCATAAAAATCGAGAATTTATTATAAGGAATGTTTTTTCGTGAAATATGAGAAAAATTCTGCGTCATTTTTATAACAATTTTCGAAAATGTGGAATAAAAAACTAAAGTACTACTTACTCTGAACCTGCCAAAACATGCACTATGTAAAAATAATTTACAATTGATTCTGGTTTCTTTTTTTCCCTCTTACAATATGATATGTACGCCTTTTGATTCGGCGTGCCACGTATTGCTAAAGTGGTAGTGATTTCTTATCACTTGAGGATTGACTGCAGCTTCTAACTATCGACTTGTATCGCTCGTTCATATTCAGGAGGTATTGTTTGTTAGGTATAACCTTTTAAACTTGTTCGCTACAGGGTATATTATTAAGAATTGCCCTTATTGTAACTGGAGTAACCACAATACAAAATACGACGATTTAACTCAAATGAATTACTCCTTCTTAAAGATAGATATGCCTAAGCTTCCATTATGTTTATGATCAAACTTGAGAAACCGTGCGCATAGGTTAAAATATTAAAGTATTAACATAGTTTTCCCCATAACCAGAGGATACATACTTCCTTTTTCCCTTAGAATCTATTTTACCGTTACCGTAACCATAAAAAATCATAAAAAACTAAAGAAGGACAATGGTTGTCTCATTTTTTGTTTATTAAGAGCTTAATATTAGATGTATAATAGGAACGCAATAAAACTGTATTTTTCGAAGAATTGGAAAAAAAAAATTTTTCTTTTTTAGAATTTGACCCATTATTACAATGAATAATATTAATTACTGACGCACTAATCGTAGCCCATGTCATCGTCAGACGACCGATCTTAATTGTTCTTCGTTGTTGAATAGCGGGAGGCAACTTCTGCTGAAAGGTTACAGTAGTAACAATGGTATATTGGTGGGATGTATGGTAATAAATCCATCATATCCTTTTTTTCTTAGCAGATGCTACTACTCTCTTTGATGCGTAGAGCTGATCTTGACGAATATGAATCAAACTATTCAAAGGTCTGCCTCCGGTTCTTTTCGTCAAGTCAACTGTATAAAACTCCATTTTGACGTCTAGAGTTTCTTTGAACTGAAACTGCAGAGGTTTATCCCGTTGAAAGCAGAGCCATCGAATTTTAAGCCAATTGAAATCGTAGCCACAAGTCGTTTTCTTCCTATTCTGAATAGCAGCTTCCAAGTTTTTGGTGCTTAAAAAATCCTCATGACGCATCTCAACAACCCTGAAATGTGGCAGCTTTTTTTTGCATCTTTCAATAATTACAATCCACTCAAATCATTAGATTTGAGATCTATTGTATTAATCGAGACATCTGGATCTTGCACAAGCTTTAGAAGAGAAAGGCTTGTTTTGATGTTACGATTTTGGCCGATGCATGAATCTGAGTATGCAATAACATGACTATGTGATGAAGCATTTTCTTTTAAATGTTTAACCAAACACGTTGCTGTGTCTAGGGAGTCACGCCCACCTTCAGTTTCATCCCATACGTAAATATATCCCGTTTTATCGTTTCCACAGTACCTAGATTGTTTAGGTATAAATTTCTTTTATAGTAAGCAATAGAAACTGTGAGCTTAGAAAGGGGAGGGCTTTTTGTAAATAAAAGGTTATCACAAAAGCATCATCAACATTTTCTAAATCAGTCCTTAGACTATTTCTGGCCGATTATGCCCTCCTTTGATGCAGTTCTCTTTGTATTTCCAGTTTATTTTTCATACTCCCCTCATTTACAGCCTTCATTTTTGATTAAAATTCGTCATACATCTTACAGGCATCTTTTTGTGGTGGCTTGAAATGTAAATTAAACTTCTAGTTGAAAACATGATAGTAATATTTTAATTTCTTTGGCTCTTTGTTTTCTCTGGAACACTATTCTTTATATAAGTCGTACATTTATTTTATAGTTAACTTAAAATTCAAATATTTTCTATTGGGCAACAATATCTGCATCATCTAGTCGTCTGGAATTTGTCGTGCCAGGTCTTTCTTTGCACTGCGACATTGTCTTCTTAGTAATGCATCTATATAGACGTCTATTACTTATTTTAAAAGTAGATAGAAAAAATTTCTTACATACAACCTGAGTATTGCCGTAATTTCTTAAAAAATACGAGAATGAAGTCTGTTTTTGATGACCAGACCCATCTTTTGAGCAACTTTTTTAGCTTCCACGAGACCATAGATGAATGAATTCTGTGCCACATAGTCTCCAAGGATCCAGAACGACTCAAAAACTAGTCTTCGTTGATTTTCCGTGAATAAAGTGAAGCATTTCTTTGCACAGCCGCAATCCTAGTGAGTGAATTGTTCTTAAGTTCTTAAACAGCACAATATACTGTTCACCTAAGGGCAATGGCGTAGGTGACATATATATATATATATATATATATATATATATATATATATATATATATATATATCAATAGCTAGTGATTGTAATATTGAAGGCATATGAAATAATAAATAGAATAAGAACAGATATTTTGATCATTACTTGATATGAACGCAAATAACTTGACATACACTAACGCATTGAGACAATAGGATAATATTAATTAATATAAAAATTGATGTCGAACAAATAAATTTTTAAATTATTATTATATTATAAAGGACAGTCGCATACATTCTAAGGAAAATAAATATAAGAATATATGTAGATACCTTAACAAATGGTATACAAGAGAGTGATAATACCTTGTTACATCAGTGGTTTGGTTCTAATAAATAGCAAAGAGAAAATAAAACATCTTCTCTTTAGTATTGAAAAGTGGGCCATGAAATCGGAGTAGTGAAGCTACTCTGTATTTACTTGGATACTGATTGATCACCTTTCCTCAAAACTAGCATGCCAAATTTTTGTGATTCGGTGATTAACATCTTGAATTTCGGTAATTTCATACTTTTGTGGTCCCCTCGTTTTTGGGCTCTAGAAAATCGAGAAATTATCCGATTTCGATGAATTTCCTTTAGAAATCTTCGTTTTTACGGCGAATTTATGAAAAATAAATGGGAATAAAAAATGAAAAATAATATTGGTTACCTTGAGTTAGGTTAGGTTAAGGGGGGGGTGCTAATAATTCAGAACGAGTATTCACATTTGGTCTGATTTTCAAACAAACCCTCCCGGCCCTCGCCCCACTCCCAATTCTCTTAACAGTCAACCTTAGTAAGATATCATTTTTTTAATGGTGAAAAGTTTCAATTTTTTTAAATTTAAGTTTCAATATTGTCCACTTGATTAGAATAAGTGATTTTAAGAATGTTTTTGTTAATATAACTTTAATAATTACTTATTAAAAAAGGTACAAGCGATTATATGTAAGAGAAGGTCAATTTTAAGAGAAATTGTTATAATTTTTAATTATAAAAATATGATAAATCAACATTTTTGTATAATTTATTTTTCAATTTGCTCGTTTTTTTGCGTAGATTATAAAAAAATATTACAACTTCATTTGATTATTTGCAAAAAAGGTATCAACAATTATACGTGAATGAATGCATTTTCATGAACATTTAAGGCCCTGAAACCAATATAAGTTTCCATTTTTTATTCCAATAATTTTATTCGTGAATCCGCCGTAAAAACAGTAAACAAAATATTTGAAAACAGTGAAAGATCATTAACAATACGACCCAAATTCTAGAGGAATCTTTCAAAAACTTGGAATATTGCCACTTCCTTGTTTGTGTGTTTCAGAAATCGTGGAAGAATTATACCAAAACCGATATTTACTTACTTTGACCAAACTTGAAGATATTCATGACTATTTTACTAGAAATTTTACTAGAAATAAGAAAGATATTGTTGAAATATCGAAAGAAAACAACACAAAACAGGTTAAATGTTACATTGTGTTATATATTTGTTGAATATTCCGAGCATTTCAACGTAAGTGACACGAATTTCATTTTAAAATATTGTTGTTAAAACGTATTTTCATTTATTCATTACGAATGATCTGAATTCCATTGCTGATCAGAAAAAACGATGAATTTGCATTTAGATCATCCGAAAATTCTCATCTCAATAATATTTATATTGATATAGCAGATTGTTGCCGTTTAATTGATCAGTAGGGGTACACTTGAATTTACACTAAGATAAGGTTATAATGTATCCGCTGTCAAATTTGATATGTACACGTTATTGAAAACGAAGTAAGCGATAACAAGTGTATGGATTTGATTACCATGATGTTAAAAATTTATGATTAATTCTGTTAAGTTCACTAATATATAACTTGTTAACATTGCTCAAATTTAACTTACCTAATTATAATCGACAAAATTTTAATATATAATAGGCATGTCAAGCTGCAAAGTTCAATATTTAACTCAATTTATTTATTTTGGTGCAGTTGTCATTTTTGTTGTATCGTCATTTTCAAAAACCCAAAAAAATGATTATATCCATTACCCACTTCAATTCCATTTAGTTCTCAAAATTACATTTTTATATCATCTTCCTTCTCTCTCAACAACAATGATATATTAATGTTCAAACCGATTTGAGGTGATATTTCTTCACACTCGCCACGACTAGTTATCTGTAACGGATAAATGTTAGGACACAATAACACGTTATAGTTAAGCAAGTTTCTTGTCTGTAGCCTATACACTACACTGCTTTAGTTTTGATAATTTGTATGCGCTGTTGATATAATTGCTGAAAATATTGTACTTTTCAGAAATTTATATTCATTTGTGGATTAGGGCTCTATTTTAGTTCCATTTATTCATTTGATGTGAACTTTTTTATCTTTTTCTACCATCCTATCCTTACTTTCTATTATAAATATAAATCTAAGTTTGTTTGTTATGCTTTCACAAAAACTACTAAACTGATCATCATGAAACTTTGTACACATATTTTTGAGGTATTGGATATAGTAGAAAACAAGAATTTCAGGTAGGCCACTTTTAGATATGCTATCCCTCTCACTCTCCCGGACGTCATACGAGCTATCTGGCTGGCGGAAGTTCCTTTTTGTTTTAATTATTTTTAATGAACATTTTGCAGCATGAATCTAATATTGCCAGTTATTTTGTAATGCTAACTTTGAATTAGAAATAAAATTTTCAAAATATTTTAGTATTGCTGAAATATTTATATGAAATGTTCCGCCAGGCCGATTGAAAAGTGAAAACTGATGTATCATTTTGCTTGATTTAGAAGTTGTCGAATAAATTACTAAAAAAGAATTAAAAACTATTGAATTAATTTGTGGATTGATATATCAAAATATTTATTTATTCTTCTGAATGTTCTCGATTTTAGGTCTGTTCTGTTTCAAATTTTTTTTTAATAATTTTTGAAAGAAAGATTAAAATTGTCGTTTCGACCTATTTCAGTCTTTTTTAAAATATTTAAAACAGAAGAGACCTAAAATAAAGAACATTTAGAAGTATAAATATATATATAAGAGGTCTAAGAAACAAGGAATTAAATAAAAAATTATTTATTGTTCTACAAAATCAAGATAATGTTCTATCTCAAGTATGGAAATAAAGGAAGCAACGGATACACCAATATGACTAAACTAACGCCATCCTAACTACAATCAGCTGCTGTCGTGCTTAGAGCGGTTTGGCTGAAGGTTTAACAATCAAATTATTGTTTGGCAAATTAATTTTAGGTTGTTAGATACTTCAATAACATCATATAAAAATTTCAGCCATATTAAAATATTGTACAGGTAGGATGTGGACTGATGAACGCAACTACTACCGCCAGCCAGATATGTATGACGTTATATCACAAAACCTTACCTAACCTTAAAAATTCTCTTCATCCTTAGACTAAATCATTTTTTACCAAATTTCAAAATCTAGCTTCTTCAACACCATCTAGCATTCCAATAATGAAGTTCCAATCCAGAGTACTGTAAAACCGTTGCACTGTATTACTGACGGTTACGTCAATATGCAATCCAATTGACTATAGTTTCAACTGTTCAGAATTTTTCTAAATTGTTATTTTTTTTTACTTTTTTCTGACATTATACACGCAGTATCAAACTATTCGAATATTTGAGGATAGGTGTAATTTTTGTGACTATATACTATTCATTATGATTCCAATTATTCCCACTGACTTTCCATTCTAATTCAAAAGGGTTCAGTTTCTTGTCAAGTTTATCTTTGCTGTTACTATGAACAAAACACAAGGGCAGACATTACAGATAGCGGAAGCGTATTTAGAAAAGTCATGCTTCTCTCATGGTCTATATGTACTATATGTACCCTGTTCGCGTGTGTCTAATGTTCGGAATTTACACATAATATGTGCACCCGACGGAAGATTTATGGTCTACAAAAATATCCTAGATTACTACTCTGCATTCATATCTATATAAATTGTTAAAATTCGAAATTATTTATTTTTGTTACATAGAAATATATTTTAACGTTTGTTGTTGTATTTCATTAAAGTATATTTTGAGTTTTTAAAACTTCATTGTATGTAGCAATTTTAAAATATTGATAATCCCAACCAAGAAATAAAATATAGTTATCATATTGATTCATTTCTATTGAAATGATCTCTGATAGTTTTTAATGGCTTCAATGCGAGCGAAGGCGCTGGTAAAAACTAGTTGTTAATAAATAGAATTGTTTAGTTGAACGTTTTAAACATTTTTATCTTAAAATAGAATAAATATAATTGTAAAATTTATTTTCTATCTCACAAATACAAGGCGGCGTTTGCTTATGTACATTTCTTCTAGCTTCAGTAAGTAATCGAAACGAATTTTCTTAATTTTTCTTTATTGCTTCCCATTGATCATTAAGAGGTGTATGCGCACGAACATATCATGAAAGTTGAAGACAGAAAAGATTACAATGTAGATCTTATAGTTGATGTACTTGTCACCAAGACGAAGGCTTCTAATAGTTTCTAAAGGCTTCTAATAGCTTACTATGTCAGGTGAATTTTATGTAATTTGTTAAATCTTCAATTACCCGAAATGGTGAATTCACTAAAACAATAAGTTCGAACGAGGAAAAATTTGTGGAGATAATTAACAAAAATAAAAGTACAGCATTTCATTCGCGAGTAATGGATGTTATTCATTCGAATAAATTACCCTGCTCGCTGCATTAATGATTCTCAAGAGATACAGTTACAATTATTCGCTTATTGAATAATATCGTGGGATGATTACTACAACTAGGTAACTACAAATTTGGAAACATTTGAGTAAGCGCACACATCCTTCTAAAAATTCCAAGATGTCTTCAAGAACAAGACGAATATTCCATTATGCATCATCAATATGAGTGAGTATAATTTTATTACTCAATTCATTTAAATAATCTCTCGAAAAGAAATAATTGACCAAATTTCCACCTGGCTCTGGACTATTACATTGCGCATGAAAAATTATTATTAACATTATTACATATTGGTATGTAAGTACTTCTTACTTTACACATTTCTTAAAAAATTGTGGTGGAAACTAGATATACATACTTCTAATCAAATACCGTCCAGAAATGGTAGTATTGTATTTTTCTTGAATCAGCTGAATTGTAGTTACATAGTTGTAATATGGTATGCGGGGGTTCCTATTGCCGAAGCAATGGAACAAATTATTAAAAAAATGAAAACATGTTTTACCGTCATCGCGGATATTAATTTTTTTAATGTATTCACAGTAAATTTGATTGGCTTTTTGAAAAAAATCATACAAACCGGAAGGGTGGCATACCTATTTGAAGCGTGTAATGAGGGCTAAAATTTCTCCATCATGCCGGAAACTGTTTTTTATTTTATTTATTTTTAAAAATATCTTGATATACGCGCTCAAAAACTGCCGGAAAAATCCCGGCATAACACCGAAATCAATTTCATATATAACACAACGGTTTTCATTTTTCAATTCTTCACAATCTTCTTCATTAAATTGGCCACTACGACTTTCTTTAACTTTTAAAGGTTCTGCTGGGCCTTTATACCAAATGGCTCCAACGTACTTTCTTGATTCAGTTGCCATCCATATTCAGTTGATTTTCTCACTTGTGCTTGCAAGCAATTTAAAGAACAATACAAAACTTGCACCATTATTTTTGTCTATATTATACATTTTGTTGAAAAATCTTTGCATAAGATCTGTATTCACTTCGTCATTGATGTGTTCCGGATCCGTCAAATTATAAACATATTTTAGTATTCTTCATTTGGTATTAAAATGCTGAATGTTTTGATTTTTAATTTGCGAACAAAAGCTGCTGTATAATCAAAACCTCTGAAGGCATGGAAGCCCGGAAGAGCTCGACAAAGTGATGGACCTAATTTCTTTACCTAATTTATTTGTTATCCATACTTTTTGGTTTTCGATTTTGTGAATATTTCTGAGACAAATGATGAACACGTCAGTATCTACAGATTTAATGAGAATTTTTTGGTGAGATGAACATTTTTTCAAGTAGAAGAAAATTCTCATATCAGCCTCTTCATGATAACATGTATAATACGATAAGATAATAGCTTCTACCTTCTAAAATTTCCAAAGAACCCTACGTGAACTATAGAAAAGTAATAAATATATACAATGAAACCATGGAGACTATATAGTCTATTCTCCATGATAGAAACTATTGCAACTATTCCAGCTCTAGCGATTCACCTCTAAAACCGTACTCTGTACTCAACTATATTATGTATGTAAAAACCATTAATAAACCAGAGTAATTTTACAAGAAACATAATTATTATTGATGTAATACACTAGATCATAATAATTGTGTAGCATCGGTAATTCGACAAAAAGCATTTACTCCAAAATAAATGTATTAAACATCGTACATTTTTGAGTAGATGCTAAAATAGATTATGCATTTCATAGTATGCGGAATTTTTCTGGCAGTTTTTGAGCGGACACAACAAGATATTTTTAAAAATTACATAAAAATAAATAAAATAAAAAAAGTTTTCGGCAAGATGGTATTTACTGTCGAATAAATTCAAAAAAAAATTAATATTCGCGATGACGGTAAAACATTTTTTCATGTTTTTAATAATTTTTCTTTACATTGTTTAGGCAATAGAAATCCCCGCATCCGGAGCTTAATTTATTCCTATACTATGTTCTATTTATTCAAATAAAAATTTGTTGATTCCGCTATGACGGGACTTTTAGTGTTACCCGCTCCCCGCCTATAATATTTGATGTTCATATTTACAATGTAAGATTTCCGTGAAGTCCGAAAATTAATTGTAACTGTAGAAAAGCTGACGTACAACAGTTATCATAAGAAATACAATTATAAAGTTTTGTCGCTTATGGCAAGGCGGGTTAAAGTCCTTAAAACCTTACTGGAACAAACTGAATTACCGCAAACTATCTAAAAACATTTTCAACATTTCACAGAATCGCAAAAACTTTGTTAAATCCTGTAATCCCACTTTCGGCATTTGTTACGGACCATTGTCATAGACTTTAGAAGCCTAGATCGAGTACGGAAAGGAAAGTATGATTCCTCTAAATTGAGATATTAGATTTCTGTTAAATTTATCTGAATATTGTCTTGATGGATTAGAATATGAAATGTAAACAAAGAATAATTCTTTAGCTCAAATACATTTATATTACGAAGCATCATCAAACATCAAGATATCAACTAAGAATAGTAAGCTTCCATATAAAAGGTTGCTCTATGGAAACGTTCCAGAAGGTATAACTTTAGCATATGAAAAAGGTCTTTTGATTTTTTAAATTGCGTTTACATATTGGGTTTGAAAGATCAATAATGCGTTTGTCCAAAAATGCAGAAATCATATCGTTTTTCTTGGAGACCTCCTGTATCTATGAAGAAAATGTTAAAAAGAAATGAAGGCGAGAGGAAATTGAATTAAAACTACCAGTAGTAGTAGAAAACTAAAATGTATTAAGAAATGAACCTTCTCAGAAGAATTTTTTCATTTTAGTTATACCTTCTTTCGGTCACCTTGTGTATACATATAAGTGTTCAAAAATTGAGTGATTTTCTGCATGTTTAATACTCATTTACTCATCAATAATCAATACTTTTTCTAGCTAGTTAGCACTGATCACTGATTAGGACAAAGAAGTACTCTGACATATTCAATTTTGAAATGGCATTCAGCTCTTTCAATGAAAAACTTATTACCTCTTTTATTGTGCTAAAATGCCGTTCTTCCATGGAAATTACGATGTTGTTCTTGATCAAAGTCACGAGCACACCAAATATGTATGATAAATGACTTTTAAGAACTATTGTTAAAGATGATAAGACGATATCAAGTTGCAAGAACTTACAGGGTACCACGCGAAGAAAATACTAAATGAAACCAACAGCTTTTAGCAAACTTAATTATTTTGACCTGAAATAATGTGGTTATTCTAGTTGGTCTATATGAACTTAAGTTACCACTATATCCTTATCAATTGAGATAATCTCAACACTGCTCCAATGTTTCCATCGCGTCTAGATTGAGAATTTTCAATAACATATATATATGCATTCTTTGAATGGATTCGGGGAACATAGTCGAAAATTCAAGTACAACGAGAACATAACTCTATTGTTTTGAAGATGAAGTGTTTGCTAACTTTTATCAATACGCAATGGGTATTCTGTGTTACAAAAAGTTTTTATTCATATGAAAAAAATTTCTTATAACTAGAAAACGACCAATTCTGACCTGGTGATTACACGGGTTAACAAAAATATTATTTTTTAAAATTACCGTGATTTGACGATAGTTGATTTTTGGAGGGCGTGTAGCAGTGTTTCTTCCATCGCGTTGTGTACGACAGTTGGTGTTTGAATATTACAGAAAAATAGTCATATCATTTTTCACTCTATTAATCTGTGCAAAATAACTTCAAGAAGTTGTAAACGAGATAATGACCCGTTTTGTTATATTTACGGCAATTTTATTGAAGTAACAGAGAAAAAATATGATTAAAGTATAAATTCAAATATTTGCAAGGCATTTCAAGCTTACTTTAATCTACCAGTAAAAAATCGAGACAAAAAATGGGCTCCTCATGTATTATGTAACTATTGCAGATACAATCTTGACGATAAGTGCATTTTATCTTTTTTATTTCAGTAACTATCTTATAATAACCTGAACTAGGTTCATGTTACATTGCGTTTTATAGTAGATTAGTCCGAGGAGAGAAAAGAGCAATGAAGTTTGCAGTGCCGAGAATTTGGAGGGAACCAAGTGATCATTACACTGATTGTTTTTGTATTGTGGATCCACTCAGTGGTGAAATTTCAAAGAATACAAATTATCCTGACCTACTATCCACATCTGCTCCAATACCATTTACCAAGAGTCTTAAATTTTTCAAAAATTAAAGCCGAGTTACTAGTATTGCGATTAAAACAACGGAAATTAATTGAATCGGACGTACGAATATCCCGTCGTCATGAAGAATTTTCTTATTTATTCAATAAAAAAGACTAACTAAAAGTCTGAAAGCTGTTCTACTACATAATGGGAACAAAACAGTATGAAAAGGTTATTAACTTCAATTAAACATATGGAATACAAGTGAGAAGTTATTGGTGATTTCAAGATGGTGTGTTTTTTTAAAGGAAAGCAAATACTAAATACTCCTTTTATCTCTGCCTGTGGGATAGTAGAAATGATGCCGCTCACTACCGACAAACACATTGGCGTGCACGTACTCTGCATGAAGTAGGAAAATACAATGTTAAACGGGAAGAAATTGTCGATCTCTGAATAAAATAACTTATGAATAGTGATATTTTTGCAGAGTTACTCAGCCATAAAGAGGAAAACCTGGATTAGTTTTAAGGCAGTAGTTCATGGTTTTCTTGGAAACCATAGAGCTGAAAAGTACGAGGAGCTGATCACTGAGATGATCACAAATGTTTCTATCATGGGATGTAGAATTTCTCTAAAAATGCATATGTTACATTCTCATCTAGATAAATTTGTAGATAATATAGGAGCTAATTCGGAACGAATGAGTGTGAGGAATTTGAAATACATCATGAAAGAGAACAACAAAAAACAGGGGAAAGCATGGTAAAACTTTTAGAGAAAAAAGGATAACATAACATTTACATAAAGTGTAAACATGGGTTTAAGATATTCATATACAATCCCACAAGAAAATTCGGTATATGGGCTATTTTGAAAATACTAAAAAAATGGTAGATATCTTCAAGGTCCATATTTTGAAATTATCTCGAGCAATACCAGTGTATTTATTGTATAATTCTAATACAAACAAAACATTTCTTAAATGAGAACCCATGTATATATGCCTGAATTGAATTGCTCACATTTTTTAATTTTTTTATAGAGTTCTGCACATGAAAGAGAAAATAATCATAATTCAATTGAAAGCTGCTTCGTTTTATGAGATTGTTTAACATGAAATCATACTTTTTTAGCGTACTTTAACCAATACAGCGTTGATTTATTAGCGATTTTACATGAATTTGTACCTACCTCTCAAAAAACTCTTCATAACGTAACAAAAACATATATATAAAGTTATAAAAATGACAGCAATCCGGGTTTCCATATAATCTTATGAAAAATTATATTATGTTTGTAACGAAGTTACCCAACACTCTATGTAGAGTATTTTAACGAAAAACCCTGTATATAGCTAAGAAAAAAGCTTTTGTAACCATATTACATACGCATATTTTGTCTGGGAAACAACTAAAGGAAAAGTTAGGCGATCGCAAATTGCTGCAGTTACTTCAGCATCGCGAATCTGATGCAATCTTTATTCAAGATAAACTTCAGATAATACCTGAAATTATCCCAGCATCGTAGTTTAAATTAGCATCTAATAAGCTTATGGAGCTCGCTGACAAAACTATTGAATTTGCGCTGATCATTACAATTTCCTTGGTCAAAGCAGCGTATAAGAACAAAGTCAAGTTTGTTAGAATTACAGAGGATTTTAGCAGATCGATCCAAAAGACATCAAACCTTGTACTTTTTCGAATAACGATCAGAGCTAAGGATGACATCTGACTGATCTAGTAACTATCTCATTGTTGTTGATAGAATATCTAAATATCGCTTTCTCGTTAATACCAGTTCTAAGATATGTTGTTATTTATTTCTACGTTTATTCTGAGAATTTCTCCGCCTGAGTACTATTGTGAACTTGTGGTTACATATGCTGCTATTCAACACTCCCTTCTATAAGAATACCTATTCACAGTCTATACGTGGAAGCTTTCACCAATTCAACTCTTTTTCATCGTACAATTTTTAAAAGAATTTCGAAATATCAAAATTACCAATAATATCATTTCAAACTGCTTAATCTCAAGATGAAAACGAAGAACATAAGGGGTTTAACCAACATTCTTTTTCGCTCATCAAAGGTGCACCGATTCCTACTTCCTCACTTATTGTAATTTGTGACACATTTACAGGAAAACCTCGTCCTTCATTACATAAGCGTTTTGTTATAATATTTTCAATCATTCCTCATGCCTATGCTTCTCTTAGCTTACTCAAACATCCTTAAATATCGCCTTAAGCAAATATTTAAGTTTTCTCTTCCATGTTCTTCTTGAAAAAGTTCAAACTTTAGACACAGATTTTCTAAAATCGTTATAATTGGTTCAATGCTTCATTTCAATATTTCTTGACTGATATATTACGTCTTAATCGATCACCGGAGGTTAATACTTTACAGTACGCAGTTTTGGATTGTTGGGTTTCTCGTTCAAGATTTATTCACACTAAAACCTCCGATTAATGAGCTCAATTCACTTTTCAGTTTTAAGATATTTTGTGGAACTTTTCTACACTACAATAATGAAGACAAAAATCGGTGACACACAAAATATGTCATAAGACACATCTCAATTGATCCAGTTAACAAGACGAAAAAAGTCTTGTTTTTTAACGTATTCCTGTTCCTAAAACTGTTTCTGTTTCAATATTTTTTAGCCCGAGAAAAAAGTCACGCTCGATTCCGAGTTCACGACACCATATGGTAGTAAAGTCGATTTAACAGGTTTTCGGATGAACAATCAAATTCTTGTGAATAAACGACCTTTATTAGGTCTCCACCAAAAAATAATGTATTATTGTATTGAAGATATCTGTTTAGTTACGATCTACTCGTAATCTTTATCATAATATAAACTGACATTGACTTTTATAATTGAGTATGTGAATTAATAGATCACGTACCATGTGATTATAAAATATGGTTGAAGTATGTATACAAATTTTTTCATCATAACTCATTGCGACTTATTTTAATTTCATATTCATTCAAATAATATTACTTTGTAAATATGGCGAGAAAATATGTTCTACGTTTTGGTATGTAGGATCTGATATGTTTGTTAATCAATTATAAAATTTATTACTCCTTATTAACTCAATACATTGTTTTTTTTTCTCGACATAATTATTTTCTCTCAATGCAGTTTTTGATTTTTTAACTTTGCAACTAAATGCAGGATCTGATAGTAGTTGGATAGCTTTATTAATCAAGCCAAGAATCATTGATCTTTTTATAGAGATAACATGAATTCCAATATCTTGATTCTGAATACCATTATATTTTTATGCTGTTGTTTATAAGAATAAGTATCACAAGAAAATTGAAATTCTTCTGAGAATCTACATTGTGAACTTAAACTCATTAACAACTGTTATTTTCAATTTATTCTTTTTTTCAAGCAACACTTATTGTTAATGCAATTATTAAGATAGCTTGATCCAATCTTAAGATTTTTCATCACAACTGTCAACATCTAATGCTCAAACTTATAGTATTTTGAAGTCAATGACAGTTCTATAGCTTAAATATGTCTTAAGGTAAGTGTGTTATATTAATTTTATACGATTTTTCTTCAATAGATCTCCAACATTTTGAATTTGTAAAATTTGGGTATAGAACTATCCAAGACAGCAAACAATAAAAGCAGCAATAGCAGCTGAATGTCTGAACGACACTATATAGAAAAACAAATACATAAGTATTGAGGCTAAGTCAAGAACCTTCAAAACTGTAATCAGACCCATAATGACGTACACAGTAGAAACTCAGCCTACTACAGCAAAAACAAGCTCCTGGACACAAGCAAAATGAAAGTCCTACGAAAAATTACTGGAAAAACGCTCCTTGACAGGAATCGTAGCGACGACATAAGGAAAAAATACATAGTGGAAAATATAAACGAATAGGTACTGAGCAGAAAGTGCGAATGGGATGAACACATAAGTAGAATGAGTGAGGAAAGAATAGTAAGGATAGCACGAGATAACTCACCACTGGGAAGAAGAAGTATGGGAAGGCCACGAAAAAGATGGAGTGATAATCTTACCATCAATTGAGGCAATAGGCATGCTGCGAAGAATGAAATAGGAATCTGCCTAAAGTGAAGTAGGAAAAAGAATAAAAAAGTGCTCTAGAACCAGAGAGTTGTATTAAACTTGCAGTACCGCCAGTGGCGTAGAATTTGGGAAGCATGAAATATTGACTTCCCTCTGTAGTATGCGTCGGCTGGTAGACGATCTATAGTACCGTCTACATTATTCTCACTGCGAAGCTTCAAATAGTTTTTTAGTAAAACAGTGATAAAACATAAATAGTGATGTTTTGAATTTCACATACAATATTTGAAATATAAGCAATTTTTAATAATTCGTGCTCTAATTGCTCTAAAATGAGAAAAATTATTAATATTTCAAATATATTAAATGACTGAAAAATAATAACAACCTAAAAATACAAAATTTTATACCAAAATTATATTAGTAAATTCTATTTTCTAGAGTTCAAACGTACATTTATTTCTAAGATTGGATAATGAAGAACGAAGAAATTTAATGGTTTTCCTAAAAGTATGTAAATTTTTAGAAAATGTTGAATGCCAAAAACCAATAATAAAATCGTTTCTTCTTATCTTAGAATATTGAAAATTAAATAGATTCTGGTACAGGATAATAGAGAATTCATCAAGAAATTAAATTTTTGAACAAACAAATAATCAGTGTGTGAATGGATTCATCTACTCTCTGGAAATAATCCATAATGAAACTCATGTGTGAAGATCATATTCTTCAATTTATTACATCATTGTTGGTGTTCCGTTGGTGTTCTTCTCACTTCATTTTTTATATTGAAACAGAAGCATATCTAGCATAAGCAGTATTCTTCCCAGAATCATGCAAGTATTACGAGGATCTTTGGTAACGATCATCAACATCGGTTGTTACACCGAAGCTTCCACTTCTTTTGGCAACGACGCATCCTCGAAGTAATACTAAGATATGCATTTAGTCTGCTACATCCGTGTGTATCTGCTTTGAGTAGTTCAATAGCCCGAGAGGACTCTTTGATAGATAATTTTCTTGGTAACATTACATTATTAAAGTAAACTGAACTCTTCAAAAATTTGGACAATTCTAAACTGAGATGATCACAATTCTTGTGAATAAACGACCTTTATTAGGTCTCCACCAAAAAATAATGTATTATTGTATTGAAGATATCTGTTTAGTTACGATCTACTCGTAATCTTTATCATAATATAAACTGACATTGACTTTTATAATTGAGTATGTGAATTAATAGATCACGTACCATGTGATTATAAAATATGGTTGAAGTATGTATACAAATTTTTTCATCATAACTCATTGCGACTTATTTTAATTTCATATTCATTCAAATAATATTACTTTGTAAATATGGCGAGAAAATATGTTCTACGTTTTGGTATGTAGGATCTGATATGTTTGTTAATCAATTATAAAATTTATTACTCCTTATTAACTCAATACATTGTTTTTTTTTCTCGACATAATTATTTTCTCTCAATGCAGTTTTTGATTTTTTAACTTTGCAACTAAATGCAGGATCTGATAGTAGTTGGATAGCTTTATTAATCAAGCCAAGAATCATTGATCTTTTTATAGAGATAACATGAATTCCAATATCTTGATTCTGAATACCATTATATTTTTATGCTGTTGTTTATAAGAATAAGTATCACAAGAAAATTGAAATTCTTCTGAGAATCTACATTGTGAACTTAAACTCATTAACAACTGTTATTTTCAATTTATTCTTTTTTTCAAGCAACACTTATTGTTAATGCAATTATTAAGATAGCTTGATCCAATCTTAAGATTTTTCATCACAACTGTCAACATCTAATGCTCAAACTTATAGTATTTTGAAGTCAATGACAGTTCTATAGCTTAAATATGTCTTAAGGTAAGTGTGTTATATTAATTTTATACGATTTTTCTTCAATAGATCTCCAACATTTTGAATTTGTAAAATTTGGGTATAGAACTATCCAAGACAGCAAACAATAAAAGCAGCAATAGCAGCTGAATGTCTGAACGACACTATATAGAAAAACAAATACATAAGTATTGAGGCTAAGTCAAGAACCTTCAAAACTGTAATCAGACCCATAATGACGTACACAGTAGAAACTCAGCCTACTACAGCAAAAACAAGCTCCTGGACACAAGCAAAATGAAAGTCCTACGAAAAATTACTGGAAAAACGCTCCTTGACAGGAATCGTAGCGACGACATAAGGAAAAAATACATAGTGGAAAATATAAACGAATAGGTACTGAGCAGAAAGTGCGAATGGGATGAACACATAAGTAGAATGAGTGAGGAAAGAATAGTAAGGATAGCACGAGATAACTCACCACTGGGAAGAAGAAGTATGGGAAGGCCACGAAAAAGATGGAGTGATAATCTTACCATCAATTGAGGCAATAGGCATGCTGCGAAGAATGAAATAGGAATCTGCCTAAAGTGAAGTAGGAAAAAGAATAAAAAAGTGCTCTAGAACCAGAGAGTTGTATTAAACTTGCAGTACCGCCAGTGGCGTAGAATTTGGGAAGCATGAAATATTGACTTCCCTCTGTAGTATGCGTCGGCTGGTAGACGATCTATAGTACCGTCTACATTATTCTCACTGCGAAGCTTCAAATAGTTTTTTAGTAAAACAGTGATAAAACATAAATAGTGATGTTTTGAATTTCACATACAATATTTGAAATATAAGCAATTTTTAATAATTCGTGCTCTAATTGCTCTAAAATGAGAAAAATTATTAATATTTCAAATATATTAAATGACTGAAAAATAATAACAACCTAAAAATACAAAATTTTATACCAAAATTATATTAGTAAATTCTATTTTCTAGAGTTCAAACGTACATTTATTTCTAAGATTGGATAATGAAGAACGAAGAAATTTAATGGTTTTCCTAAAAGTATGTAAATTTTTAGAAAATGTTGAATGCCAAAAACCAATAATAAAATCGTTTCTTCTTATCTTAGAATATTGAAAATTAAATAGATTCTGGTACAGGATAATAGAGAATTCATCAAGAAATTAAATTTTTGAACAAACAAATAATCAGTGTGTGAATGGATTCATCTACTCTCTGGAAATAATCCATAATGAAACTCATGTGTGAAGATCATATTCTTCAATTTATTACATCATTGTTGGTGTTCCGTTGGTGTTCTTCTCACTTCATTTTTTATATTGAAACAGAAGCATATCTAGCATAAGCAGTATTCTTCCCAGAATCATGCAAGTATTACGAGGATCTTTGGTAACGATCATCAACATCGGTTGTTACACCGAAGCTTCCACTTCTTTTGGCAACGACGCATCCTCGAAGTAATACTAAGATATGCATTTAGTCTGCTACATCCGTGTGTATCTGCTTTGAGTAGTTCAATAGCCCGAGAGGACTCTTTGATAGATAATTTTCTTGGTAACATTACATTATTAAAGTAAACTGAACTCTTCAAAAATTTGGACAATTCTAAACTCTGCTTATTACAGATCCAAAGAATCCAAACAACCATGTGCAAAAAGTGACTGCAATTTGAAATTTGCTCAGTTCTCGGCAATAATAGCTAGTATTTCAATAAACAATTTCAAATACATTCATTTTCAACCACTTTTATGTACATATGAAGAATATCCTTATGTCATATATAAATTTATATGAGAAACTATAATAATTACATAATTAGCATTGTGATGATATACGTATTTTTTCGTAAAGCGTATAATGATATCTATATAATTTTCGGCAACACAGATCTTAGAAATAACCCATTCTATAACTAGTAAAATAATGAACGCTCATTATTGTACTAGTAACAAAATAATGAGAAACTATAGTAACGTCTTATTATGGGCGTTGTAACCAAATAGGCAGGAGCTGTCATTTAATTTGATGTTTGTCAGTTTTGAAAAGTGTATTGTGAAAATGTTCTAAGAAAAAGAACACCTGCGCTTGAAGAAAAAATAGTATGTCACTCAGAGCAGAAGACCTATTATATGTTTCGCCCAGTCCGCAAGAATCTGGGCTCAACAATAATGATACTCCTAGTAACATAATGTACTATTCATCCTTTGAAAATAAAACCAACAGATCTTTTTAATATAAATTCTAAATATTTTTGTTAAATTGTATGATTATGAAAAAATAAGTTGTGAGAGTGCCAAAAAGTGCAAAAATGAGTCCACTATTCAAATCGAAGAATCCACATGCAGTTATTTTTGGTTTCGCTACATCAATGTGATTTTTCAAGTTGAGTAACTCCAAATTTTCTTTAGAGAAAAACGAAAAATTTTTTTGGAACCCATAACAAATTCTTAGTAGCTTTTCTGATTCTGTAGTCACCCAATCACTCGCAAATATTACGAGTAAAGGCCATAACTGTAAAAAGAAAACTGAGTTATAGTAAATGCCAGCTGTAAATAAATGACATTTCATATATGTTATCATAAAATTTCGCGATGCCCTAATACCGAAAATCAAATTATGGCATTATGTACTCATCTCTGATCAATTTATTTTTAAAATAAATGACTTTTATTAATTAGAAAATAGTTTTACTAATATGCTCCTGATCTACTACAAGGGTTGTACTTTCTCAAATTGATCATCTTTTATTTCTTTGTGATAATTTCATTGCCGGAGTCTAATCTCTTTAGGAGGGGTTTCATCAGGTTTGGAAATAAAAAGTAGTCGGGATCAAATCTGGCAATAGACCGTTTGAGTTCGATATTCAAGTATTTTTGCTATGAAAAATGCACATATTTACTTATGTGTTATTTTGCCGCGACAGAACTTTGCCAAATGCTTTTGTTAATTTCTTCATAAAAACCTCATCAACTCGACCTAATAAGGTCATGTTACAATGACTTATTAGCTGACAAAAAAATTTGGTGTTACTGATACTTTCCAAGTATTTATAAAACTTAGATATGGAATTCGGTCGATCAATTTATTCAATCCCTGTTTAAGGATCCATCTGCTTTAACGTATTACGTTATTATCTTACCTAATCTAACATCTTATAGTGATCATATCAATATTGTAACGTTTTTCGTATTTATTTTCACTCTTTCTATTCGAGGGATAAATTAATAAACACTGTCTCTTACGTTTTTATATCATATACACACTTTACAATAAAATTAACTTATAATAATTTACTAATAAATATCACTTAAATACGATTACTATCACTAAATCGTTCTTTTTACTACGACTATTCATTTAAAACTAAACTCACTGCGTTTACACAAATCATTTATACACCTAAATAAAATTCTACAAAGGTCCAGAACAAAAGAAATAAATAATTGGACTTTCCAAGAAATTATTTAGAAGAAATACTGTGAATAAACCACCGGCTATAATAAAAAAAGTTCAAAAAGGAAACAACAGCCTCTGCCATTTATAAAAAATATGATAGACGCTGCGCGAATTCGCAGAATTTTCAAAATTCCATAGTAGCTGGACAGGGTCGGCCTAGGGAACCATTTTGCGAACTTGTTCGTAACATTACCATGGCTCTCGAAGTTTCTTTCTTGATCTCTGTGGACTTCCTAAAGCTGATAAATTCTTTCACCAATATTTCTCTTGATCGCGTAAATTTCCATCCATTGTAAAATAGTTCATCTCGACTAGGATGTATTTACCACCACTGTCTGTCGTCGGAAATGGTTCAGCGATATCCAAAGCGATCCTCTCGAAACGACTTCCAGCATTATATTGTTTGATTAGTCCATTACTCGTAACGAAAGTCGTACATTTCTTACACCAGTCCTTCACATCGTCGGAGCTGTTCATCCAATAAAACCTTTCACACACTCGTTGAAGGGTTTTCTTCACTCCCAGGTTGACCTCCCGATGGACTGTTTTTTACAAGTTATATTTTTAATGGTATCTGATATGTAGTCCTTTTAATTCTTGATTACATTAAGTCTTCTTATTTTCACTTCCTAAGTGCAATCAATAGTTTTTGATAAAGCTCACTTCCTGCCTCTATAGGTTTCTCTTGGGATTTGAAAGTCTGTACGGCATATGCTTCTCAATATGTTTTATTCACAATTCAGGATTTCTGCGCTTTAATATTTCCAATGGCGATTTAAATTGGATGTAAGCCTAGATTTGCATATTTCGGAACATTAGCTTTATCGGTAATTTCACATTTAGGTTTGACCAGAGTAAGTTTGTAAAAATGTTTATTAATAAATGTATATTTTCTCAATTATTTTACTCGTAAATATTTCCCCTTAACATAACTTTTCCTCAGGTTTTTCTAATTATATTATCTTTCAGGTGTACAGTCATAGAAACATCGTCTTACCATATTTCTTTATGCATGCTCTTTTTGTTAGTTATCTGGGGCAATATATGCTAAACAAGCCGCCATACTTATTTTGGGATATAGGAAACATTTAAGCACCCAAATCTGAAGGGAATGATATTAATGAATTAATTAGTAAGTTTTTCAGTCGTCAGAGTAATGTAGCAATCGAAAGTATGAACTACAAATTTGATTCCACAAATAATATTTGATTCTACAAATAAGATTCCTTGGCACATTCAATTAGCCAGAGTTGTAAATGCTCATCAATTATAAATTGTAATAATACGAGTATTTCATATGTGTTATTATATAAATTCTACATCCATAATTAGTACCGAATCAATGATCAATTTATTTTTAAAATTAACGCGTTGAGCTGTAACGTGTTAATTGTATACAACGTCGAAATTGTGTACAATTAATACCAATAAACTAATAAGGAGCCTTTGAGTCATCAAACTAATGCAGGAATCACATTATGAAAGATAATCTCAAATTTTTATGTAACATTTAAGCAGTTACTATGTGTAAATTGGAAATTATTTTTCCTTAATATATTGGATTTTTTCTCTCACGTCTGGAGTGTCTATTAGTTAAAAAGAAGAAAGAAAGAGCAACGTTGAGCGCCAATCGTGACGAAATAACGTACACGATACAAAGTAAAATAAAAACAAACTTGGGAGTATTAATAATATCTGTACTACTCAAATTTTTGCTTTTTCCTTTATTCCAAATATATTCTTACTATACAGACCACAAAAATTATCGCATCACTGGTATTTTAGGATATTTTTAATACTTAATTTTAGTTTTTTGGGACAATCTGTATATGTATCAACTTAATAGATATTTCTGGTTTCTTATCATGGGCAAAAAAATATCACAATTCCTTACAATTTTTTTGAAAGCAAAAATGCTCGAGTAAATCATTTCTGTCTTGTGGAATGCATTGAGATCGAGAACTTTCTAAGCAAATTGTGTTATTATATAGTGAAAATTTATTTTGTTAATAATGGATGTACCACAACGTTTAACAAGACATGTGACGAATGAAGAAGCTGCTAGAATCATCGCGCTCATACAAGATGGCCGCAGTCAAAGATACCTCGCCGGGGTACCAAGAAACATGCTACCTCGCTACCAAGAAACATGCAGCTAACCAGAAGACCCGGACAATGCCACGGAAGGGTAACTTCGGTAGTAGATGATCGTTATTTGAGGTTAACGGCGTTAAGAATTAGCCATACCACCGCTCGAAGGCTGCAAACAGATCTGTTGGCTGCTCGTAATGTCCGAATAAGCCTAGAAACAGTTCGAAATAGGCTAAGCAGGTATATGAGCCAGAGTGCCAGCTAGAGATCCACGAGAAGATCGAGTAGCAAGGTTGGAATTTGCTCGAGAACACGCAAATTGGAATATTCAAATTGGTCCAATATTTTATTCACGGATAGGCGTGTACCAGTATATAGGCGACGTGGTGACCGGTACAATCAGGTTAATTTTTGTCAAACTGAAAGCTTTGGTGGTGGCTCTATCATGGTTTGGGAAGGAATTTCCTTCGAGGGTCGCACGGAGTTAGTACCAGTGAATGATAGAAGACTAAATGCTGACAGGTACATAACCAATATCCTAGAACCCCATGTAGAGCCATATATGCCTCATATTGGTGATATTGGTGAACTCTGTGCTAATGCACGATAATGTTCGTCCACAAGCTGCTAGAGTGGTTCGGCAGTAGTTAGAAGAGATCGAGATATCCACCCTGAATTGAGCTGTATGTAGCCCGGACCTTAACCCAATAGAGCATGTCTGGGACCATCTAGGAGGGCAACTTCATCAACATCCGGCACCAATAAGAACACTAGATGATCTTCAAAATGTTTTTTTTTTTAATTTCTGGGAAAACATGCCGTGAGGATACGTCTAGAACCTGTTTAGAAGCCTGCCAAGATGAATGGAAGCTGTAATTAGAGCGAGGGGCGGCAACACACGCTATTAGAAATTCATTGGCTGGTTTTAGTTTAAGCACCGTTCAATTTTTTGTATAGATTTTTTGTACAATTTTTTTGATATTTTCTATGTTTTGGCAAATCAAACTTTTTGTCCTCTGAAGTAAACTAATATATAAAATAAATGTTGCAAAAGGCGTATCTATTTGTGTTTTAATTCGTAACAATAATAAAATTCGAAGAACAGGCAACACATTTAGAATATTTGAAAAATAATGAGTGATGCGATAATTTTTGTGGGGTGTTTATTTATTGACAAAGTATCGATACTTAAAAAACATGTAGAGAACAATCCTCTCCGTAAATTTCAATAATAATGTGAAAACTGTAATAGAAGGTTATGTTCATTTGAAATGATGATTTAGATTAAATCATTATAAATTTTTGTTATTCGTGGTCTGTCGTCGATGACACATATTGGATAATAGCAATAAAACTTGATCTATGTGTAGATATTATTTTATCGATTATCGAAGTTGTTTACATTATATAACGACAATTTGTAAAATTAAGTTGAGAAGAATTTTATCCTAGCTACTCGTATGTAATTATTATGATGATCTAAATGACAAATGTTGATACTGACGTTGACAGATCAATACAATTTGTTTAATTACGCATTTACTAGCCCATTTAGTTTTGTAAGTTGTATCCTTTGAACGCCAAATTCCGAAATTTTCTGTTTAGTTTTCTTTTCACTGGCTGCATCTGCACCTCGCATCGAATTTTTTATCTCGGTTTACCGATTCTTATTAATTTCTGTATCTAAAAGTCTTTGTTGAGCTTTCTTGTTTTTACAGTTTTTATAATAATTGTCACTTTTTTTGATTATGTTCTGTTTTTGTAAGACAGTCAGTAAATAAGTGTCGAAATAATACATCTTGACTAGCTGTTATTCTTAAACTACTAGTTAAAACCAAATGATTTATACGTTGTTAATTAAACAACTGTTTGGTTACTGGAAATTCAGGCTTATAGTTTTATGTACAAAAATGTTATAGGGGAATGAATAGGGCCTGTGCTGCTCCAACAAAAGAATGTCGAAAGAACAATTATTTATATATTTGCTTCTAAATCATATTTATTTTAGGTCTCTATGTTTTAAAATTTATGTTTTTTTATAATTTATGAAATACAGATAAAAATTTGATGTTTCGACTATTTTCAGTCTTTATCAAGTATATATAGGCTGGTTTACTTTTAGTCTCTTAAGACCATAGTATGGTTATCGAAACGCGCGTCAGACAATATAATTGTGAGCAGTGGTGTAATGGTAGCGTAAATAGTATCCTCAGTACGTATAGCAAAAGTTGCAGTGAGCCACCATTTTCGTATCTTATACTTTGTCATTCAATTTTTTTCTCTCATAAAATTAAAATGTACGCCCAATCTTCCAATTACAATTTACCATACTCGAAAAATAAAAAGTTTGAACGGTTAATGTTCATTCCATATTCAAGTTGTTAACAACGAGTACCTTATCGGATACGGGAACTTGTTAATAAAAAATACCGTTCTACACACGACATCTTGCGATTTGTTATAACATACCGTTCTCGCTACCACCTACCAATCAGCATTTTTACTAAAACACTAAATAAAATTCATTGATAGTTTCAAACTATTGTTACCAACATCGTTTTAATATTTAAAGGTTGTTAGTGATAGAAACAGTGATATCCGTAGAAGAATAGACATCCAAAGAATGTTTGAATCAACTTTCATTTTGATGTGAATAGAAAGAGTATGCTGCAGAAACAGATGAAATATTAAAATGCTTAGAAATTGTTATCGTAGAGCAAGATAATACCATAAACAATTATCACAACCATTCCTGGAAGAATTAAAAGTTCCTTATATGATAGATCGCTTAATTTTTTACGCATGTTGGGGCACATTTGTTGAGCTTGTCCTGGTATCTCATTATAAAGACATGAATTTAGGTTTGCTCTTTATGGTTTTGAATTATTTGGAACACACGCGATTTTTCCGGTTATGATTATGGATAATAATTACCATCAAATAGAAATAGAAAAAATAACATACTAAATTGGATGCACGACAGAAATATCCAGTTGTGAACTTTATTTTTGAAGAAAAATTTGCTATAATAATCCGGGTACAGTCAAAAAAGTATTTGATAAGTATTTTCTTTAGAAAGTGCGAAGAAGTTAGTTGAAATAAACCTTCATTATAACAGTTTTAGAATTTGTTCCTTGGATTTTAAGATTACTTCCAGTACAAGTTTTTGTCGAATATTGCATATTAAGTGTAAATATTTGGATCATTATTTCAATATGAAAATCTTACCATCTCAATAAATGCCATCGATGAGAATAAAAATACTTTCACATTTCTTCTCTGAAAATTTATATACACAGCATCCAGGTAATATAAAGTTATAACACAGCTTTCAAGCATTCCTAGAATTATTTGGATCCCAAAAACATCATTTATATCTTGAACGATATCCCATAATTTCCTATGAATTTTGATTACGGAGGCCAAATTTATATTCAGTCTCAATTCAAATTTAGCTCTGGCAATTTTATTTAACTCCTCATATTCTAAATAAACGTGATAAATGTGGTAAAAAACAACAATGAATATGTTATGTTGGCGGAATGTAGATGCGTATTTTATGAAGTATTTGTTCTGGGTATACCACCCTATTCTTTCTATATAGAACCAATTTATAGCAACACTTACTACAGTGCACAAAGTTACGTCACCAAAATAAATCCAGAGAAAATACTTGATAAACCATTTGTTCTCATTTTGAGCTGATAATATTCCAACATTTTGTATCTTTTCAAGTAAATTCTTCCATTTTGTATTATTCCAATGAACAGTAATTATAAATGTCGTCAAATTGGAAAATATATTTAATATTCCTTTTATAACGTTAGCAGCTAACGTGGACAAGTAATCTACGTTTAAAATCAGCTCTTCTTTGCGAAGTAACCTGTTAATACTGTAAATTTGGATGACTAATGTGGTTACAAAAAATAACGTGGAATATACTGTGTAAAGTAGTTTTCTTTTAAGTGTGATTTGCTTGAATACTGTTGGAGGCAGTATACAAAAAATACATGCGATATTTAGAAGTATGCTTAGATTCTTCTTGTTGACTTCGTTTTTAACTATACCTACAAACATATCGGGTGCTGCGGTTACTAGTACTATGAATTAATCCAATTTGAAAGTTCGATATTCACCACTTAGTATATTAAAACGTAGTGTTACCTTCAATATTTATTATTCATTTGGGAACATATTGAGATACAGAGGTGTACTTCTCGATTTGTTTTCACCCTCGCATTTAAGCCTTTTATTCGGGAGTAGGTGCAAACAAAGTACAATTGCTTTTGGGATACAAATTTAAGCCAGTTTAAAGTGATAAAAGTAACAATGTCTTTAGGTATTCATATCTAATTTCCAGTCAAAAACCAAATTTCGTATTACTTCTGGCACTTATATTGACCTGGAAAGACTAACTGCAATAACTAATGCTGATAAGGATAATTGTTGCAAAATTGATAGGAAAATTCAAATGGTGCTACCTCATCAAAGTAAATAGTTATTTTCCTAACAAGTGCGGAAAGTGATACTTTCCCGCACGCGATTGCAGTTGTCCCGAAAGACGCGGAACGGAGTTCGGGCAAGCGGTCAATCTTAATTAATTGAGATTTGTGTTTTGTATAAATTATCAAATTTGTGTGAATAAAATAATCAAAATACAAAAAACAACATTATTCTTGACAGAAATGTGTGACTTTGAATATTGTAGTAACGAAAGTAGTTGTTTTTTTCTTTTAAAAACGGTGGATTTTTTCTAAATTTTGAATTTCGAGATAATATGCAGAGGGGATTCGTGAAACCTATAAAATTCAACTTCATACATGATAAAATTTTATGCTATCCATAATCCAAACAAAAAGCAACATATTTATGTCACGTGTTATTTTAAATATTACTTTTTGAATCAATGAATTTGATGATTTTTTATGAGTGAATTTTTATCACAATATTTTAATAAAGACTTAGTCGAACGTCAATTTTTTTCTTTCTTTCAAAAATTATTGATAGAAAAATTTATTTTAAAACAGAAAACCTGAAATCCAGGTCATTTAGAAGCATTAGTTTCTTTTAATAGTGGGAATGTGGCAAAATCAAACACTTATATATTAGCGGGCTTTCGAAAACATACGTATTCATCGTCTGGAAATTGATTAGTCTAGAATTGCGGCATTTTAAATTCCGTTGTTTCTTTAAAAAACATTATACTAACTAATTTCAGAAATCAATATTCAAATTGTCGCGCTATCTATTCTGGATTCTTTCTTTAGTTTTTTGTAAATAGATATATGTCTGTGATCATGATATTTTTGTTTTGTAGTACGTAGGTGTTATTGTCGATGGATGTGAAGCGCTATTTGATACGTTCGAAAAGCATTCAATCGATATTAAAAATCTCACAAATCGAAGTGAAAGTTTAGAAAAGAATAAGGATCGTTCAAAAGATAAAATTTCTGTATTGGAACGAAGAATTCAGGCAATAATCAATGGGAAATCATGGGAAATGGCGCCACCCATAGTGATTGCATCAGTAGGGCTTTGATATTTCTAGACAAAATTGAAACGAAAACAGGAGATGAATTTATAAAGAAAATTGGCGTATCCATTATTCTTCATGCACCACCAAGAAACCTTCCTTGGCTCATGCACAACAACTTTGTTAAAGATTATCGCATGATCAAATATTTTGATAAAGACTGAAGTTAAGACCAAATATCAATTTTTCATCATCAATCTTTCAAAAATTATTGAAGAATTAATTTTAAAACAGAAGAGACCTAAAATCAACAACTTTTAGGAATAAGGAATTAAACAATATTTTGGTAAAGATTTGAAATTATTCGAAACGTTAATTTTTATCTTATAAAAATTATTAAAAAAATTAATTTTGATATATATATATATATATATATATATATATATATATATATATATATATATATATATATATATATATATATATATATATATATATATATGAAATGACTCACATTAATTATTATTTTATTATACGTTAATTTTGTCATAAAATTAGATTTGAAACATATTTGATGATTATATTTGATGAATGACATAAATATGGAATTTATTTATTTATTTTCTAAATTTTTTATTTGTCTTTGAAATAAATTGATTTACTTTTAATAATGTTTGTGTCTTCAATTTATAATTGTTATAAATATTGAGTTGAAATTGAAATACGTTCAATTTTAGGTTTGGTTTAGTTCAGTCGCTATAAATGACATTGAATTTCTTAAAAGATAAACTCCGAATTCTCATAGGTGATGCAAGGTTAGGTTGCTACTGAAGACGTTGAATTTTCTAAAGAATTTTTGTTTTCAAATCTGAAAGATATGGGTTATATAAGGCTATAAGGATAAGGCTATTTAAATCAGTTTTACAATTCTTATATGTTGTTTCAAAAAACCTGCGTTTTCAAATTTCTTAGAATGATCAAGTTATCATTAGTTACAATTCAAAAAAGGAATTTTCCATACCATGTTAATTAATTCATCAGATGGGGAACTAACTTTCATTTTAGTGAAATTAGAATGAATTGTTGGATGTTGTTTGTTTGTAATACTAATGTTTAATTAATTACGCAAGCTCATGAGTAACAACTTTACATATGATAAAGATGTATGAATAGGTAATATATTATTTAATTGTACGCTTCGTGTAATGTCCAAGTCTCAAGGTCACTGCTAAAAGTATGGTATAGAATTCGTTCTAAAAAATTAGAACGATATGAGTTGTCATAAGAAAGTTTCTACTTCAGTATTGTTAGGTTTTCAAGGACTATTTTTCATCGGTTCGATTAAATTAATCTTAGTATAAAGTGGGTGATATGAATAATAATAATAATAATAATAATAATAATAATAATAATAATAATAATAATAATAATAATAATAATAATAATAATAATAATAATAATAATAATAATAATAATAATAATATTAATAATAATAATAATAATAATATTAATTAATAAATCCTCTAAAAAATTGGTTTCCTGTACCAATCAAAAAAAATTTGCATGTAAAATCTTACCATTTCCATGAATGCTAGTGAAGAAAACAGAATAACTTCCATATTGTTCTGATGAAAGCTCAAATTTGCAGCGTTTACATAATATAAAGTGATAATACAACTCTCCAGCATCCCTGAAATGATTTGGATACCGAAAACATCATTGATATCTTGCGTAATCTCCCATAATTTCCTATAAATATGCATAAACTGCGAAATGTTCATATGGTTTTCCAGTTTGAATTTTTCTAGAGCTATTCTATTCAACTGTTTGTATTGTGAGTAAACATAAAAAATATGATAAAATATATTGATATACATTATGTGTTGACGAACCATTGATAAGTATTTCATTAAGTATTTATTCTGAGAATAAAATCCTATTTTCTCAATATAGTGCCAATTTGCACTAATACTTACTGCAGCACATAGTACTAAGTCAGTGCAAAATATGAATATGAAATATTTTATGAACCATTCGTTCTTATTGGAGATCATTAATATTTCAGTATCTCGAATATTCCGGAGCAGATTTCTCCATCGCGAAGAATGCCAATAAATAGAAACTAATGTTACTAAATTAGAACATATGCTAGTTAATCCTTTCATTATATGTGCAACTATTATAGATAACATATTCTCTTCCAAAGCCAATTCTTCTTTACGAAGTATTCTAGAGATACTATATATGTGAATTACTATGGATGCTGCAAAGTATACCATCGAGTACAGTGTGTAAATAGATTTTCTCCTCACTTCACAATTTTTAAAATCTAAGGGAGGCAGTATACAAGGAATTTTTGCTATATATAAGAGAGCTTTTAGTGTTTTGGGAAAAGTTTTCTGTTTTTCAATACTTACAACCATTATGGGATTGGTATTGAAGAATAATGCATTTTGTGTTAGACACTTTTCACCACTTAGCTTATTAAAACTTTGTGGATTGTCCAATTATAATAATTAAACAAGGTGGTCTACCGATAAACCACAAAAATTACAGGTAAATGTGAATGAGGTGATTTAAAGAATATAAATTGATAATAATCGAGAACCTGTGTTAGTTTCAACGGTAATGTCTAGTACCTATAATCTGTGGTAAAAGTGTTTGTGGATAAGTGGAATTTGTTGGCATCAAAATGGGTACCAAATATGTCTATCCCACAAAGATTCTCTGAAAAGTTGCAGAGATATAAGCAGTTATCAATATAAGTTTTGAAATTCATTTACGGATGCATTGAGATATTCTTATTAAAACTACAGCTATTTTTGATGTTTATGTTTGACTTTCGTTGCGAAGATTTTCCTGAGAATCTGGAAGATTAATTATTGAGATGTCGTTGAATATTTGTTGTTGAAAGACAATAATCTTACACAAATGAAAGATGACTTGTACACTGTGTGAGTGCTTTCCATAAAGCCAACGCACCTCCTCATACTTCGGTTATTTCTATTGTTGATATTCACGAATTGCACTTCAAATTGGTTAACCACCGCCCTTATTCTCCAGATCTAGTCCCCAGCGACTAATATTGAAGTGTCACTTACAAGAAAGACATTTTCATCAGACGAGGACGTTGTTGCATTCAAAAGCGCCTATTTTGAGGGAAAAGGCGCCAGCTATTAGTTAGAGGGGTAAAAAGGTTCGAGTAGTACAAATATTTTAAAAGGGACTATGTTGGAAAATTAAATAACCCTCAAAAGCTAGACAAGCTGAGAGTGTTTGTAATTGTTATTCTTCTATTTTACGTTGGTAGGAACCAATATATTTATTAGAAAAATACGATACTGGATAAGTTTTTTTCGATTCCATAAAAACAATTGAAAGGGTGTTGTTTGTGTAGCGTCTATTGTTGAAGTCTATCAAAGAAAAAAGAAATTGGTCAGCTACATTATCTGTACATAAAAACATTAAAGCTCAAGCACAAGCTGTGTTAAGATCAACTAAATTGGAATTTCTAGAACCAATTGTGATATTTATATAAATAGTGAAGGTCAACTTTACCTTCAGTGTCTAAAGGTGATGGTAGAGAAAGTATAAATTGTGCTTTTCTGCTACCATGTGAAAAGAACGTAATTTAGATACACTTTCGAGTGCGTAAAACTTTGTTTTATGTACTAGTGTGTAAAGAAACAAACTTTACGCTTCGATGCGTAAAGAAAACTATAAGGTATCCATAGCGTAGTGACTAGTGTACGAGACTCTCTGCTGGAGTCTCCAGGTTCAAGCTGCGATCATGTCGCTCTTTATTATTTCACTCGTGTATCAATTATTTTTAGGTAGCATTATAATTGGTATTTTCAGCGCATGCCTTAGAGCAGAATTGATAAATTGACTAACTGCACAAAGTCCATCTTTAATATTAGTAAAGAAAATTACCATTAACTTCCATATTTTGACAAACTTTTCGGTATTAGAGAAAAATTTTCAATCAATTTATATATAAAGTCCTTTTTAACCTGTGGCTCATGCGCCAATGTTCACATTCGTCCATAAAAGCTACTTTACACACTTGTTACATAAATAACTATTACGGTACTGTATAAAAATCAATACCTTGTGAACAATAATCATATTTTCAATTTGTCGGAAAAATAAAATGGTAAATACTTATACTAACATCAATTGTGAATACAAATTTTCGTAGGATCTATTTAATGAAGATGGAACCTCCAGAAAACTACGTAAATTGCAGAAACAACTAGGACTCAATAGGAAAAGCTAGTGGGCAACGTATTTGAATATTTGAGAAATGAATTTCCACATATGGAAAATATAATAGGTTTATTAGAATAATTCAATATTCATAGAATTGTTTTTGTATTTAATTTGATGAAGTTCACCGGAGAGAAGCAAGATATTTTATTATTTTTATTTGAATCAAATAATTCCTTCTGCCAAGATATTTAACCAACTTGTTAAAAGACAACGACGTACTTCCCAAACTTATCTTTTTTCTTTACTCCACAGGAAATCGACATTCCTTAAATGGTAAAAAAATAACTCCATAAAATTACAAATTATTTAATTCAAGAAATTCGCTAGTTAGATGATGCTAGGTTGATACCAGCAAGCAAGCAGAAAGTTATTCTTGAAGATATATCGGTGGCTTTTAAGTACCTGTAGGCAACGGTTATTAGCCTTATATGTGAAATAATAGTAGATTTATAGAAAATGTAGCTTGATCTCTGCGTCCAAAAAAGACTAGCGACTATCCTGAGAATATCAGCGCAAATAATTTCCTACTGCATCGAAAATCAAACTATTTTATTATATTGTATTGCGATAAATAACTCTTCATATCATAGTTGCTGGATAAACATTTCATACAATAATCGAGAAGCTGGATACGATAATACTGATATTAATGGCAACTATGTAACTAAATGCAGCCAGTTAAATCCATTATTTTTTCAGTAAGCCGGCTTATAGATAATGTATACTGTTTTCGGACTGTATCATTATATTTAACGCGTCTTATTTTATATTTAATTTGCAGTATTTGCTACTGCATTAGAGGTAGGTATTCAATCATAGAAGTACGTTATGAATCATATTTAACGAGGAGGAGAAACTTGCCAAGACCGATCATAATAACTCTGATAGTATCAGTTGACTATTTGTAGGAGTGGACTAAATCGTTTGAATACCATAAAATTTGTATTTGTCGAATATCAAACATAACAGTAATATCTGAAACATATGATTATTTAGGATTATTAGAATCTCTCCGCCATTAGTGCTGCAATCCGAATATTTTCATTCACTAATAATTTGAAACTTATTACGTAGTATAAAATAAGCGGAGGAATAGTTGGATTCATTATGTTATGAAAAACAGAAAATGTGCGGTCTAAACTGAGTTGGATATATTTTAATTATCAATTATAGTCCACTAATATATAAAACTTATTATGATCATTACATATAAAATCAAAATTACAAACAACTCCATTGAACTGAAACATCTGAGGGAGCTCTATCGAAAGTATATTAAGTCGTGCAAAATCTAAATCAATTAATTTCAAATTTCAACTTCCAAGTTGAATAACTCATGAGATGCGTCATATAATACTATCAATATTCGATATATTAGAAAAAAATAAAAATGGAAACATTTTTAGACCTTAATTTCTAGAAGAAAGATAAAATTTCACGTTTCGACATTTCTTTATCAAAATATGATATTGACACTGACAATTTGCGTATTTATATTAATCAATAGATTACCTACAACATGAACATGAATCTTTCCTTAGTATATCAATTGCCTTGTACTAATTGTGACTGCGTTAACGAACCATGAAATATCAAAATAACATAAATTCAATTATAAAGATTCAAAAATTCTTGGAACGGAATCTAATACACGAAAAAAAGAGTTTTAGAAATGGTCCACTTTCATAAAAACGAAGAAGCTGTAAATGATAAAAAAGACCTAATCATTCAAGTAAAATTCATAGCTCTATTTTGTAAATTCTAACAGAACTACAAACATTCTTTATTTTGATTTTATTCTTATTTTGATGTACATTATGTAGGTGATCTATTGTCAGTGTCGATATCACATTCGTCAAATTTTTTCTTTCTTCGAGAAATTATTGAAAAAAATTTAAAACAGACCTAAAGAGATCTAAAATCAAGAACATTTAGATGCATGAAAATATTAAAAGGTCTAAGAAATAAGAAATAAAATAAATTTATATAAGCGGTATACATATACATATATATTATTTTCACTACGCTTTGAGACCAATGTTTTTCTTTCAATTTCCACGTTTTTCCTAGACTTTTTACACAGATGGCCCAAGGTTGAATCATTCTTGTAATTAATGTTCAGAGCCCAACATA
Source organism: Diorhabda sublineata (assembly GCF_026230105.1). NCBI lineage: Eukaryota > Metazoa > Arthropoda > Insecta > Coleoptera > Chrysomelidae > Diorhabda > Diorhabda sublineata. The sequence goes on from NC_079476.1 coordinate 10,750,611, forward strand.
ATTTGATACAAAACTGTATGATTTGATATTGGTATACATTCATGAGTCATTATTGTTGTGTTTTTTTGTGTCTTTCTGATTATGTAAAGTGTTAGTTGATGCTAATTTTTTAAAGTGAATTTCATTAAATGTTGTGTATAACATTGCAAATCTATTGATGTAATGAATTGTTCCAAATACTCATAAGGACTGAAGAATAAATAAAAAATAATTAACTGCAAATATTTCATATGAAGTTCAAGTAATGAAATTTCTCGAAATTAAATATAATCACTTAATATGTGACATATCAATTAGCTATATTTATATGCAATATTTAATTTGAAAATATATATTTTTCACAATTTTTTTTATCGCGATATTAATACTAATAATAATACGTTTTGCTCAGATTATTATTATTATAAGAGAAGGATTATTATACTACTATTAATACCCATTTCATTTGACTAATGAATTAAGTGATCTTACAATAACTTTCATTTTTTCCTGCTAATAATATTAGAAATTTCCAAATTTATTTTTTTTTCATAATTTTAAAATCTTTTGTGGTAGTGTATACGACATTTGGACAAATTTAAACAAAAATATAAATTTGAGAATTCATTAGCTCTGAAACAGTAGTATGCACTACCTTCAAATTATTAATAAAATTCAAATTTACCAGTATTTTTGAAGCATGTCAAGCTCAGACTCCAAGTCGACGTAAATTTGGTTAAAACAAATAACATTGTCGTGATCCATCTAAATATAAGTGATTTGTGGAACAACCTTCAAATCTACTAAATATATTTAACACTGTATGAACTAATAGCTTTCCCAGAATTAAATCTTGGTCTGTTGTGAATTCCATAGAATATAGATAAACAGCAAACATACGAGTGTGGTCAGATACAAGACTCAACGATGCTCTAACTTCATCAATCTGTTTGAAAAAATAGTAGTTGGCAGTACAGACTTCGGAGGTGGGAGCCGTTGCGTTGTTATGTTAATAGACCATATTTTCTTCTCCGAAAGAGGGCGTTTGTCTTCAATTCGGCATCAAATTAGTCGATTAATCCAACTTAGTACAGTTCTGTAACTGTTTTACATTTTTTCAGATAGCCAGTGTATATCACACCACGTGTTTCACAGAAAACGCTGGCGGCTGTCTTCGCCTTCTTTGGAGCACCAGATAAAGTGTATTGTTTCCACAATTCCTTGATCTCTGGTATGTACCAGTGGATTCAGGTTTCGCCTACTATCATAAAACGATGCAGAAATTACTCTTGCAAGGGAATATTCAAGGCAGCAATCAACAAGAAAACAAAGCCAACATTTGCAATAAAGACGACAACATTATGGTTATAAATAATTTTCACGAATAAAAACAGTATAAACAAAATGCAATAGCGATAAAAATAGTAAGTGAAAAATATCTAGAGATAAAAATGATATTTATGATTAAGTAAACCATTTTTCACTAATTAATGCTTTGGTAATCGTTATTTTAATATATATTTTAATATATAAAATAATTTTTACTTGCGTTAATAATATTTCAGTTGATTGGTAATTCGCAAATGTTTCTGATTAACCCTACAATTATATGTTGGATTTTTTCATAGTTATTTCCCAATGAATTGTAAATAATCAACTATTCGAAAAAATGATCACGATTCTCTCTTTGGTACAATTATATATAAAACTAAAGGTCTGCCATCTTATTATACTTGAATTCACCTGTGAGATGAATTATTTTCGTTTATTGTTATAAATATCTCAGTTTTCCATTAAAACACCCCGTAAAGAATATTTGTAATTATATTGATTCAGTTCTAATTTAGATTTCTCTGAAAGCACCTAGTTATACTTTTATTTGATTTTTTTTTAATTAGTTAAATAGCTTTTTAGTCAAATATTGTAGTTGTCACAATTTTTCTAAATCTCTCTGATTCAAAAGTTCCAATAAAGAAAATTACATTATACAAAATAAATTACTCTATTATACATATATAATAGTGTGGTATTCGAAAAGTAGAAATCAATATACATAAGTATGAGGGCTGTGGTTAACATACTTTTAAAATAAAACACAACCTGCCCGTTTACCAACTATAGAATAAAATGTATTGGATGTCGGCGATGATTCTCTACTAGAAACATTCACAATATTTTCCAGAAGCAGCTTTTCATATGGAGATTAATCTACCGCACTTACATTCATGGGCTGATAAAAATTTGTACGATATAATAAAGTTGAAAAAAGTACGACAATTTGGTGCAAATGTCCAGATGATAAAGGCGACTAATACTTAGTACAACTTTCTCAATAGCTTTTTGAATAGTTATAGATGTTTGGAGTTCATGTAACTATTTTTTACATTACAGTTCGAAGGAATATGCGTTTCATGTAAGCTGGAGCCCCTTACTACTTTATCATTGATATACAGAATCATTATAACATTTTACTAGATGATACATATTCAAGAGATAATGATCTGTCGCGATTTGAAATTTTGACCGTTTAAAAAAGGACGGGAATTCTAGGCGATTGGTTGAGAGTACAGATCCGATGGCTTATTCGAGGCATCTGTAGTTAATTTAAAGGATCTTGAAAATCGGGATATTGAAGAACAGGAGCGTTAGCCACTTAATTGGAATTGGTGGGGTCTATTATTGCTCCTTTTCGAGTACATTTAGTAATTGGGAATGTGATTTTAGTAACCATAATGATCTTAGAAATAATTTTCTCTTTTTCATGGTTTTTCGCACAGAGAATTTTTGGATTGCTTCTGTTTTAATACGGTTTAGTTTCAAACGGTTATTAAGTGGCTAAGAAAATTGAATTTTCGAATGATTTTCCTGAAAATAGCGGAAATATGAATAAGATATTCATCTGATGATTTAGAGAAAAAAATTACGCCATCCATGATTCATATCATTTATATAGAAAATGTCTCAAAATATAATCCATTAGTTTTTCTAGTCTGGCTGGGTACCAAAAACAGTACCATCAGAAGTTTCGTATGTTTATAGTGACCATGTGGTACAGTAAAAGCTGTTTTTTGTGTATTTCAATTTGATGGAATCTTTGGGCTAGCTTTGCCTATGTTATCCGAAATTTCATCAATTTTTATTATGAGATAATTATGAGTTTCTTTCAAGACGATAACTAGGTTGTCGAAACGTGCAAATAGTGAGTTCGGTATTAAGATTGTGGTAATCAATTACCATTCGTATTTTTGTGACCACAAGAATCGGCTTTTTGGGAAGAAATTATACTCCTTAACAAGAAGGAGATGTAGAAGGTGTAAAGATAATATTTTCTAGTTATTTGTTGACTTCCTTAATAGTTTATACTTGTATAATCCCAGGGTGTGTGTGAGTAGCTCAAATCGGATTCTCGTCATTTGTTTTAACGTTTTAATTTCGTCTTTTAAACGTCACACTTCTCTTCAGAATTTAAATGATCTCTTAGAATAATTTCTGGTCGAATTTTTTCATCTCTTAGTTTTCAACTACTACACTTTTTATGTTTGTAATGTAATATCGTCTATGAAACAATGTCTTGCTATGTGAATAGACTGGCATTCTTATCTAATCGACAACAGTTTCAGGAAGTAATATTCCACCAAGGAATTTTGTTATATAAAGTTTCCAACGGCATTGTTATATTGAAATTTCTGAGAGGATTGAAAGGTAAAATTTTTGTTGCATAATCTAGTGTAGTGTCGAGTGAAATATCAGAATTGACTCATAAAACAATGAACATCAATGAACTCTTTTATATTATATTTGTCAAATGAGGGTGTATTCATGTTAAAGCTCAGTTTACGAGCTAAATTCATCGACATTAATGTTAGAGGTTTAAGAGATTTGTTAAAAAATTTGGTGGCTTCTGGAGAGATTATGGTATTAGATCCACCTAAAGCGATTGAACTTCCAATTTTGATCATGGCATTATAAAATTGTGGTTATTCTCATTTTTTTTCAATATCTCATTGCAAGATTGTCAAAAAAAGAATACAAATTATCGTTAAAAATGTTAAAATTATGTTCAAAAAAAAAGAAAATAAGTACTTACAAGATGATGATAATTAATAATCTCCTCGGCATACTTTTCCATTTGTATGGTATTTGTATGTAACTATTATAGTAACTACATTTTTTCACAAATTATAGTTATAATGAACTAATTTTGAAATTTCAATAGTCCAATCCAATTTTCATTAACTTTCCCCATTTTTCTTAACGAAAATATCTTTTTTTATGCATTCATAAAAAACCCCTTAGGTGAAATTTGACCAAAATCAGAAATATAAATTTTCCATTTTCATAACCTTTAAAAATTTTAAGATATGGGTATACTGTCGATTTGTTCAAAACATTACATGATATAATGTATTTTCTTATTGAAATTCCTAAAAACCCAATTTTTATGAATTGTTCCCACTTTAATTACTCAAAAAATCAGAGGTAAAAATGTTTTCCATTAAAAATCGTGACATCTTCAAACTTGAAACATATGTGTACTTTCTAATACAGTGATATTTTTCAAACAACTACCACCATCTTTAGGTCAGGCAAGATACATCTGGGACCGTCTTCGTATGATAAGGAGCATAGTTCCAGAATATGGCTACAGACAAACCAAAACTATAATAGATAGGACAAACATCAAAGACTAAGCCGCCTGAGCATTATTAAACATTGTTTCATTCTCATAACCTTTAAAAACGTGAAGATATGGATATACAGTCCAATTATTCAAAAAACCACATGGTGTCATATATTTTCTTACGTGGAAATTCCGAAAATCACATCAGTTTTTGTTTGATGGTTTCCGAAAAAAAGTTTTCATAAACTCTTCCTTCTTTTCTTACCCAAGAAACCTTTTCTTTTTTCGAGAAACTGAGAGCATTTTTGGAATTCTGATACCAAAAAACCCTCTTGTGGGAAATTTGACCGGAATCAGAGGTAAAAATGTTTCCCATCTTCAAAGTCTTTGAAAATTTTGATACATGGGTATTCTGTAGAATTCTTCAAAATACCACATGATATCATATATTGTTTTATGGAGATTTCGAAAATCATATTAGTTTTTAAGTCTGAGTGATGGTTTCCAAGAAAATGAAATTTTCATGAACTTTCCTTACCCAAAAAATCTTTTTTTGGTGGGGAAACTGATGGCTTTTTCCAAATTCTCATATCAAAAAGTCCCCTTGTGTGAAATTTCACTGAAATCAGAGATAAAAATTATTTCCATTTTTATAACTTATGATATTATTAGAACAACCGTTTTATTAAAAATATGACTATGAAAAGTCGCAAAAAACTTGTTCGAAAAAATTCTATAATTTTGTTTTGCTGACTATGCATGAATGTTGGTTAGGTCTTATGGTTGTTACCTTTCGAAATTTTTTTTTCGGCTTGAGAAAAGCGACATACATTTGTCGTAGGGTCTATATCAAAGTAAGTTACTACACTATTGTTAACCTGTGTAACAAATATAATAATATAATTTCTATTATGGATCCATAAAGGGCATATATTCTTATAACTATTGTTTTAACGCAGTAGGAAAGAATATTCTCAGCAGTCTGTTATTTTTACCCACTTCAGCGGTTGTATCCGTTATTTCGAAACAAGTGAAGCAATTCAAGTAAATAAATGATTTATCGATATATAATTTATATGGCTGGAAGCCTCCTATTCATCTAATAATACTACAACTAATACGTGTTAAAGTGTTAAGTAATATTTTATTGATATAGTTTGTAATTTTCCTTCTTTTAACTGCAAAAATTTGATTGTTCAAAGTAACGATTTTTTATTAATTTATACTGATAGAAAGGGGGAGGGAATTCAGAGGTATTTTCAGTTCAAAATTATAAATAACAATAAAAATCCAAGATAATGTGATGGTAGCCCTGAAGAAATATATTTCGTTTTAATTGAAATTTAAAGCAGAAAACAAAATCAATCTTCAGAGATGAGGTTCATTTTGATAATTCACATTTGCAAAGATTAAATTTTCTTTCAATGTAAATGATATTCTCAAACTAAACATACGAGTAAGTGCATAAGTATAATGAATGTCCCATAGTATATTTGTACACTTTATAGATAGAGTTTTGAAAAGGTTGGTTTCAAGTTTGACCAATGCAACTCAAATAATATTTGATAAAACTCTGGCTATATTGAGAGTTAATACCAAATTAAAGTTCCTTATTCAAGAGAAGGCGACGGAGTCTATAGAAAGACTTTGCTGGGTAAAAAATTCCTTGAACAGAAACTTCTGGCAAAATTGTAATGAAATTTTACAAAAATATGTTTGGAATCTGCTTCATTAAGTTGTTATCATATCTGACTCTCACAGAGGGTGCTAGTTACATGGTTCGTATCAAGAAATTTGACCATAACTCTAAGTTCATATTTATCAATAAAAATTCTAATTGAACTCAAACATCGTTCAAAATTAGACTCCAAAAAGATACTATGAAGTATAAAACAATAATATTATTATCAATAGGACAAATAATCACACGAAGAAAATTGGAATATGATGGAACTCCATGTGGCATAAAAAATGGTGATGTTATTTAGCATTAAATCTTCAAATTCGGATAATTAAATATTTAAAAGGTACCAGGTGCCACGGTACATACATAGATATTGCTTAGTTTTTCACATATTCTCCATTAAGATCAATACACTTTTGCACGCGGTTTATCCATTTCGATACCTCTAAATAATGTGCTTTGAACGAATTAAGCGCTTTTTCAGGTGTAGAAAAACGTTTGCCTTGCAATTTATTTTTGTTTTTCGGGAATAGGAAGAAATCATTGGGTGCCAAACAAGAACTGTACGGCGGATATCAATCAGATATTTTGGCTATTCAAAAACGTTTTTGTTTGAACTGATTATTCGGAGAGCTGGTCGCCTTTTCGACTAAGGTACTTTCACAAGGCTGAAACTTTTTCTATATGTTATTTAATATATTTTTAAAGTAAAAAATTCAGCTTCTGGCAGGGTTAGCGTGGATGCAAAAATATCCACTGTTTTTTGCATATTGCAAATTTTTTACTTAAAAAAATGTATCTTCACAAATCTGGCTTTTGAGTATATTTTTAATTAGACAATTTTGAGTGTAAAAAAAATTTTACCAGTTGATTTGCTCTGTTGCAAGTATCTGTAAGCCTTTTGAATGTACCTTAGTCGAAGTGGCGACCCTAAGACTAGATGTATAAAAGCTCGCATTGTCGAGGTAGAGAATGATTCGTATTTTTCGATTAGTTACTCTGATTTTTTTATGGCAAACAAATGCTGATGTATCATTTATAATTGACCGTTCTACGTTGCTCTATTGTCCAATTATTTCGAAAAAACCGGCGACCATATTTGCATGCAAGTGGTTCGTGCGCGAAAAACTTTTGTTGGATTTGGCTCGTGTTGTGATACCCACACAGTCGATAGTTGTTTATTTTCGGGTTCATATGCATAGATCCATGGTTCGTCGTCTGTCACGATCTCATAGACGTCTTTTGAAGCACCGCGATTGAGGTTCCCCAGTATTTTTTTGAACCAATCGACTATCAAATTTTCGAGTATGTATGCGAGTGGAATTGAGCCCAAGTTTGCCTCAATTTCACGGTATACCACATGACGGTGTTACATTATGAGTTTACGTACATTATCGATGTTATCTGGTATAACAGCCGATTTTGTACAACCTTCACGAAATCCATTCTGTAAAGAAATGCGACCACATTTGAATTCGGAGAACCAGTGGAACATGTTCGCTCGAGATGGTGCTTCGTAACCGAAAATTTAAGCGACTGTACCTCGAAAATTAAGTAGCAACCCTAGTATATATCACCATTTAAATTTCCAGGTAAAATGTGATATCATATTGAGTTGTGGACTTTCATCACATAAGTAGTGTTTATTATGAGAGTTGAAAATATGTTTTATGTTAAAGATGGTTTCGTCCAAAATAAGAATACATTTGAAATATTCGAATTGAGGATTTTTCTTCCTTGTAATGTTTGACAAAAATCCACTCCAACCGATAGATCATTTGACAAGATGTATTTGATTTACCTCTCTTACTCACGCTAACTATTGGATCTTTAGATTAAAACATTCTCTTTATCAACGGGTTTTGTTGTTGTTGCCAACATTCAATAAATTACAAGTTTTCAAATTTGTTAACAATTTATTGGTTATCAAAATTCATGTCAGACAGTGTAATTGTGAGTGTTTTGTGTAGTGTAAACAGTGTGTTGTATGAATATAACCAAGATTTTAGTATTTTAGTTATAATAATTATTATATTATTATTGTTTAAAAATTTTCCTAAAATATTCTGAAAACAGTACACAATATGGAATTTTACCAAAAGTTTTTGGTGTATAATTGAATTATTCTCAAGTTAAGTTAAAATTTAGATCCGAAAACATATTTGTATAAAATTCCATTACAATGTTGCCAATAGTTCCATTAAAATCGTAAAAAATGTATACAAATTCTATGCATTTTTTCTTGGATAGGGATATTTTTTTTACCTAGTAGCTCCCAATTATTTACTAGTTTTCTACCTAGCTTACAGTCGAGGTCTACTCTTTTTATATCACCCTGTATATATTCATATATCGATAGAGTTGCAGTATAGATTACTTCAAAAATTTACTTATAGACACTTTCAAGCTCACTTCATTGTCAATATCACGAAATCAACACTTAGACTAGTTACTTATTTTAAACTGACTTCTTTTTTATTGACTTAGAATATGAGAATTTTCTTTCCATCAATGGCAAGCGAAATATTTGTTTCTATGATCTAATTTATTGTTATATTAAGAATCCTCTCGGATAGCATTAGCGTCAATCCAACAATCTCTAGAACTTTTCGGAAACTATAATCCAAGTTTAGGAACTCCCTCACACAGACTTTGCACTAAAATTTGATACTAATAAACTGCTTTTATGCTCAAATGCTGAGAAGTATGACAACCGCAAATCTCATTAACATGTTGTAATGATTTTCTCACTTATTTACACTCTTTCTATTCGTGAAGTGAGTTTATAAATACTGTCTTTCACGTTCTTGATTTATTTAAAAATCACACTAATCTTAAGCTTACAATAATTTACTTATCACTAACATGTAACTAACTTATTTAAATTCTTCAAACAATTTTCTATGTCGGTCCTTTCATTATGACTATTTACGATAAACTAAGTAACTGCGCCACACAAGCTCGTTTATATATCCAAAACGAAGCTCTCAAAAATTCTAGAAAATAAAGAAATAAGATAAATAAATCAATAGACCTTCCTAAAAATTAGTTTAAAAGAAACAAAGTAAATAAATAACCTGATTTTATAACTTATATAAAAAAGCATTGAACGGGCCGCGACTTTCCCAAATCTTAGAATTCCATTATAACCGGGCAGAACCAGCTTCATGTCGGGGTCGAGTTCGTAACAATATATGCAATATACGCTGCTCATGAGAATTAATAGTAGATAGCCATAAGAGGGGAATAAATAATTTTTTATTTTTAAAAAACATAGACAACATTTAACATGACTATAACCTGATTAATATATATATATATATATATATATATATATATATATATATATATATATATATATATATATATATATATATATATATATATTCCAATAAAGAGCTTGGGTTCGAATGAAGTAATTTAGATAATAACAATGGTTTTCAAATTTATTTCTCAAATCATTCAAACAAAGCATTTTTAGTGATTACATAAAGGAAATAAAGCCATAAATGAATTGGAAATAATTGAAATACTTATTGATTGAACTATGTTGTAAGTGTAAGACAAAACATTTCCTTATGATAAAAAAACACTAAGTTGATGAAAAAATATAAAGCGGCTCGAAATTAAAGAAAAAAATTAGTTAAGAAGATAAAATATACCCAAAAGTACTAAAAAATTTAAAAATTAAAGAGCAACAAAATCTTTCATTAAAACAAAATAAGAACAGCCCGGGCTGATATTTACAACTTTTGTCGTCTGGTAGTGAATACCTATCAATGTTATTAACAGCGAAGAAATAATCATTATAACAGTCTAAACTTTTAGCATCTGTCAAACAAATTATCCTCATCACATTAATCATTAGGTCTATTGGACATATATATTTCAAAAACACTTTTGCCCTTAAAGAACATTTTATCAATACATAAGATTCACTCCAGACTCCAGCCCATAAAAAAACCATCCTTGGAAGGTGACGATTCTATGCAATACAGACCATGTATTCCAGCCGGACAGTTATACGAACGATTTTGTTTTGTGTTCCAACCGACTTAGGTGTCGTTTGTAAACCGTTTCCAGATCGATCTTTTCGATATTTGGTTGATAGAAAGAGCTATTACCAGAACCGTGCATAGCCAGAGATTGTGTAGAAAATATTATTCAATCGTTCCAAGAAGGGTCCAGGTTGTAAGAAACCTATGGAATTAACGTATAATTTGAGTTTTTGATGTACTTCCATGTGCTTTCATGTTTCGATATAATCAAAACAGAAATTTTATATAGTTTTCCAAATAAGGTCGCTCGATTCATTCGTAGAATGCAGTCAATTTTAATGCATATTTCATATTTCTGTCGGTAGATCTTGAAAGTTTAGTGTGTTTTGTTGTACTAATGAACAATTTATCAAATCATCTCAAACAACCGTTTCCAAAATTTGTAGATTACCTACTAGGATTATCCCATAAAGCTAAAGCAATGAAACGCAGTTTCATCCAAAAGAGGTCTTTCTCTTTTCACGGTTCATTAGTTTATGTCTTAGGAAGTGCATATTTCTAGCTTCGTAAGCTGCACTGATAGACTAAACAGATAAATACTTTTAATAAATAGTTCATATATGGTTAGTCATAAACACAAAGACCTGTAATAACAAATGGTTAATCCTTACTTTGAATAGAGCTCTGTTTTTGAAAATTTTTTCATTTATAGATAAAATTATAACTACTCTTGCTATAATCAGCATTTCATAATCCACATAGACCATTTTCTGCTCGAAGTATCCTCATTATATGGAAAAAAAAGTTGTGAAGAGAATGAAATATTATTTTGAATATCTACCGTGATGGAATATGTCTCAGTGTTGTATTGCCTTTTTTATAATCTTATTGTGATTTTATCCCATAATCACAAAAGCCTTGTATCTGAAATGTTCAATGTTGGTGTATTTTTATTAATATTTTCGAAACGCTCTTAAAACCAATACTAGTGATTGAACACTGAATGTTTTTTGAGAAGGATAAACTTTCATAAGAAATTATAATTGAATAATTGATATAATAATTTATATTTTATCTTAAACACCATTTGAGGAGTCAGTACCCGTTATTACCAGTTTTTTTTTCTACACCATAAATTTTGTCAGGAAATGCATAATTTTATAAGATGTCCGATCTAGACTTTTCAGGTCGATTGTTATACAGCCTGAAGCGCACAGCCCACAAGATAAGAGTATGTGCCAGAGCCAGAGCATCAGATTGTTATCCCGATAGTCCTGTCGCTGGATGAGACCGAACAAAGGGTCATTTCCCCCGTAGAGATTACTGATAACATACGAATGGTACATTGGCTTCGAACTATTTAGGATTTTATGTTAGCTTAAGCGATTTGCACTAGAACAGAAAAATTAGGCATTTATTGAAGAGAGCCTTCCGTTTCGAGGTATTATCTCGATCTAAATTAAGATTGAAAAAGGGATGTCGATACATCAAATTTTGTTTATGAGAATGTGTTAAAAATACGGGATTCGATTATGATTAACTTGTCAACTAAACTTGTTGAATGAATTCCAGAATTTTTGATATTGAATTGAAAATAAAATTTTTAAAACGAAAACTATATTCTAACAAAATAAAAATAAAGCTATTCAGATGAATGATTTGTAATATTGTGATATAAATTGAATGTATAAGTGATATGTTTTGATTTACATATCACTTATATCTTGGATATTTGACGAATAAAACTTTTATGTATTATCACACAATCCATATGAATATGGACAAGTAATTTATTCCATGGAATCATATTATCAAATCGTCATGTCACAAGTCACGACAAGTGGGTGAAGCTATAGCAATAACATTTCCTTTTACGAACAATAATTATGTCAATTTGTTTATTTATATCTTCGATCGGTTATTTTGCTAATAAGATGGACACTAGGAATACTACGATTGCTTTTAATCGGGGTGCTTATAAAATATGGCTTCGTCTCTAGAGTACGTGAAAAATTGGAAAAGTGCTGGAGATTGATCACTAAAAAATTTCTTGACACTATTATTTTAAGATTTTGCCACTGGAAATATTATAATAAAAGTTCATACGAATATGATTTGGTAGCTTTACTTGAACTTGTTTTTTATCTGACTTTCATTGAGGCCTCGTACCAAGTAATATTGAGAATATTTTTTTAGTTAGATTTATTAATCAAAATTTCAAATAAGCTGAAAACATCATTTAATTTCACAATAAAATGGTACTATTGGTATAATTCGATACTATATACCGTTTTCGGAATGTTTTTATTTGAAAGTTATGGAATAATAATCGGTGCTGGTATCAAGTAATGTTTAAGTATTAGTTATTTTCATTATTATTAATTAGTATGCATTATGCAAATTACATATTTTTTGTCGCCAAAATGAGACCTTATCGATATAATGGATACAAGTCAAAAAATTGGGATTGGGGGATTTCCTTTCTAAAATTACTCATATTATTCTTATTTTATTTTTTTGCTAACGGCAAAAGATTCGCTATAGTCTCTCGCGCCGAGAGTTTGACGACTTAATTGTTTTTGATAACTGTAGGAAGTTTGAAATTAGGACAGTTGAATTTAAAATTAAATAATTTATGAAAAACTGACATATAAAAGGAATACTATATAGAAAAATTTTTAATAGGTTATTATGCATTCTTCTAATTGACGTATGGATATGGCCTGAATTATTTAAGAAAATTTGTTAGTTATGAGTATCTTGTGTTATCTTTGTAATTTTGCCTAATAAGTATTGATTTTGAAGGTATTTGTCGTCGTTTATTTATCCATTATTATTTTTTTATCACTGCTCTACGGTGTGGAACAGACAAATGAAATAGATTCATTGATAACTAAATAAGAGCGAACTAGAAAAAAAGCATGGACACGTTGATTTCTAATTTTAAATGCAAATTAAAAAAAGTTACCGCGTCTACCAGGCGACAATGGACAAAACCAACTATTCCATTACAAATGCAACGCCCCTGTATATAATGTATTTTTTGATATTCTTCAGATGCTAGAAATAATTCATCTCCAACGATTTCCCAGATATTGAGTGTTTTCAGATTTGATACATAATAAAATTGAAAACAGAAAATGATTTCACATCAACTATTCGCTTCGAAAAATTGTTTATTCAACATAAATACATAGAATAACCATTCTATAAAAGATTAGTTATGGAAATAATACACGGACGCAAATGAAAGCTACTCACTTTTCCACAAAAAGTTTCCAAATTTGCCGCCTATATTACAAGGAGAAATTAACAAAATAGAAAAGCAATTTTGGGAGCATGATCATGTGAGATAGATAAAGAAAATATGAAAAACTGATATATGAAAGATGTCCTATTTAAAAAAATAGTCAAAAGTATATACATACTTTATAAACAGATTGTATAGAGATTGCTATTTGTGAGGGAATAAAGTTTATAATTTATGAATCAATCATATAGTTAAAAGTATCTTGTGTTATTTTAATTGTGCTCAACAAGTACTGATCTTGATGGGATCTAAACGTTGTTTATTTCGTTCTGTTCTATATCTTGTGCATTTATATGTGTCATTTTTAATAATTTTTATTATTCTCATTATCACTATTCTACAGTGTGGAACGGAGAAAAATCGCTGGACAAGTCGATTTGTGTTTCTAAATGCTAATTATAGAAAAATTACAGCGTCTATCATATGACAGTGGTCAATACCCACTTCCTTATTTTAAATGTTACCCCTCTGTATATTATCTATTTTTTAAATTGTGGACATAATTTGTGTACGTCAACTGTTTCGGAAATATTAAGATTTTTCAAACAAAATTAACAAAAAAAAATATTTCATTATCCATATTCACTCCGAAAAATTGTTGATTTAATAGAAATGCATAAAATAACTATTCTATAAATGATTAGTTATGGAAATATAAATAAAAGTTACTAGCTTACTCCATGCAAAATTTTCAAAATTACCGCTTCCATAACAAGGAACAATTAGGAAAATAGGAAAGCGGTTTGGCGAGCTTCATCGTGTTAGATAGATGCAAAAAGTATCTGTTAACACAGTAAGTAGTGATACAAAATTGGATATTTCAAGAAAATACATAATTCTGGTCGGAACGCAGCTGCACTGCTCAACATTAGCCATACATCAATTTTCAGATTATTCAAAGGAAATATGCATCCTTAAAAAATTATAACAATTAGAAGTTGTTTTGTTTTCTGATGATAGCACATTCACATTTTATGGACATGTTCATCGCCTTAATTGTGGCTATTGGTCTAACGAAAATCTTCACTGGATGAGAGAGGAAACATACGCAATATCCTGAAATTAATGTTTGGAGAAAAATTGTTAGAAATCTTATTGTAGCTCTCTTTTTCATTTATGGAAACTTGTATAGATATAAATATTTAGAACGGCTCCTAAATAATCCTGATCCAACTAACCAACACATGGTTTCAACAAGAATAAGCTCAACAACAATAAGAAATTGTCAGGCAGTAACTGAACCAAACTTTTTTAAATCGCCCTTATAATTGGTTTTGTGGGCATATGTCAAAAGTATAGTAATCAAAACAAAACCTCTCAACTTAGATTATTTAAAAAGATGAATCACGGTTGCGATTGAATCAGTCATGTCTGAAATATTGAGTAACGTCAGGAGACATTTCTTTGCCAATTAAGCGTGTTGCCAAAACGTTTAGTGGCGAGCATTTTGAACATCTCCTACAATAGCAATGAGGTTTTTTGTCATTGATTACTTTTTAAGGTTTTATTGTAATGTAGCGAATTTGTGAAATAACATAATAAATAACCTTTTTTGAATGTCAATTTTTATAATAAATCTGAAAGTGCTCAATATTTCCGAAATAGCTCAAGGTAGGTATAGGACATTATACATGAATCATATCGAAAATTTTCTGAAGAATTCGAAAGATAAACAATATAAAGAGGACGCATTCAACATTAAAAAGTTAGTATTGGCTACTGTCATATTATATACAGTATAATTTTTTTTAAAAACTCGCATACAAAATTACAAATCGACGTGTCCAAGCGGTTTTCCAACGAATTTATTTCATTACTGACCGCCAACTGTACATTTAAATATTCTTATTTTCAACAAAGAAAATTTTAATAAAACAATTTATAATTTTATTATTAAAAACTCTTGAATTGTATGCGATACTCAACGGATTAACAGATAAGAGAATCTAATAGGAGCAATAACTGAAATTGACTGTTATTGTTAACTTATATCAAATTATACTATCTACAAAAATGATTATATATATATAAAACGAAACATTTTGATTTCCGTACCCCTAATCCATGTGTTAATATTTTTAAATTTATTATTCACAAGTATTGAATCCATACCAAATAAACAAGTTTTGTGTTACAACAAATACTTCATGTACAAATACGGTAAAAATAATATAATCTCAGTTTAAATAAATGCCTAAATATATAAAAGGAGCTGTAGCAATTTTATTCATCGTATTGTTTCACCTTATATCAACAAGAACAACATTCAGACATGAAATATTTATATTTCTTTTGTATTTTGGCTTATGTATCAGCGGAAGAAAATTTTTACCTTCAAGGTAAGTTGAATCTATTGTTATTGCAAAATAAAAGTATACTATCAATGAAAATTGGATATCAATGTATATTCTAGAAGTCTTTCAACTAAATAATACATACTATTTCCAGCTTCTCCTGCTTGCCAATGTAACGATACCTTGGACCAAATAATTTCCGTACTAACAGAAACTTCCAATGAAGTTGTTAATATCAGAGATATGATTAGCAAAATTAAAGAGGAACTCAATGATGCCGAGGCAGAAGTTGATTCAAATTCAGACAAAATTGTTGACATTGACGCAGACGTAAATTCATTGGACAACTTGGTCAACAAGAACTTGAATACCATGAATTATCAAACATTCATCATTAACGACATAGATGCCAAAGTGAAGGCACTCGAAGAAGAAGAAGAGGCATTGGATTGCCTTATTGACGACAACATTGGCAGACTTAATGAGACCGCAGAAATCGTATCTGAATTGGAGAGTTGTTCTTGTGCACCGAAACCAACCACACCTATTGATGATAGAGTTACTCCTACTCCATACTACTACCAACATTAGTTTTAACATCTAAGAAAATGTTGTTTCTTGTTTTAAGTGAGAGAAAATAAAAATATTAAAATTCACACTTGTTTGTTATGCGAATAGTCATATTTTTGTATTTTCGCCTTAGAAAAGCTGAAAGAGCTCAGTGTTTATTAATTAATGCCCCAAGATTATTTAACAACATATATCCACTATAGAACGTGTCACATTGATAAAATTCTTTTTGTCGTACTTCAGATTTGGGTACCACTTAACTAGATATTATCTTCGATTGAAGTTTCATCACATGGAAAATTTAAGTACCTTACTTATGTATTTTTCCATTCGTATGAGAAAATTTTGATTAACTCTTAATTATCTCAATTTTATATTCTATTTCTTATGCAACTCCTATATTATTCGCTGAAGCTACTTCATTATCTCCCATAGCAGATGTTCTTCATTTCATTCGATATAAGTTCATGAAAAAATTCTTTGCCAATTTTGTATCACATTTAAATAAAATGCCTACTTTTCACTTTTAAGAACTTTGTTTATAGAAACCGTTCATTTCTACTATCGAGTGCTTACTCCGATAGACGAGAAATCAATTAGTAGTTTTGATTATTGGAATAATTCAAGTTATCAACAATTTTCTTCAATTATTTCCATATAATTCACAGGAGTATATATACTAATTGAATGTCGAGGTGCATTTTCGGATTTAGATAATATAATGTCATCGGAATCAGTTTCAAGAAACAACATTATTGATTCTTTAAATCGCACCACGATTAGTTAATTTTACTTCTATCAAAATTCTGTCTATTTTATATCTTCTTCCGCCTTTTATGTTAACTCTAAGCAGAAATTGCTCCGAAAGTATGTAGTACTTGAACGATAATAGTATGCATACTTATTTTGTTTTAATTTATGATTTTATCCTGTCAGACTATTTTTCATTCCTCTTATGGAAATATCTCCCTTCCGTATAATCTGTATTCTATTGTTTCATTACCTTGCTCTCCTGTTAGCCAATGTTGTAATTACCAACCAAATTTCACACCCACTCTACCATTTATTAATTACCACAGTATTTACGTGAACAATTCACCCCAACCTATGATTATTTTTGATATGAGATTTCGAAATTCAAAAAATAAAGTTAATAGAGCCGGTCTTCCTCATTCATATAAGTATCCAACTTCTCGCTACTGTCGGAGAAAAAAATTCTTATTTTTAATTTGGATTAATTGATAATATGATATTAGCTTATCTAGTTATTTAAACAACATAATTAGAATTCCTCTAATATTTATGAGCATTTGGTGATGAAAGTACAAAAATGAATATAAAATCTTCGAGAAACAGTACTGTTAGATGGAATCCAATAGTAAATGGCACGATAGAAACTAATAAAGCCAGAAGCTTTGAAAAAGTTTTTAAGGACATCATAATTTGAGATTACACATATCGAAAATGTCTAATAAAATTTTTATGTGTATATCTAAGGAATATATTGGTTCAGAAATAATATATAGTGCTAAAGTCTTTTGTAGAAAAAGAACGACATCAACGTTAGACTAAATATATTGGGCCAAAAACCTCTTCCAAAGTAGTCGTGGTTTAACGACATGTAAGGATAGTTCCCAATGTTCAACGCGTACCATTACAACAAAAGAATTCGTTGAAGACATGTAACGGGCTTATATAACGTATATAGCCATAGTGTTCTAAATAAAGAATATGAAGACAATCTTCACTTGTACTGGTAGACCCCAAGAAAATATGATGAATATTCTTTGGACAGCCAAAGACATAGAAAGTAAGATGTACAGTAATAACAAATGTTGACTGTTGATGTGTTGTGAGATATAATAAGTGCTACAATTATATGATCAAATATCTGTGCAGAAGTACCTAAGATTAATATCTTCTTGGGACATTTCTGTATTGTATGTATTTTATTAGAAAATATCAGACTGGTGCTCAGCGTATTTAGTAATACTCATGATAACATGAAAATATCAAATATCAACGTCAACAAGAAGAGAAAATACGATCCTTAGAATCTAGAAGCATCTATGAAGTGCAATTGAATCTATAAGATGAATAGTCTAGTTATCCCTGGAATGATTTGGTGGCCATTTTGAGTATCTAGGGAGAGATTAGGAGACAATTTAACAATTGGCTGTATTGAATGCCACAAGTTGTTTTACAATTCACAATTACAATTCATTATCTAAAGCCTCAAATACTCTGTGATATATATATATATATATATATATATATATATATATATATATATATATATATATATATATATATATATATATATATATATGTATATAAATTTCCTCAATTTCTTAGTCCTTTTGATATATTGATGCATTTTTTTTATAGTTTTTATAAGAAAGATGAATTTTGACGTTTCGACTTTATCAAAATATTTTGAAACAGAAGAAACCTAAAATCAAGAACATTTAGATGCATATAATGCATATATAACTTGAGATCTATCTGCTTGTATTTTAGAAAATATTCTGTAATATGAATTTTCACTTTTTCAACATGTGTATTTGTCAACCTATGAAATACTTTCCACTTTTTCCAATAGAATTTTTCTCGCACACATCTGTTGGGTGGTGTATGGAATACCTCACTAAAATATCGATTGCTTAAACAAAAACTGATTTATGACTTTTTTAACAACAGAAAAAACCTTCAATACTAATAATTGCTATTTATTATAACTAAAAATTTGGAAAAATAAATTGAGTTGATTACTATGTTGAACAATAACTATAAAACAAACTATTTCTTGTTACGTGACATTTCACATATAAATTTTTTTCTACTACATCTACAGCACCTTTTATTCCAATATAATGACTTGCTGGCTCTTCAGTGTTAGCATCAAGACATAAATAACTCTGATTTAGACTTTTTGGGTACGTACGAGAATAAGATAAGTAACATTATTATGAAATCCTGATTTAATTCAACCCTAATCACGATTTTTGTTAGACAAACAACTGGGCGGTAGTTGCCGTTTATTTTTAAGGATCCTTCTCAAAACATCAGCAATGTTTTTTCAGTGATGTTCAGATGAGATCGCAACTAGTAAACCACTGATCAAATGATATGTTGGGTGAGCCATATATTGGTGGAATTAATCTTCGAATATCAGCTGATTTTTTACTCACGACAAAAGGTTAGTCGTATTGGGTTTCTGCATATATCTTTATGTGAAGAATATCATATGATTCTGCGTCTGTAAGAGGGAATATTTTCAAACCATATCGCACGATTTTTTTTATTGAAATGTACTGCCGGAACGAACAGAGCTCTCTTAATGCTTCCAGTTTCCCATTAATAGTCCATAATTGCTTGGAGTATATACATTTCGAGATTTATGTATAAATGTTCAAAAACTGCTTTCATAAATGTTAACTTATTTGTTCTGTGAAAATTTATAAATTTTTGAATAAATAATAGCCTAGTGGAGCACGAAATCATTAAAGGAACATTGTATTCCTTAAACTTTTCAATGCCAAAGCACATCAGCCAGCTTCTAAATTCAGTCTTACAGACTTGTGAATCCCTGCAAGTTAAAGTACCAGTGACCTTCTGCTTTGTATCAAATTTTATCAAATATTCGATTGCAAATTTCACATTCACACGTGACTTTATATCCGGGAAGTTAGTGATAAAGTTTTCATTTCTATTTCTTACGTTACGTTCAGGAGAACATTCCTTGTACCATTTAGCTAAATCTCCTTCGAGGATAAAGTCATTCTTCTGTATTTTTCTTTCCAGAGATCTTCCAAAAACTGCTCTTATAAATGTTAGCTTATTGATTCGTTTTGTGAATTTCATATATTTTCGAATCGAAAACAGCTTTATAAACCCGCGACTCAGTATTGAGGCATTGATTTCCTAAAGTTTTCAATGCTGTTAAATTTAGTTTTACAGACTTGTAAATCTCTGTAAGATAACGTAGCTCAAAAACCGCTCTAATTTCAGTAGGTTTCTCGAACTACAAACTTGTGATATTCTGTCTTTTGTTGTAATTTTGTATCAGTTCATTTTATTATACCAAGATAGCCCAAGTAACTTTGAAACGATGTGGTTTCCTTATACGTTTGAGTACAACTGCAGAATAAGCAAAGATCAGCGGCTTCGACAATTTTGACGCCACAAGCATTGGTGAAAGTTTTTAAATCGCATGTTTGAGATTTGCAGCGCACGGCTGGAGGGTTAAGTGATTAGAACATGTGACTTGTTTTCAGTTCACTACCATATATTTCCACATATACTGATGAATGTATCAGTATAAAGTATAAAAAGTTTATTTTCATAGTATCACTTGATAATTTGCTACCTAATAGTATTTTTTAAAAATAGTTTATTGCGGATGATTTAAAGATTAGTATTATTACTGCAGACTTATTACCAATCACGTTTAATAAAACTTTTTTCAACAGCCAGAAATCACAGTAACTAAATTTCTTTTTATCTTTGGAAAAAATTCTATTAATGCCTAACAACTTTCAGCAAATTGCTTATTGTCACGACTATTAATAACATCTGTTTCGTGCTGATCATCTATGTTTTGGTAAGAATATGGAAACTACACGAACATTTCGAGTTATTAATCGTAGTTTTTGTTTCGTTAGCCGCGCAGACATGAGATTGAGATATTTGTTCGCCTCTCTATGATTTATGTTTGTGCGATGGTTTGGACCGAAAGTTGAGTTTGATTGCTTTGGGTACAAGAAAAAGTTTGTTCACTCTCTTGTATTTGTATTAATAATCGAAAGAATGTATTTCTTAAAATAGGAAAAAAGTTTCTCATATCGAAAAACTTTGTAATTACATTGATGTTATATGTATTTTTACTTGGAGATAGGAAGTTTCAATTTTGCTACTCTAGGTTGGAAACTCCATCAAACAAACAGTCAACACAACAGAGAACATCCGTAAAAATAAAAAGTCATGATAAATTCTTTCTCGGAGTAAATCAACTAATCTAATAATTTATATTTAAACAGTGGATAAATTGATTATCAGTTGTTTATAAAAATAAAATATGAACAAATACATAGATTGAAGAAGTGATGATCATGGTAATTTCAATAAAAAATTCATTGTTTGTGATATTTATATTAACAATCAAATAACTTATCGGAGACCGTAAGATTATCAAAGAAAAAGGATGAAAGAGCAGATAATTTAAAGCATTGGCTCTCAAACTTTTATGTTTCGTAGACTAGATTCAAAATTTTGCTGGATACGCTGGAACCTTCTTTATTACTTGCGTTGAGGCAATTTCGATTCTCAAAAATTTCATTTTGAAAACTTCCCATTCGGAGTTGTAAAAAGAAATATGGAGTAGGTGTTGGAGGTATTTATTGAAATATATAAATTATTACACTATCAATTATAACAGCCGTAATCCAATCAACATACATGAACATACTTATAACGAAATGTAATTTCCACAATGGTAAATACAAATGAAAAAATAATCTTCATAAGAAAGATGTACTCAATGGATTGACAGCGATTTATCAATATTTGGCTTCACTTTTGTAAGGAATAACTGCTCCATTTTTGTTAATAAGTTTGTAACGGCACTAAAACTGTTTTCGATAAAATATGACGAGGTAAGCACGTTCAGAAGCTTTTGCATAGTCCAGTATATTTTTATACCCTCTTTTAAATGTCACTTTCAGCTCCTCATTAGTGCTAAGCTCGAGTAGTTCCTCTTGTAATATAACATTCTCTACTTCCAATTCATCAAATGGATTGTGATATTTATACAATTCTGCAAATAACAAATAACAAAAATACTTCTTATTTTGTTGAATGTATTAATCACAAATTGCGATGGAACAGAAATAGGAACAATCGGTTTTTTATTTGAAGGTGACAGATGGTTAAGATGCGCTCTAAAGACAATTTTGAGTAATATTGTATTCTACAAGAAAGGAAAGAGTACGCCATTTTTAAATAATCGTATTAGAAGAAGCAAAAGATCCAAAATATGTAAAAGAAATTGTAGTCCATTCTCGACAAACGGAAGTATAACTGCTATAAATATTAATAGTGAGTATTAACTTTTTGTACTACATGTTACTATAGATGAGTAGCTGTATTCATTTAGGAAAATGTATCCTTTTTGTATTCACTAGGGAAATAAGTCACCTAAATATGACATTAAAAATTGGTTGGTTGTTGAATATAGAAATATTTATGACATGACCTTACAAGTAAGTAAGAGCAGGAAAAAATCGGGTTGAAAGAGTAATTCTTGACCTTACTGGAACTGTTTATAGAGTTACTACAGTTAACTTTCTGACACCTAGAAAAAGTGAGCCGTACCAAATGAATTGCATTCCAAATTATTTAAGTCTATAGATGCCATAATGTTTGCTGGTGACCCTAAGGACGAAACATGATATTTGATACTTCGAGAGAAGTGCTGCCATAAGAAAATATGGAGAGATATAATTGTGTCGATAACTTCAAAAACACATATGCGTGATGTCTTTCCAGACTGGTTCTTAAATGAAAAAGCATCTAAATATTTTTTGCAGCTATATATTTCCGGTATTTTCTGAATCTTCCAATAAAATAATAAAAAACTTGGTATGAATATTAAATGGGGTAGCTATGCTTCCAATTGAGATTCTTTTCTAATGTGGAAGAAGGACTTTGCTAGTCAACATCGAATAAGAAATATAATTTGGACAAATCAGTAGAATGTGTTTTTTCTTCATTCTAAGGTCAATAATGAGCCCGTGGATCTATATAAGAGGTAATGGTAGACAATTATACAAAACAATGAGTAAATTTGAAAATACGTTCAGAAATGTATACTTTTCATTTGAATGATAAACTCAATTTTTATTTAAAATTCAAAAGTTTAGTCTATAGTTTTTATTTGCATCGAATTAGTTACAATA
The DNA here is from genome assembly GCF_026230105.1 of Diorhabda sublineata. NCBI lineage: Eukaryota > Metazoa > Arthropoda > Insecta > Coleoptera > Chrysomelidae > Diorhabda > Diorhabda sublineata. The sequence continues at coordinate 10,774,023 of NC_079476.1, forward strand.
AATTTGAGAAAAGAATTAAGGTGAAACAGTAGTTGAAGATTGGCTATCTCTAACACATTGACAATTGACATAACTAATTAAGATCCTTCTGAGTTGATTCAATTCACATGTATCCTGGGACAAAACACATCCGGTTTCTTCTTGATCATCAACGATTCCTTCTACTGCCGCATTAATATCTTCGATGACATTTGAATGTTCTTTTATTGTGGCGTCAGCGTCAGATTGTTGTTGCTGCATATTTGAAACTTCCTCGTCGATTTCTTTAAGTTCATCTGTATTTTGTGCAAGTTCTTTCGTTAAATCTTTGGTTTCTATAACAATTCTCGTCAACTTTGATCTAAGATTCAAGATTAGAGTTGCAGTTTCTGCTATTTTACAAAGTATTTCATCGATGTTATCGTTACACTCGCATTTTTGTGACAAAGCTAAAACAGTAATCATTATAATTGTATTGAAATACACTGGAAATGAATTGCATTTTACGACTTACCGCTCAAATTTAGTGCATCATCTCCCGTTACAGAAGGTGTAATGTATCCAATCAAAATATATACCAAGAAAGAGATGTAGATGTACTTCATGTTTGATGTTATTATTGAAAGGATCTGAAAAGAAATGATAATTTTAAAAAGAGAAACTCCTTATTTATATTTAACTGTCTTTTCATTTATTTGTATAATGATTATTATCTTTGGGGGATACTTAGTGTGAGGTATTATGTAGTTGTTTTGTAAATATTTTTTTAAATGAATTATATTTCTCATAAATAATAACGACTTATATATGGGAAAACATATTGTTTTTCCTGTATGTTATTTTCAAATCCATTAAAATGTAATTCATTGTTTTGGGAGTAACTTTGATTGGTAATTTTTTTAGTATTAAACATTTTGCACTTGATTTAGTATTCCGATAAGGGTGATTTTCTGCTAAATGAACATAATTCACTAAATGTTTTCATCTAAATAGAGGTGAAAATTATCATTATGCTCTTATTCGACAGCCATAAAAGGAAAACTATATTTATAGTAATTGGTTCAATATTTAGAGTTCTACTAGTAATTTGAAAAATATTTTTTTCCTCCTAATCTTGTGAACAACTTATTTGAACACTCTTTTGAAGGATATAAGTAACAAAAAGCTATCGACTGCCTTGATGACGGGTTGTGAGTCAGCTTACCACTCTACTTACCACACTTAGATGGTAAAAATTTGTGCTATATAAAGCATGTATCCCATTTACTTGAAAACACTCTATGTTCTAGCCAAGAGAGAAGTGATATTTTGAAAAAACTTATGATCTTATATGGAATCGTAAGCTTTGTGTTGTATTCAAATTGAAGCTTGTGTTTATGTATACAATCAGGGTTAGAATAGTATCTTCAGTTGAAACAAAAAATAGCTGTACCATTTATTTCTTGAAAAAAAGAAATAATACTTGATGAAATTATATGATAAATTCCGAAATACACGCAACTAACTAACTAATAAATAGGTATTTTGAAATTTACAATAGGAAGAAAAAGTGAATACATAACTTTCGTAATAACTGGCATTTTTTTCCGGAAAATAGACAGTCTTCAAGATATTATAATTCTTTAATAGAATAAGTATTAACTATAAAAAAAAACGAGATAATAATGTAGGACACATGATTCAACAGTTTTTCATTTAACCTTACTTCCCCGGCTGAAGACTCTTCCTCATGAAGTGGTATTCGGCTTATATAAATAACTGGTACTCAGATGTGGTAAACAATCAATATTGAATTGGACGCCACCAGCTTTTCAACAAACGACATTAAAAATTAATAAAAAAAGGCAAAAAAGCTGGAAACACCTTATGAATTAAATTAACAGAAAAATTGAGCAAACCATCCCCGGACACGATACTCCAAATTAATATGTATTGCTGTGACTAGAAGAACATTTCATAAACAAATAAATTTATTGAATAAATAATAAATTCCCATCAACTGCGAATAAAAAAAAAGCACAACGAATAAAGTTATAAATTAAAAACAACTCGGATTTCTACATTTTAAAGATAAGACTAGGACTTATTTATGGAACTCATGGATGGTTGCAGCCCTCAACTGAATTTCCATTTGTTGAAGTGGAGTTGAATTTGTTGTTTGTGATGCATCGATTGGATCTTCCAAATGCGGGGGAACTATCTGTAAAAGTGCGGAAAAAACATAAAATACGGAAGGGAATGGGAACATAGATGGAAATTACTAAAGAAGAAACGAGTAGGTTGAATAGATTTTATTTAAAAAGAGATTATGTTCTAACATATAAAAAGACTGGATTTATATTTTTTAAAATATAATCAAACAGAAATCTGTTCCATGCTATTCGGTCGTCCCCTAAATTAACAGCTAATACGAATTTTCACTTAAAAACTATTAACTATTATACAAAATTTGCTTAAAACAAAAACAAATTAATAAACATAACTCAAATTTTAAATTATATGAAATTTAATTTAAGTATAAATAATATAAACACAAATTTTACTAAATTTACTTTGATTTAAACACTTCTAGAGAGTAGATAAGACGATCTATCAACGAAACTGGAGTTTTATCAAATTCTTCGAATGAAGTGGTAGGTCGATAACAGATTAATTTCTTCAAAATTTCGAATGTTAGAATTGAAATAGAAGTGACTACTGTGTCCCAATACGTGATCGTATACGAGATATTCATAATGTTGAAAGAAAAACTTAACAAGTCGAATAGCAAGTTACAAGTACACCCGATATGGATTTATATACTTGCTTGCATAGAAATCGGCCCACTGTAAACTTTTGACATTTACTATGTATTTTTTCTGTTATTCTGTCTATTCATTTATCAGACCAACATAAAAAACCCTGTTTGGAAATCATTGTAATATGCTTTGATTTTAATATAAATTTATGAAAACTTATTTCGACTTCCTATGTTTAACATAGTGACATTAATACATTAAGCAAATTAAGTTTTTTTATTATTAACATAAACAATTGACAATTGACAACACTTAATTTCTTAATAATGGCCATGAACTCCTACTTTCCTAATAACACCTCTCATACGATTAGGCGTAGATCTATTCAAGTTAATTGTTTCCTGTAATTGTAATTGTAATTAGCTCTGAGATCGAGTTTGGGATAGAAGATCTAGCTCGTATACTTCTTTTTAGCTCAGGCCATAAATTATTCATCTAATTTAAGTCAGAACTGTATGCTGGCCGATCGAAAACCGACTTGTAATGTAATGAATTGAAATGTAATCTTGCACAATTCTGCAGCATTGCATTATCATGCATAAAGATAAATTCGTCTCCAATAAGGTCGACGTAAGGTAATACATGAATTTCTAAAACCTCCTCGATATATATATTCGCTGTTAAACCTCTTCTTCCGTGAATATAGTCGACCCTACGAATGAACACAGTGTCAGTTCGTGGAATTGAACTCCAGATCATGCATTTTCGATTGAAGCGATAACTTGGCGGTTTTTTATGGATTAGTATGGATTAAACTAACACTGATTTGGTATACAAAGACTCTAGTAATGAAAAATAAGAATAATGAAACTTACTTTGATGTAACAGGGCAAATTAAAATATAGGGACTAAGAACTTGAAACTCTTATTTTATACGAAGGTAAAGGAAATAGACGATCAAATAAAGTGAAGAAAACATTTTCTTGAATCAAGTGCCAGATGCTTCAGAGAACAATGAACATAAATAGGATATTTTTGTAAATGTCGCCTAGTAAGGAAGAAATTAATTGCACCTCTAGTTCAAAAATTATTAAAATCTACATTTTTCTGAAAATCTTTTCAGTTTTTTCTTATTTCATTCCACTCTGTTCTTAATTCCGCGAGTTTGCATGTGAATAAAATTGAATTAGTCTGTTTACAACTGCAGTACTTTAAATTCTTATTAAAAATCTGGAAGCATTATAAATTCTCATCACTTTCTGTTTTATATTTAGTTGCGCCTTTATTGCATTTTTAGTAGGCGATATGACTAAATGCTGTATATCTTTTTAAGGTTTTGAAAAATATGTTATTTCTAATAGTAATAAATAAACGGATGACACAACTGAAATAAACCAAGACTTGCAAGATATTTTTTTACTAGGAATTGTTATCAGGTAACATGAAATGGAGACGTATTAATAGTTCGTTGATGTTGTTTTATAGCTCAAATATTCAGCCAGGTATATGATTTTATTTAGTGGGTAAGTCTGAAGAATCGCATTTGAACACAAGCCGGAGATTCTGATACTGTATCACAATAAAGACGCGTTCAATTTTGGATTTATTATAGATTTGTTTGTAAGAATCACTGAGAAAATACATATGATAGTTTAATCCATTTGAATTAACTTTATACTAGCTCAAATTTATAGTTTATTCATAAAAATGGTTAGTGAAGGATAACAGAAATAGTTTATTATTGAAATATAGTATGTATTCTATTATTTATTTATATCGCTGTTTTCCCCCAAAAAGTATTGATGAAATTATTTTAAACACATTCTAACGTTTACTTCAATACAATTTTTCTGCAAAATGAGTATTGGAACAGATAATATAATATAATAATAATAATATATATATATATATATATATATATATGTATATAATTAAATTATTTATATAATAGTTTATAATTATATATATAATATAATATTATTTTCAATATAATCTTCATATAGGCTCACGCACTTCCATTGACCTTCTAAAATTTCTAATTTCTAAAAGTCTTCAATTGATTTTTCGCACCTATGTCTTTGTTCTCCAATGAATATTTTTCCACTAAATGCAACAGAACCCTTTTGTACATTTGTCTCCTTCAGAACTGAATTAACACCTTTTCCAGGTGATCTTGTAAAATTACGACTTAACTTTTCCTAAATAATATGATCTTCCCAAATGAAAGCTGCATTTCAAATTCTTTAGGAGGTGATCAACCCCTATATTTTCACTTTTAAATTGCTAATGTTTTTTCGCTTATGTGCGTCTAAGAAAATTTGGCAGACATTTTATTTTCTTCTTCCAGTCGGCAGTACCTATATTCCACAAGTACATGTCGATATCACAACACCATAATATAGACTATTGCAATATTTTCGTGTGTGGTGGCAGAGGTAGAAATTAATCTGTAAACGACGGTCCACCACATTTAAGCTCACGACTGCACGATAACATATGTTCCCTATGTCATATGATACTGCATATTCTTTTAATGTATCCCCAAAATCTTCTGATTTTGCGTTAGTGTTGACTATTTTAGAAGTATTCAATCACTGCGCGTTGCTCGATATGATCCATTTTAATACTAAGATGTGACTTCTACTGTAGACACTCTTCAATAGTTTCAAAGTAGTTATTTTCTAGTGAGGGTTCATACATAAAGTGACATTATAATAAATAATTATTTCATTTGTAATTAAGTCATTAATAGAACAGAAGGATCAGCCGTGGTATATTAATAAAGCTAAACGTTGGATGAAAAACTCAATTGACCCATATTTAATGAATTTTATTTGTTCCGAAATTCGTTATTTTACACTGATTCACTTATCTTGATTATGACGTCTTTCAAAGGTGATACTTTGCAAGGCCGACAACAAATTATTCAGCCCCCAATTATGTTTAACTAATACCTACATTATATGTTTCTGGATCTTCCTAAAAATACTCTCAAATTACGTCAAGAGTGGAAATTAAATCTACTTAGATATTTGCAAGTTGTTAGGCAAAAATTGACGAAACCAATAAAGCTTGAGTAATTCTTTTTTTTTGTAATTTGTTTATTTCTCCTCAAAAAACAGGGTTTCTCAAGATTAATGGAAATTTTAAGAAACTATGTCAATTAACTCATATTCAATATTCGCAATATACATGACTGGGTGATAAAGTGAGTCTTATCTAGGGTTGCCAGCTTTTCTTACAACAAATAAAGTATATACGAGGATATATTGATATCTAGTTAGCCTAGACCAGCCTAGCAAAAACAAAATATTGCGTTACCATAGCAACGAACAATAACTTAATAGAAGTGTCAGTGTAAAGTTTGACGTCAGAAAAGTAAACCAGAGTTACGCAATAAATTAAAAGAAAAAAGATGTCCACCGAAATTGTGAAAATCGAAAAATTGGAGTATCGAGCCGTCATAAAGTACATGTAGTTAGAATGGCTAAGACGTAAACAGATTTCTGAAGATATGCTTAATACCCTTGGTTATCAATGTCATTCGTATGCGACCGTGAAAAATTGGACTGCAAGATTCAAAAGAGGTAAATTTTCCATTGAAGATGATGATCGATTGGGAAGGCCAGTTTATGTGTCAGTTCCCGAAAATATCGATGCACATGATTTTATCAGACCATCGAAATGGGCTAAAACGTATATCTGAGGCACTGAATATTTCATACGAACTCTTTCATCATATAGTTCATGTCAGTTTGGACATGAGACAAATTGCTGCAAAATGGATCCCCAAATGTTTTAATGTTGACCAAAAGCGTGCAAGGATAGAAGCATCGCGTTCGATTTGAAAACGATGTAGACTTCTTAAACCGAATTGTTACTATGGATGAGACTTGGGTACATTACTACGATCCAGAAACAAAACACCAATCGATGAAATGGCGACACTCTGGTTCCCAAAGACCTAAGGAGTTTCGTGTCCAAAAATATGCTGGTCAAGTTCTTGCTTCAGTTTTTTGGGATTGCCATGGAGTAATCATGATTGATTTTTTGGATAAGAGTAGAACAATAACTAGACATTACTATTCGACATTACTGACCAATCTACGGGAAAAAATTGAAGAGAAAAGACGCGGAAATATATCCAAAGGTGTTTTGTTTTTGCAGGACAACGTCCCTGCACACAAATCTCATGTTGCCATCCAAAAAGTTGGTGGTTTAGGGTTTGAATTACTAGAACACCCCCCTTATTTACCAGATTTGGCTCCGTCCGACTATCATCTCTTTCCTCAACTGGAAAAAACTTTAAAAGGTCGTAAATTTTCTTCCAACGAGGAGGTAATAAAAGCTGTGGAGGTCTGGTTTGCAAAGCAAGAAAAAACATTTTTTTTGAAAGGTCTAGAGACGTTGCTGGTTCGCTGTTATAAATGTATCGAATTAAGAGGAGAACATGTTGAGAAATAAAATATTTTGACATTGAAATTTTGTTTGGTTCTATAACAGTCTAAGAATTTTGTGATATATCCTCGTAGCATTAATTACTGAGAAAACTTTTCTCCGTAAATGCTGAGGTAGCGGGAGCAGAAAGAAGATATGAAACAATTTAGTGATGGGTACTGAATAAATGGCTCCATTTTTAGGCAGTACTCATTTCAAGAAATTTGTCTTCATAAATTACTTTGAAATTTGTTATTTCTGAATATATGAGATTGGCAACTAAGTACTCTCGCTTTTTACTGATAGAGAGCCTCGCTTTATTTTTTTAATAACTTATATTAGTCCAGGAACGAACAGTTTCGGCATATTTTACTTTTTTATTTCTGTAAAGGACCGAAAGCTTCTGCAGCTCACAAAGAGATATGTGCAGATTATACTGCTGATTGCTCAACAGATCGCACGTGTCATTGGTATAAAAAAATTCCATTCTGGAGATTATTCCCACAAAGATGAGCAACGTTCTGGTCGGCCTACTGAAGTTGGTGATAATCAAATCATCCATGGTGATGAAAAGTGAAAAGATGGAAAAGATAAAAAAATCATCAAAGGTGATGATAAATGGGTCTTGTACAAAGATATAGTTCGAAAACCATCGTGGAACAAATACGATGAACCAACACAAACCACATCGAAAGCTGAAAAACAACAAAAAGAGCTTCTGCTACTTGAACTGCTTTCAAGGAACAAAACGATCAATTCTGATGTTTACAACAATTCATGAAACTGAATGAAGCAATCAAAGAAAAACTGCCAGGAAGGTCAAATTCACCATAGTTATGCAAGGACTCACACATCTTTTGCAACTCGTGGGAAACTATTCGAGCTTGGCTGGGAAGTGATGCCACATCCCCCATAGAGCCCTGGTCTGATTACCATTTATTTCTAAGATTGCAGAACTCTTTCACAAATGACGATGACCCTCAATCGCACCTGGTTCAGTTTTTTGCTGATAAGGACCAGAATTTTTATGAGCGCTGAATCATGAGCTGAAAGAAAGATGGCAAAACTATAGTATGTTAAGAAAAAAAGTGTTTTATTTTATACTAGAAAACCGAAATTACTTTGTCGCCAACCAATTAAATCATCCATACCAATATTGAGTCTATACAAATTTAGATTATCTATAATTTTCTCAACATGATCAAATCTGACCGAAGACTTCAATGAAAGAGCCAGTTAGTCTGATTGACATCGAACCATTTGTCTAAGCTTTAAATTCGCATGGAGGATTACTTGTTAACAATTCCCATTCGTACTTATATTTTTATTGTACCTTTTATGGTTTGGCTTTCTTTCTTGGTATTGTAGGAGGAGAAGGTAAGTCGTTATCACTTTCCATCTTTTGTACACTAAACGTATCATTGTTATACTTATACCTAATTACTTTAATTATATTAAAGTTGTAAAACAAAAACAAGGTCCGCGTGAAAAAAATAATGTTCTGAGAGCGGACATACTCGCCAGTCTGTCAATGATTGACAGTCTTGAATATTTGACTTTGACAGATTCATTCAGAAACTCAGTATGGTTTGTTTGTGGTTGCGCTGCACTGATCAGTGAGCGCCCTCTGACTGAATAAAAACAAATTTGTGTGTTAGTCATAAACATCATAATACTGTTTAAAAAAATATAGTTCGCAAGGATTTATCAAAATTACTAACGGACACACTCACTCAAGGTCAAAAGGTGAGAAAAAAATGTACAAGATTTAATGAAGGTAATTCCGTTTATTGTAAGTATATTTCAAATTAATAAGCGAACAATTATCTCGGACCAACTGTGGTGGTAGGAGCACTACATTTTTCGTCTATGCATGGGCAAATCTGTAAAAGGATTAAAGTTTTCTTAATTTGTTGTGCTGAACAGCTGAAGCCCTCTAAAGCTTTTTCAGTTCCTTCCTGATTATCTAAGATTTCGTCGACTTTTTCATCGATTGAGCTGATAGTAGCATTGTGTTTATCAACAACGCCTACGATAACAGATTGTTTATTTTCTATGTCGGTAACATCAGTAGTTATTTGAGATATCTCTTTAGTATTGTCATTCAGATCTCTCACCAATCCTTGAGTTTTTTTTACTACTTTTACAAGCTTGGTCTTCAAATTCAAGGTGTTGTTGGTATTTTCAGCTATTTTGCACAAAATTTGGTCGATTATGTCGTTGCATTCACATTTTTCTACTAAAGCTGTAACATATTGAAAAAATTAGAAAACTATTTCGAACATCCACGTAATTTCATTAATATATACGGAAAAACAGAAATTGAATTTGAGGCTGCTACTTTTCGTGAGGACTACTGAAATAGTTCTAAGATAAGAGAAATAATCTTGACATTCTAAAGCACACGAATTATGTGTTACATTTAAAGGCAATTTCAAGTTTATGGAATTTAGTCCAAATTATGGAAGCATTTATGTTGGAACCTACATTCTCGTTTTTTGGAAACATTCAACTAAATAGAATTCACAATTAAACATGTTTCTAGCAAATTTTTCATTTTTCAGCTGTTTGTGGAAAATAAAGAATAGATTTTTTATGTACACATAAGGGGTGAATATAGAGAATATATAGAAAAATATCTAAAATTCATGCCTGAGAGCTGAGAAAATTCCAGCAGCATGATTCATAACCATGAAATCAGTGGGCCAGGAAAATTTACTTTCAATGACTCTTACCTTGTAAGTTTAATGATTCCTCGGCAGCAACATATCCGATTAAAAAGTAAATAAAATAGATATATTTCATTTTTGATGTTATTTTTGAAAAGATATGAATGTAACTGATAACTTCAGGTTACAATTGTCTCATTTATACTTGAGATAATGTTGAGATTTATTTTCTTTATTTACAACACTTTCTATCATAACCAAACAGTTGTTTGCACAAGTATTAAATTTATTTGATTAAATTTGTTTTTTGAAATGAAGGTATAATAATAAATATTATTGTGAACAAATATTACTTTAATGTTTTTTGTTATAAATTTCAGATTTAAACAGGATTACTAATTAATACCTTTATTATTCTTCCCTATTGACATTACATTTTCAAGTTAAACTCATCTTTTATGGCTTTTCATATTAAATAAAGATAATGCCCTACTGAAAATTTAACCCATTACATCATTTATGAAGAAAATACCAAGTGATAACGACTTTTAGAACAATATTTTTTGGGTATCACTCAGCTCCAACAACATTTCACATTAAACAAAACAAAAGAAATTACGGCTTAAAAACCCCGCTAACTTTCTCAGCACCTCCTAATACTTCCTCCAAACCCTACCGGTCTTCAAAGTTGATAATTTTACTAAATTTTCAAACTTCAACCGCTAATGCTTTCAATAGTCATTTTCTATTGAGAATTTTGAATTATCATTATTTATTAGTAGCTTTATGTTCAACAGATTGGTACGTTTACAGATTGATATGGGGATGTTTATAAGTTTTAGAGGTAAACTCTCGTTGACAGAAGCGAAAGTGAGACGATATATTTTGAAATAATTTTCATATCATATGTCCTGCAGATTCCTAACTCAAACACACACGTTTCCATCGAAAGTTTAGCAGTTACTATGAAGATCAAACACTGTTGTTGCCATCTTTAATGTCCACTGATGTAGTTTGATTGTGTTTATTTGAAATGGATGGTATTTATAAATGCAACTCGGTTGTATCAACTGATCATGTCGTTCAGTTGAAACATTTATATTATGCGCGTGGAGTTTGAGTGCTTTACAGATCTTTATTATATAACTTTTTCTTAGATATATCATCGATCTCAAATTATTATTGATGAGATCTTCATCAACAATGGTCAGAGTGAAGGTAGTAGTGAGTTTGAGAAAGATTTCTTCTCCAAACAATTAACTAATATAGTTATGGAATGGTTCCCATTCGATTACTATGGAGAACTTTGATTTGTATACAAAAATATGTATGGATTCTTGTTATAAGACAGTTTCAATCACATATCTAAGAAATGAATTGTATATAATGATTAATTATGAATTTTTTAGTATCCAATCTTCTCAAGAAGTTTTTAAATGGCTCTTTTCAACCAATCCGAAATCATGAGCTCATTAAAGCTAATGAAAAATTGTCATGGTGATGATCACTTGCAATTCTAGCTAAAAAGAGAATCCAGTGATAAATGATATTTTCTGAGACAGCGAAGTGATGTATAGGAAATTCGTGTATGATTATAAACAAAAATATCAACAACTACTATATTCTAAGACTATCGATTTGTCTTGAATTTCATAAATCTGATATACTCAATTAGTATTTGATAAGTGGTTTCTGACACAGAATTATAGGGTATGCGGATGTATGTATGAGCAATTAATTCTGGGCTGCAATAACTATGGACAAAAAAAAGTTTCTACAAATTTTATGGAAAGTGGCTCAATTTGAAAATTATATTAGAAATAACGAAATGTACTGTTCATCTCTAAATAAGTTTAACCACTACAAAGATTTTAGTTTTCCAAATTCTTGAAGTAGTTTTCATTCGTGTATTGACAGAAATAGCAATTCTCGTTGAATATTATATTAATAAGACATATACTTATTGATAATAAGTCTTATGGAGACTGAGAATAGTGATGCTTCAAAATTATTGTTTGATTTGAGACTATAAAAATCATAAAAAAAATAAATTGGCATGTTGAAAATTTATTCAATGCAAAAATGGGAGATTTCTCAGAAAATTAAGTTTTGTATATTGTGACAAATTGGTAGAAACTCTAAAGCCGTCTATCCTTTAGTCACAATATGGTCTATACATTTAATGTAACGTACCCAAAAGATTAAAAATATAGACGGTTGATCAATTGCAAATATTTTCAACAAATCTGCAGAAAAGAATATCCATTGATAAATGGAAATTTATTTAATAAGGTGTATTCTCAGAATTTCCTTTCCACAAATTAACATATCCGATTAGCTTATATATAAATGATATCAACTATTCTAATTTTGATAAATCTATTCAGTGAATTTTCATATTTTCTATTTGTTTGGTGACATCAAACATTGACGAATTTTTCATTGTACATCACAAATTCTGTAGCCTCAATTCATCTTATAAAAATTTTCTCAAATTAAATTTTTGAAAAGTGCCAAAAATTATTGCTCTTTGTAACTTGGACATGCACTTGATAGTTCGATCATATGATATAAGAATGATGTTATAAATTCACCAAATTTATTCTGGATTTGATTACTTTATAGAAAAGTATTCATTTTTGGAGTATGGAGTATGTTTGTAGGCTCTATAACGTTTTCATTGATGTGTCGTATTAGTCGTAGTACTTTTTGCTTGATTCTGAAGAGGAATTGGAAAAAATGGTGAGAAATGGTGGTCGCCGTGGTCTTCTATTATATTCTGTGCCTGAACAACATTAATAATATCACATCAACGATAGTAGTCTGCCAAAGTCAACTTCTTAACATAGAGTTCCAACAGTTAAACAGTAGGGTGCTTCTTTTTATGGTAACCAGAAAATACAGCACAGGTGTAGATGTGTGATGATTATGTACTTATAAAGATAAAGGAATGAATAAGAGGGTAAACTTGTATAATTTAAATTTTTGTGGATGCGCTAACTTCATTAGAATGATTATACATATGTTGGAGCAGAATTCCAGTTTTCATTGTATGTTATCTTTATTTGACGTTAATGGTATACTATTCACAGGGTGTCGCTAAATTGAAACTAGTAGTTTATGAATATGAATCGGGATACTGAAATTAACTTGATCGTGTAAATATCAATTTTGCTCTTTGTATATGTTTGATCAAAACAAAAATCTCGAAATCAACTGTCAATAAAAATGAAGCCGGCTTAAAACTGGAGACAGGCTTTCGAGACAAATTCATTATCAATGAGATACAATTTACATTCAAAGAAATTAATTTTATGTGTTTAAACTTGACGTGTAGCATTAGAAAAATAAGGAGCTTTGGATCAATGTTCACAGATGCGTGTTCGAGAAAATGATCCACATATTACGTGGACTTATGAGTGAATATTTATCCAGTTAGGCACCAGAGTTAGTGATAATTTGTATGAATCAAGAAATGAAAACTCTTATCTGATTCACAGAATATTCCACTAAATATTAGAATTACAAGAATTAACTTTGAGGAAGAATTATTGAATCATAATGTGCTCGGTCCCAAGATTCCCCGCAATCGATTTAAGATTTTTTGAATGATAATTTACCACTAGTACTTATGCATCCTAATAACATTTAAATTCAGCTGCTGTTTCCAACATTGTTGTATTCCTACATATTACACAACACAGTAGACCCGATGACATCAAAACGTGGTCAAAAGTATATGTAAAGTTTTTTTGTTAAAAACTGATTTAGTGTATTGAAATATATTAAAATAACGATAATTCATTATAATTTGTGTGTTTTCTCAAATAAACATTATAAACTATCGTCGCTGTCACTCGTTATGAATTCAGTTTCTTTCTGCAATCTAACTTCTGTCATATTTCCAAAAACAATCGCGTTTCCAATCGGGTAAAACAAAGAGCGTCAACAGTTTCGATGCATCCAATTGTCCTTCTGTGCTTAAACCCATTTACTTCTATTAGTTCTCTCGCTTCTGTATTCAAAACTTACTTCGGGTCGTCCCATGCGAGAGCTTGATGGTATGTCTTCAAGCAAATAGGCAATAGGCAACGAAAACAGTTCATTAATCCAATTGGCATTTTGCTAGAAATTGCTAGAATTTTTTTTCCATTCTATTAGCCATCTTTTTGGAAATGTGAAACACAGCTAATATGCTACGTTACACAGATTTTAAAATTTCTTCACCATACTCTTCAGATATTAAATGATTGCGGGAAACATTTTGAACATGTTGACATTTTTCCGTATTATTTTCAACCTTCAGTTCTTGCCAAATGATGAACAGATTTTTATGTTTTAAAGGAAAAGCCATAAAATGGAATAACCGCATATGGGCAGCTAATTTTCTTTTCAGCAGTCTCTATATTCTATGCCCTTTTATTTAAGCAAAAAATTAAAAGATGGCTAATTTTGTATCTCTATAAAAACTTACCATTTATTGTTTTTCTTTAACTTTAATTTTTCAATAAAAATAATTTATATATTAACATTAAACTATGTACCCAGCTTCCTTTCAGCAATAACTGGATTATATCCAAGACACAAAGAAATAGTTCAAAATTTTCTTTTGATTGATATTCTACGAACAAACGTCCACATTACAGACTCAACATCCCTTTTTCATAATTAGCATGTTTTACAACATTTCTGAGCACTTGAGAATTTGGATATTTGGCCAGGTTTTCAGTGCACACAGGATTAAGCAGAAAAAAATTCCAATGACTTCTACATGTAGTACTCAAAAGAGCATATAAATTTAAACTCGAATGTATACAATAGTATACATTGTTACTGAGATTCTAAATTATAGTTGTAATATATACTTTTGATATAATACATGTAATAATTACTTGTACAAGAAATATGTGTTATAATTAATTTATTGAAAATGCCTATCACTTTTATTAGTCTTGTTTTTCCGAGTTTCCGAATTCCTTAATGGACCCCTGTCATTACCTTTAGCCCCGGGCCTTATAAATCTTAATCCGGCTCTGAGTGCACAAGTGAGAAAATTGATTAACTAAAAATGTTCATTCTATGCGATCAGAAGTTATCGTACCCATGTTTGCGGAATCTAGAAAGCAATGATTAACTAGAAACTATTCGCATTAATTATGCGAATCTTTGCATTGTAACCGAAAGTATTTATGCATAACTTAATTCCGTATTTTGGAAACAAATTTTTCCAATCATATCCGAAAAGACGTCGATTATTAGACATTTTCTATAGTAGTGTGATAATAATGATGATAAACTATGGT
The DNA here is from genome assembly GCF_026230105.1 of Diorhabda sublineata. Lineage (NCBI taxonomy): Eukaryota > Metazoa > Arthropoda > Insecta > Coleoptera > Chrysomelidae > Diorhabda > Diorhabda sublineata. Next base: position 10,789,149 of record NC_079476.1, read on the forward strand.
ACTAAGTTGCTCAATTGTATTCATTGGCGTCTATTGAGGACATTGGTAAATGTACAGTCTCTAATTTTCTTCTAATGTGTAACATGAAGTCTTCTGTTTCAGACGATCATGGAACTTTTTGATATTATATAGAGGTAAATGATCAAATATCTGAAAATCCCTGTGCCTTTTTCGTGTGCCATAATGTGGTATATGCACATTGTAGAATTTCAAGAATAATATCAGATACAAACCGAAAACCTTTTTTTTAAAGGTTGATTTAATATTAGAAGTGTTACAGCTAAGACAAATGACTGCTGCAGGCTATGATAACAGAATTCACGTTTTATTTTTGACCATGTTGCTAGAAAAACGTAAAACCATGCTAACAATTGTGTTAGTGCCAGAATTGTGGTTCTTCGAGATGTGGGTTTATCCTTTTGTATTATTGCACGACGTTTTGAATCTACTGCAATTTGTTCTTACGTTCGCGGGCATAAGAAGGAGAAGGAATATGAATAAAGCCAGCTGTAGAACTAAGATGAACCCCCGAGCGTCGAGACTACTGCTTCAGGCAACAGAAGTTATACAATGTGTACGTGATATTGGCTTTGCTTCGAGGGAGTATAAGCTCGTCCGAATATATGTGGAAATTCACAAGAAACTGTCGTCTATGCTTTGCAGTGTCTCCCCTGGTCCCCAGATTTAAATCTCATTCGAACGTATAAGGTATATGAAATATGAACAAACGAAAATCTGAGATATTATCCTGCTTCTTTTCGCAAAATGAAAGCTAACTTTGAGAAATACATTCCTGGCTACTATGGAACCGTTGAGTATTTGAACAAAATTTCAAAGTGTTTAGCGCATTTTCATCCATTTAAAAAGCAACAAACTATTTTGCAAAAGTTTTTATCTTGATTGATTCATCAGATACACATAAATGACTCACAACAAATACAGAAAAATAACTATTATTGTTACGGAAGTATATTGGTATATTGGGGTAATACAAACAAGGAATTTTTTGTAATTGGAAGTGTTGCATGTACGTGTTTCCATTTCATAACTATCACAATTAATATTTCATAATCGAGAAGAACAACATGAATTTCTATACTGAATGCACAACCACTCTGTACACTCACATTTAGACGATCTGAGCGGCGTTTCAATTATCGAAATGCAGGTTTATACAGTGTTATTGTGAGATTTTGTATAGTTGTAGCAGTGAACATGTTCTAGTATGAATATCAATATCGGTTCGAGAAATCCAACTTGAAATGTATGTTAAAACTTTTAACATCAGATATACAGAATGCTCCGGGACTTGATGCATAAAATTCGTGGTTTTCTCAGAAGGCCCGTTGTTTCTGGAATATAGGCCCTCAAGTTGCGAAATCAGAACTTATATTTAAGTATATTTGACGGAATAAATAATTCTACACTAATATCTGAAGGCCAGGGGCTGCTCATGCCCAATGGTTAACAATCCATAACTTTTACAGGAACAACTTGTACCATCTGAAGATAGCAAAAATGAATTTTTCGGTTAATTTTTCAACAAAAAGGTACTCTTTGCTTAATTCGATCAAATTTATGGTTTAGGAGATATGTAGATTTTTAAATCGTTGTACATGTCAAGAATACTGTTCGCCATAAAGAGATACTCTCAAGAAAATTATCCATTTGTTGAAAATCAATTGAAAATTTCATTTTCTTTATCTTTAGATTATACAAGTCCTCCCTGTAAAAGTTACGGATTGTTAACCATTGGGCACGAGCCGACCATAGCCTTCAGATAGTAGTGCAGAATGATTTATTCCATCAAACGCACTACTTGGACATACGTAATCATCCATTGAAAATTTATAATGTATACTTTAGGAAATATACTTGAATATAAGTTCTGATTTCGTAACTTTTAATATAATTAAAGCATTATTTTCACGTCATGTACTTACTCTCGAATTTCTTCGATCAACTCCCGGAAAATCCTGTATAATACCGGTCAGTAATTTTAAGTTCAATTTCAAACAATATTAGTGGAAAATCGAGAATCCCATACAGAAAATACTGTGTTTAAATTAGAAATTATATTATTAAGTTATGAGTTCTAAAACTGTAATTAATGTTCATACTGAATATACTGCTTCCACTGTCGTGTGTTACGATAACAAAGTTATTGTCTTAGGTTTAGAGTATACTACATTTATTCTCAATAAAAATCTACTTTGGTGGCAATACCTGATTTCAATCTTATCATATCAACTGGTGGAGAGTAGAAGTTTAGTCTCTAGTAAACTATTCTTACATTCTCATACTTCCATGTTACCAGATGTCTATTTTCGTATAAATTTCAAATAATCTAGGTGCTCCCTGAACGGCTATTAATATATATCCTTGTTTGTCCAACATACTTTTTATGGCAATTATCACAGCCCACTTTCAAAATCTCACTTATTACAAACAAAACATTTTATCTTTGCGAATACCCAACAAATATTTTTGAATTCATACGCTCAAGTTCCTGTTCTAATCCTTCTATATCCAATCTCTCCTGTTTACCATTCACCTTTCTGAAAAAAGTGCTGTCAGGAATATATGTAGTTATTAAATTTATGATGATTATCAACTTATCTAATGTTTTCCTATCATAGCCTCAAGTAGAGATGTATCCTTAATCAAGTTCTTTTTCTCTTTTTGTCAATCAATACCGAGTAGTAAATTAATAAATCGGTGTTCTGAGAAATAATAACTGCTTTTTTTTTGGTGGAGACAATGAAAATAACTAACTGGGATATACGTCTATGTTGCAGTTTTTTTCTAATTATGTAGATACTTCTATTTGATTAAAAGTGAATTTAATAGTGGATATTCTAAGTTAGTTCTAAGATAAAACCAATCCTAAGAGAAAAGCTAACAAAAATGATATGAATCTTTCAAGATATTAAAGATTGAGAGCATTTCAATTTGTATTCTGAAAAGTATGCAACAGACAATTCCTAATTCCAAACTAACGAACCACTACACGTCAGACATTGATTGTAATGAAATACTGTAGTATGAGATTATAATATTTTTCTTCTAATAGTTTTTGTATAGATTCTCAGGAAAACATTTTAGGTTCACAACAATTAATTGGAATAAATGCACCAAATTGTTATCTCAGCGACTAAGTAGTAACTACAGGTTACTGCTAAATTATTGGAACTCAGTTGTTTACTCGAACTAAAAGATCTAGTCATTTTCCAGCTTAAAGGATTTGTATTTGCAAATGAAGTGAAAAAAATTAATACAAATGTTCAATATATAACTTATTTCGTCTACTGTTCTACTTTTGAAATCTACAAATATTTCGTTCTTTGTATCCATACAAATATTCAAATTTTCATGAAGATATCACTTTCAGACCAATGTATTCAAATAATCTATGGAAGTTGTTACGTAATAATCCATCATACCCCCTAAATTTATAATTTCTTACGTTATAGTAAAATTGCATATCTATTCTAATTTGGAGCTGATAATGAGAGAGAGTTTACCTTCTAGAAACCGATGACACCAAATTTTATTTACACCTATTATAGCAGATGATATTTATTGATCTTGAAAAATAATACATATGTGTCAGAAAGTATTGAATTTATTTATAAAACTTTTTTAATGTTGATAATAGTATGGTGTTGGTGTATTCTCTCCATTGCCTCTTGGTGTAGTTGTTTTTGGTGTACAAGAGCAGGTTTCTAATTCAGCTATGATTTCTTGAATATCATCCAATCTACTTTTATTGTCGTCAACAAGGCAATCCAAAGCATCTTCTTCTTGTTCTAGACCCCTTACTTTAGCATCGATATCGTTAACAATGAATTTTTGGTAATTGACTACATTCAAATTGGTATTTACTAAGTTATTCAAAGTGTTTAAGGCACTTTCCATTTCCTCTAATTCCTCTGAATTTCTATCAACTCCTGTCTCAACTTCTTCTAAATCACTTTTGATCTGTGCTATAGCGTTTCCAATAGCTTCAATTTCCTCGGTACCGTTATTAAGAGCATTAGTAATTTCATCTAGTATATCAGTACACTGACAGGTTGGGCTACCTAAAAAAAGCAATATACATTATACAAAAATTTTAAAATCTTTTATCAATAATACACATTATTATTATATAAATATAAAAATTCAAGAAAAAACCGTCCAATACTTACCTTGAAGGACTAGTTGGTCTTCGGCTGAAACATAAAAGTAAGTTAATGCACAAATGAAGTATATGTATTTCATGATTGATGTTCTTGGTTTGATGTGAAGAGCTTGAATGAAAATTATTCCTGATAGTTGATATTTATACCACAGCTTCTGTTTTTACCTGGTAATGATTGTTTTTGCATTTTGTAGATTTGTTATTTTTAATAAGTAATCTTATTTGAGCATGTATTTATTTTTAACCTAACAAATACATTGTAATGTAAATATAGAAATAAACAAAACAATGGATATATTTTAAATAATAATTTAATACTTCCTAATATTTTCAAGGGAACTATATAATTGCTTTTTTAACAAATTCATTCGGCTCAGTGTCTACAAACTATAAAATTGCGCTTGATCGCTATTAAATTGACACATATGTTCGTATATTTTTACTTTTAACCGTACCCATTATACAATATAATCGCATTCAAAAGAATCTACAAATATGAAAAGATTTTTGAGTGGGAATGTTTTAAACCTTTCCGTATAAGATAGTAAAAATAATGTTGTAGGTTAGCTTTTTTACACATATCGTCGTTGTTGTGGCAGAAGTCCAAAAAGATACTTTTGCAGCAGAAGAGTTTCAGGGTTCAGAGTATATTAGAAAATAGTATAGTGTGAGGTACACTACTCTAGTGTAACTAAAACATACAATAGACCAATTTAGATTTCAAAATGAAAATCTGATTAGAACAGACTTAGCTACTGTTGATAGATCAACAATTGGAATAAATTGGATAAAGTTATTATGTTTAGTTCTGCTTTTTTGATATCAAACCGAAACTACATTTATAATGATAAAAACAACAAAATATTTAATTGGTTTTTGGTCCTTCCTCACTCTATGAGTAGATGGATGGTTCTGGGTTTGAGTCACGAGCAATGTTTGATTTAGTATCCAAATAATTCTTCACAAATGACACCACTACTGTATAATTTCATCAAATCCTCATATTTTTTTCTGGAATAATGCAAACTTATAGTGCATTTATTTTGATAGTTGAGTATTCGCTGTCATGTTTGTATTAATATTCTCTCTCTAAGTTTATGTTTATCAAACCTTAAAGCTTTAGTTTTGACCCAATTTACAATATAACCTTTACTATCAGTCTTTTTTGGAAAGGCTACTTAAATCAGAGAAATCATAATAATGTAATTTCTTAATTTTATTAGGATTATTTCATCATATTGTGATCCAATCATGAATGTTTCATTGTTGACGCTCTACAACACTAGGCATGTGGTCAAATTTTATTATTGTATGACTTGATTCCAAAAATTTCTGTTCTATTATATGTATAAAGATAGCAGCAGCATTTTGGTTTAGGTTTTGTCCACTACAAGTAGCGGAAAATAACGTCAGTTTCTTCACATAATTAGGCAATTATGTTAAATACATGTATAGAAAACTACCAATCATTACACTACCTCTCTTGCCATCAATTTCTGTCCAAGTGCAACAGAAGGCGTTATTTGGTGGAGCTTCTTCCTAAATAATTGAATTGTAACAACATAATATTCTGCTATAATACATGGGAGACACGTTACTTGAAGGCATCTAGAAAACACTTGTAGTTTTCTTGTAACGCTTGTTTACTTTTTCCTCTCGTTGTTTCGTAATTGATCCATGTTGAACATTTTGAGGTTAGAAGAATGAATAATTATAGTTTTTAAAAAATATCTTCGATATGTAGCTTTCACACTTCTTTGTAAAGATCATACATGTTTAAATTGGATAATTTCCTATCAAGATACTATCTGCTAGATAATTTTCTAGCGTAATGAGACTCATTGAGTAGGAAACACTCGATATATTCGATGATAACTTCTAGCTCATGCCAGGAAAGCTTATTAGAAGGTGAATTTTTTCCATGTTGGTCAACGACTCCAAACACAGCCAATTCATTTGTATTTTCAAAGTGTTGTTAAGAAGCCCAATGCTACTGGATAAGGTGCTCAAGAAAAAATTACGGCAAACTGTAATTTCACTATTTTGTTTAATGAAAAAACTGATAGAAGTTTTCTTTCGCTTTACCGTAATTCAAAATGTTTCTTCCTTTTGTAGTCTTCTAGTTTCCTATAATTTTTACACATCTGTAGTCTTTAAGTTTCAATTATTCTAGTTGTAAATTTAAGTGGACATGTGCATTCCATAGGTTTCAGTAACTTTGCTTTATACTGACGATTTTCAGTTTCATATGTCTGTCCAGAATTTCATTGCTTTTTCTGTTGATTATGATTCCACTTTGAAATAATGGACGTTGACCAAAGATTTTTCCTAACATAATTCTGCTTCATTGTTTCATCAGTATGTAGTATATAGAATGTGAAGATGTCGATAGGAAATAATTTTCAACTAAGTTGCTGTGATCTGTTTCAGATTCTTCATCTTGCAAATAATGTTTTCGCCGCCTATTTTATGACTACCTACGAGAAAAATTGTCTCGACATTGTTTAGTTTTAATAATACTTCCACATCAAAATAAAAATTATATCTTAATTTAAGGCATCATTTTCTTACTGCTTAAAAAATATGATGTATAAGATACAAAACATAAAATATTTTTTGTGGATTACTTGCAACGGTCACAAAAGTAGAACAAGATTTTTGAAAACGATTTAATACAGCCAACTATATTACACCTGATCTACTATTTACATTTTTCATTTACTAATTCATTTCAACACATGTGGCACACAACATATTTATTTTGTATTTTAGTTTTGTCAGTCTATGGATCGGCTAATTTTAAATCAAGTGGGTTTAATATATGAAATTGCTGAAAATTGGACTCAGTGACTTTAGCCAGAGCAACAAAGATAGTTACACTTCTATCATTTGTATTGTGTAAAATTCATTGGAGGAGCTTAATACAATATTTCAGAGTTTGAGTTTTTCCAATGTCTGAAATAGTTAGGAAGATTTATGGTTATTACTTTCATATTGAATCAAATTTGATATGGAGTCAATGTTATCATTATTATCTCCATCAAATGTAGTTCATATTATTTTATACGCATCATCTTGAAATATATAGCAATAATTTATTTTTCATATCATTTTAGCCATTTCTAAAGTGAGTTTCATTCAAACTTCTTAAAATCTATATAAATCAGCAGATATCTGAAGTGTAAGACTAAAAACCGTTTCGCAAATTCTGTATAAAATTGGGCCTAATATCTAGTCTATCCATGGAGTGCAGTTGATAGCACTCAACATAACTGAAATTTGATTAATCATGCAAGTAAGTTTCGAAAGCATTTTTTACAAATTCTTTGGTTTATTACTTCTCCACTTATATATTCAATTGAAAATGTGTTGTTGTCAAATATTTTTGAAAAATCCAGAAAAACATATCATATTGAGACTCTGTTCGAGGGTATACTTCATTGCACTGGTTTTCATTATCCATTTTTTGTATGCTTCTTCTCTCACAGATACTACTAGTACTTATCACATATTTAGGAAACCCTGTACTGAATACTTCATTCATATATGCTGCAAACTTATATTTCTCAGTACTACTCAGTGGATCTTCATCATTTATTCAAATATTTATTCATATAACTTCTATATTTTATGTTTTACCAATATTTATTTCTATAAGTATCATAAGGGAGTCAAAAACGTTGTTTTGGATGGAAAAACCTAATTTCCTAACTCGTTATGTTTCGTCGATACTCTGTTACTTTGATATACCAAATTGACGACCACAAGCAGTCTGTCAATATCATAGAGCTCCATTCTCCTTAATATCGTGTTTCTATATATTAGTGGAATAACCCTTCGGGTTCATCACCCATAGTACCCATATATCTATGTGAAAAATTTAGATGTTAGTTCTAAAAATGTGCGCTGTCTTTCATTTTGTGATAAGCCTTGCAGCATTCCATCTAGAATATGAACAAACTGCAGGATCTATGATTTCTTGGGAAAACTTCCGTGAGTGCAACAAAATATATGCAGGTTTTCTTTTTAACATGCTTGAGTATGAATTAAAATAAGTGGAATTCTGTAGCTTTGTAGAAAATTTTGTTTTCCCGAATGTAATGGACATAGATTGCAATATCAACAGACGTCTTGTTAGAAATTTAACAGCTTTTCTAGAAATTTCTCCCCATTGTCAATCAGTTGAGTGTTATGGCCGTATAAGGACTCAATTAGTTTCAAGATGTCTCGATATGAACTTGATGTGAATGTCTTCGATATGAACAAGTCCAGATTTATTTCTTTAATAAATAATAGATTTATGAGGGTGTATAGGAGACCTAGAACATGATTTGTACAAGGCCATAGCGTTAGTTGTATGTATATGGCGGAGAAAATATTATGGTTTGGATATGAAAGTTATATTAATGATATATTTCAAGGTTATTTGAAACAATTGTGGGCAATCATTTCAAATAATGTCCGTCCACCAATAAAATTGTAATGGATTGGCCAACAAGATCACTAGATCCGAATCCAATAGAACACATGTGAGATGTATTCGATAGGGCAGAAACTAAGTGGCAATTTTTTGAAGCTCCTACAGCAGAATGGGTTATTATATCTGAATAGTATGTACAGAATTGAATCTTAAATTTCTCCTGTCTCTGAATATGTACCTAGATTAAAATATTATCGTCTTCTTGCTTCCTCGTCATATTTAAAAAACAAATGGAAAGTCAAGTTATCTAAAATTCTAACATCATTTTTAATATCGAACGTAACTTCTAATGGGTAGTTTGAATGTTTTATCTTTAAATCGTGCTAAAAACTTGAGAAAACTGCTCAGATAGTAACTATAAATCAGGGTGGAGCAAAATCTGATTTTTATTAAAAAAATCAAAAACCATCGATTCTTTTTAAAATCACGATTTATTTGAATTTTTAAATTTGAATACAAAATTTGAATATTTTAATTCTGGGTGTAGGGCTATTTATAGAAAGTGCAAGAAAGATATTCAAGGATTAGTACAAAGACTTAATGCACACCACGATGTTTGTAATGATCAAGAGGGGAATACAGGTAATTAAATTATTGATTTGATTTTATCTATATTTAATAAAGATTTTTATTATTAACCCGGGAATGATCGTGTGGATTAGATTTTTTGTTTATTGTTGATTCTCCAGGCACTTGTTATTTCCTTTTTGAGATATTTTAGTGAAAGTTTTTAGACATAAATATTAATTATAAGTTAAATAAGATAGTGTAATTTTTAATTAAATATTCTGGAATATTTTGAAATATTTTTCAAATATATACGTATTATATTATAAGTAGATACAGTTTCGATAAATAACAGCAACAACAGGGTAACAAATGTTTGTGTGCATTAAAAGACACATTTAAATGAAAGATATTGTCTACAAACACAAAATTAAAATATACAAGACAGTAATTAGATCAGACGAACTTTACGCCACAGAAACCTGGACTTTAACAAAAAAAGAGGAAAGCACATTAGAAATTTGGGAAAGGAATCAATTTCAGTTTCCAATTATGTTTTTTCTCTTTCCAGAGAGTTGAATGTCGCTTGACAGTTTTGCTAGCACATCATCTGCCTCAAGTTGTAATTCACTCATGACGGATAGTTCATATGCTAGAAAAACTCCACCGAAAGTACCAACTTTTAAGTCAGTCCAAAAAAAGAAAGCAATCGAAACTCAGCCTACCATGAGTGGTTTTGTAACGCGGAATTCTACTGCTGAAAAACATAAAATTGACAAACAAATAGCAAAGGCTATTTTTGCTACTAATTCGAGCTTCAGATGTATTGAGAATTTAGAGGTGAAAAAAGCAATTCAGTTAGTAAGGCCTGGTTATACACCGCCCTCGAGAAAAACGGTAGCAACTAGTCTTTTGGACGAAATCTATAAAGAGGAAAAAGAAAAATGTTTCTTCTCCCTGTCAGGACAGTCCGTATATATGCCAATTGATGGGTGGTCAAACGTGCACAACGAACCAGTGATATGTGCAACGATAACCACTGAAGATGGCTGAGCCCTCCTATACGAAACTATAGACACATCAGGAAATCCATATACATCAGAATATTTAACTCAAATAATTTGTGACCTGATTTCTTCATGTGAATTAATATACAAGTGTACCGTAAAATCAGTTGTGACAGACAATGCCGCAAATATGACACTTATGCGAAAAACATTATAAGAAAAAACGAACGCAAAAGTTATAACTTATAGCTGCTCTGCACATGTTTTTAATTTATCGTGCAAGGACTTTCAAGTTAAAGACGTTAAATAACATGTGGTCCCAATTTTTAAGTATTTTCGGAATGACCATTTGGCTAGAGTTAAATTTAGTCAAGCAGGAAACAGCGCTTTAGTCCTTGCAAGCGATGTGCGATGGAATAGCCTTGGCAGCTGCTTAGAGATGTATGTCACTAAGTGGGTCATCATATTCAAAATCTGCGAAGAAAATAAAAAGGAGATTGAATCCACTATTTAGCAATAAGTTTAAAATATTGCGATTAAACATGCAGCGCAAGATTATTTAAATATTTTAAAGATTTAGATATTTTTAGAGATATGAAAATAAAAATAGCTCACATGGTTGTTTTGATCACGCAACATTACAAGTTGACCAAGACGTCTTTAATGAGATATTTATCAATACCACCGCCACAGTTTTGTATAACAATAGATGTGTGGCACCCTGTATCTATAAAATTACAAATTCAAGATTGAATATATATTATAACAGCCCTTAATAAATCATACTTTTGTACTTTTACAGTGAATCGGAGTGAATGTACGAGGATTGCTACTTAAGTTTCAAGATATGACAACAATAATGTGAATATATCAGGTTTGACATTTTTTATGGTGAACGTGCTCAGAACGTGTTGTCATATGAGTGCTTTTAGTTGTTAACAGATACAGAAACATTCATCCTAGTCAAAAAATGGAATTAAATCGCGAACATTTTCGTGCAATGATTTTCTATGATATTCGACGTGGATTTAACCAATAGCAATGTGCCGATCAACTCGCTTCAATTTTTGATTATGAAGCCCAATCTTCAGCCACCTAGTTCCGCTGGTTTTTCGAACTCAATCGTATTCGTTCTTTGTTACACGTTGAATTTCGTGAATGTCGTCCGAAATCGGCAGGTGTGCCAAAAAAAAACATGCGGAAGCTGATATTGCAAGATCGTCATGTGACATACCGTGAGATTGGAGCGTACATGGGTATTAGCTCCACTTGCATACATTCAATATTGCATGAAGATTGAGCTGTCAATTGTACCGCATGATTTGACAATCGCTAAAAAAAAACTCGTGTCGAATGGTTCAAAGAAATACTGAAAAAATTCGATCTCTGAGCTCGTGACAAGCAACGAATCAAGGATCTATGTATACACTCAATTCTGAATGGTACACCAGCATTTGTTTACCAGAAGTGTTCTGAAAAAACAAGAAAACAAATCGCAGAAGTAGAATCAATCATTCTCCACCATGACAATGCCAGCCCTCACACATCAATCCAAACAAAAATGTTTTTGAACAGTCATAACATCAAATTGATGGGTTATCCACCGAACAGTGCTGGTTTGGCACCAAATGATTTATTTTTATTCCCAAAAATAAATTGGGAGGTCAACGTTTCTCTACACCTGAAGAAACGATTGGTTCGTTTAAATCACATGTTTTGTAGGAACCTTAATCAGGATGGAACATTGGTTCAAACGCATGCAAAAGTGTATTGATCTTAATGGAGAATATTTTGGGAAACAATAAAGCCATATTCAATTATCCACGCTTTTTGCGATATTATGTTTCTTTCACCAATCAAGAGCATAAGGCCTTATAACATTATGCAGTTTTCTACTCTTTATATTAGAGAACTAGAACTTTTTACATTATACTTAACAAGGATCTTAAGACATAGTTTATGCAGACGATACATGTTTGTGTGAGTGCTGATTCAGAAGCAAGTAGCCAGCTAAGTAGTGAATATAGTAGTGTACGAGGGTTGAGTTAGAAAATCTTCCTCTTTTAAGATAATACACTTATCATATTTTCAGTGAACTAAAAGAATTTCTGTGTGAGTACTTCCTAGAAGTTGAGATGGAATATTCTGAGCTACAAGTAATAAAACTAGGTACAATTCTAAACAAAGAATAGACCTTACAAATCCAAAATAATAAGTAAACTATAGTTGTAAGCAGTTAGATCTCTCTGATCCTTGACACCTTGACATAAGTCCAAAACTCTAATTGGAGTAAAAGACAATATTCAATTATAATATATATACAACGTTACCGTTTCCATAATTCTATCAAAAAATAACTTAAAATGTAACAAAAAATTCGAATTTGTTTCTTTCAAAGTACTATCTTTGGCTAGTCATTCACGTATCACAACGTGAGTTGCATTGAGAAATAATTTTGAGTTAGGTGGATATGGACTCACGATTTGTAGCAAAGTGCGTTGTCGTGATTGAGGAGAAAAAGCTATTAGCTCATTGTCCTTAACTGACCAATTCTTATTTTTAAATCGTTCATGCAAACACGAACTCGTTTAAAGCAGCTATAGCAATATAAAAATCGTTACAGCGTAGGTACGTAGTTATTACTATTAACATTTAATCACAGCATTTTTTCATCACACTTCATATCATATTTGGAACAGAATATATTGAGAAATACATTAAATTACTTATATAATTCAATGAAAGTATTATTTCATAACAACAAGAGGGATTGCCAATTTTATATATGTTTCTATCTTGTTTCAAAAAACTCAATGATTGTGAAAGAACTTATACTGACAATTTTTATGATAGACGGTATGTGTGGTCTCTCTCTCTCTCTCTTTAATAATCCAAGCGTTTTTTATCATTCATAAATACTTAGGTACGTACAAATATCATAATAATTGGTTGAATCATGCAATGTTTATTTTAAGTTTATGTTAGTAAATATCCACTATGTATAATGGTTTACAAACGAAAAATCAACCCATAAATTTACTTAAATCACAAAATATCACAAACGTATATAAATAATATTCATTTCTGTGAAAGTAGTGATAGAATTTAAACGGATCCAAATGATATCTGGATAGCAATATTTTGAGCATAAAATCAAATAAATCCGAATCAGACGTTTCATTTTGACTGTGTGTGAAAGCAACCGTGTCTGTACATTTAAGAAAAATTCTTTATGGAGGGAAAATTGTACAGAAAAGTTAACAAACGTTTGGATGTTGTGTTTGATAACTCTTCTGTTTCGATGACGACCATCGAAAATAGATTCAATGAGTTTTAACGTGATCACACATCGGTTTTTGAAGAGCCGCGTCTAAGGGTACGTAGAAGGGCTACCATGGAGGATAACGTAACACAATCTCGCTTTGGCAGACCGCCGATTAGAAGGAAACTAAGACAGTAGGCATATCAAAAGATTACTTACATGAAATTTGCGACAAGACAAAGCTTTCGACGCCCACTTCGGACAACAATCGTAAGACCACTCCAGACTGAATTTGATGGAGTGTTTGCGTTATTTCGTCAGACGGATTCAGACGGATCAGAGAAGCTGAAGCATCGCTGTGTTAAGTATATTGCACTAAAAGGTTACTATATTGAAGAATAAATCGCCACTGTTTCAAAATTAAAGTATTTCTTTTGTAAGCTAATTGTATCACCATTTTTTTTCTAATATTGACTTATAGTGGATAACAAATGAAACAACGCACAGTTTTTTAGATATTGTATTCATGAGGTATGTTCACAAGAGTTTGTAAGAAGCAGATCAGCCTGATACGTTTTTCTCCATTTTTTAGATTTTATTTTATCATCGTAATTCAGTGGTTACTTTTGTTGTATAATCATTTGTGATTATGTGAATTCTCCAATCATTTGGACCCTACTTATACAAAAAAATTTCATTTCAGATTCCGTTTCTATACTACTATACAGACGAAACAATATCTTCCATTTATTTAGATTCCAAATATAGTTAAACTACTGCATTATAGTATACGGCATAGCTGAGATCTGCAAGAAGCCAGCTTTCTACAGATATGTTCGCCTTTCTTGCTTCTAATTCAGATGAGTGTAGATTTAGTGCTATATAATATTTTTCTCAATTACAATTACACAGGTAATGCAAGTTTTTTGTAAGTATATCATTAATTGGAATATTCCTTTGATTTCAGCAATTTGGATTGGATTGGGTTTTTTACTTTTCTTGCGCTTTGTCGGCTATTGATATTTGATTCCAAAGCTTAATGATTATATGAGATTTCGTTTTTATTAGATATTAACAGGGCCTGTGCACTGGAAAAGGAGAAGTTCAGGACGATTTTCAACACCATCTATGTTACCGGTTCACATCTAAAAGCTTACTTTTTGGAGTTTTATTTTTGAATGTTTGTCAATCTGGATGCATGATTGCAACTTAGTTTCAGAAACTAAGTTGCAATCATGCATCAAGAAACAAACTAGATTATTGAATGAACAACGTCCATCTTGCAAACGTGTATAAAATATTTGCAAAGGTGTTTGATATTGTTTGTTTATTAGCTATTTGCATTTTGGTGCATTTGAAAGTTTTGTTGTGCTGTCGTGTTTACTTAGTCAATATGAGTAAACAAGTAAAGGCCTGATGTGTACCAGGATGCACGAATAAGCAAGCGAAAAGGTGAGAGTAATATTTACTATTTATCAACATAAAAATATTAAAAATGAAATCAAGTTCATATCTATACGAGAATAAATCTTTTCTTCCTAACTTCATTAATTTGTATTTAGGAAATCATTTTATTGAATGGTTGAATATGTTGAATGATTTTATCCTTATTTTACTTTTTTATAGACATTCCATTCATACGAATGAAGAAGTTTGCAGAATTTGGTTTCAAAGAATAAATAACCCCAAGTTAATGCATGCAGATACAGTATTATCATCACATAGAAAATGTGATATTCATTTTGAACCAATTAGTAGAAACCCCAATGGCAGGTTAAAAAAATTTTCACTGCCAACTCTACATTTACCTGGTAAGTACTTATATTCACTGTGACAATAAGGAAAACAATTGCTATTTTTGTTTGTAGGTTACAAAAAAGGTGAAAATCTGCCTGTTAATTCTTCTAGTTATGTAATCAAGATGCTAAATTGTTTTAATCATTATACATTTTGGGTATAGGCATGACACAACCATTTATGGCCTGGGGAACAGGCTTTATCTTTTTATTTCATTTCTTTTTATTCATTCAGTAATATTCAATAATAATTTAGGTGATAGATAAATGTCATTGTATATTTTTATAATGTAGTTGTCCAATTGTTCATTTTTGCTTACTGATTTCCTTTTTCTATTGAGATTAATTGAGACATTTTTTAGAATTAATTGCATTATTTCCTCTATCAGCACCTTTACTGGTAACAGCCCAATAAAGGAAACAAAAAAAACCAATAGTCAATGTCCCAATTTATAAACCATTCAACACAAGCTAAAAATATACAGGATTAGATTTTGTCACTCTTTATGTAGCAGGTTCAGTAGCGAAGAAATTATTTAAAAGTCTCAAATGCCACTTGTGTGAAAATATAATATTGTCAAACGAATTAATTAATGCAAATTTATTAATATATTCTAGGGAACATAAGAAAAATGTTTTATGTGCGCCTTCAGCAAAATTCTGTGATATTTTTAAAAGTTTTTCTGATAAAATTTTCGAAAGATTGCCCCAGTTAAAACAAATATTTCGTTTGGAGGATTTGACAGATATTTCCTCAATATTTTGTTCAGATCATAAGGATTATGTAAATATGTTTGTAAATATTAGTTTTAGCACATGCATCTTTCATTACGTAGGTATTATTAATAAAATTTTGATTGGCAAGGATCAATATATTTTTAAGACTATAATGTTGTGATGAATATGGCATATATTAAATATACCCCTTTCGTGACTACTCGATAAATGGAAATTTTATTTACTCTAGTTAGGTTTATTTATGATTTAAATAAATTTTAACAAGCGACGCTAATGTCTAGCATGAATATTTCGAAGAAATTGTGTACATACAGCTTCGGCCAATAGAAATGCATTTATGTTTACGATTCGATGTTTTCATTGATAAACAGAGTCCACGTGGACTGACGGTTTGTTAGATATTTACTGCATTTTATACGGGGAGAAAGCATTATTTTTCATTTCTTAATTTGGTATGAGTGCCGTGCGTATTTATGAAATATTGATTGATCCTCGTATAACTGTTTTCTGCAATTGATACTGGAAGTACTATAAATAAACAGATACTATACGCTCAAATGATTCCTGGTATCAACTAGAATACCGTCATAAGTATTATTCTTAACAGTGCAAAGGCGGGCAACAAATCGCCATTTGGCAAAAATTACAATATTTCTCTATATAAAATATAACAGATATGATCTGAGAAGAATGATTGTGAGTGAAAATTATTGTGTAACCGACAATGAAATTGTTCCAAGTTTGCATTTATACAGTTAGTTGTCACTGCATACCATTATACATCTGATACATACAATAAAACTCATTAAAAAATGTTAACCTCTGTAGCTTGAAGTAGATTTATTTCACCTCTTTATCTCGAAATCACCCTTACTCGAAACTCCTATAACTCCCGAGACTTATGATCTCATTTAAAATGAAGCTCAAAAGTATATAAGTTTTGATTTAAGAGTTGGAATGAATTAGTGTACTTGATCTCTCTTTTTCTTGTTTCTCATTGAGAGTCTATCACTTCGATGTGCGAAGCTTTTTGTATGAAAAAAAATATATTTCGAGCTCAATTCTCATATTTTTGATTTATCACATCTTCATTATTTTCAAGAAATGCCAAGTTTGATAAAATATTACAGTAAAGCTATTAACCTTTATCCCTTTTCTCTCCTCAAAGTTCAGGTAATAAGTAAATTCGTGAGTTATTATCGTCGTAACTTCAGCTTTTAAACTTTAAAGTTGGATACTTTCTTTTGTCCCCATATTAGTCCAGGCAAAATCAGGAACTGGTAATTTAGGAAGAAAAAAGTCACAATTCGTCGGCGTCGTAAGCCACGTAACTCCGTTTTTTCTCTATATCAGCATTTTGATACCATTAAATAGATAATTTTTGAACGAATCTAACAGAAAAATTTGTAAAGACTCAAAAAAATCCGTGACAATTTAAAAGTCTCATTAGAAAATCTCCCAGCTTTAGACTGCCATTTTGTTTAAGGCTAACTGCATTCCATGTTAATTCACTTGAACTGTTTTTCTTCAATTATTTTTCCGAAATCTAGTCACTATTTCAATTCTATATTTAAAAAAACAGGTTGAGTTTTCATAATTCTTTTCATCGTTAAGTTTTTTGTATCTACACTGTACAGTAAAATTTTATTCTATGAAGCTACCAGGTTTGCGACGAATTGATAATTAATTTTAATATATATTTATATATATATATGAAGCAACAAAAGCGACAAATTTTACTGTTTGTTTGTTTGTTTTTACTGAAAAGAGGTTGTAGAAAAATTATTTATGACATCGAAGAAAAACATAAGTCAAGTATTACACTTCTACATGCAGCTATGTTTATAGATAAAGCATGGAAGAATGTTAGTCAAAATACTATCGCCAATTGCTTCAAAGAAGCAGGTCTTGCAGATATCACCTCTTTAGAATTAGAGTCTAAGACTAATTGTAATTCGAACATCCAGCAGCAATAGCCTCTTGTTACTTCAATATTCAACAACCTGTGACTTTCGATGAGTTTGTTAATTTTGATGATGGTATTTCTGCGTACGGACCCTATACTGATTCCGATATTATTACAAGTGCACGAGATGAAGACGAGGAAGATTTTGATGACGAGACAAATTACACACTACACTCTGTGACAAGTTATGATTCGAAACGTGCCCTTGATACATTGAGAACGTATTTAGAGAGATCAGAAGAAATTGGTGATAATATTTTTTTATCTCTACATACCATCGATAATATCATAGATCTTCAATCTCTGAAATCAAAATCTCAAAGAAAAATGATAAAATTTTTTTAATTAAATTTTGTAAAAGTTTCTGATCAACAAGAATAAAATTCATTAAAAAATGTTAACCTCTGTTACTTGAAGTAGATTTATTTCACCTCTTTATCTCGAAGTCTCCCTTACTCTAAACTCCTATAACTCGAAATAGATTGCTTGTCCTTTGAGTTTCGAGTTAGAGAGGTTTCACTGTATTCATATTAAACACTGTTTACACTACCAATACACAAACATCCACAATTACACTGTTACTTGTTCAACAAAATGCGTATCAGATAGTGTAATTGCTGTAATGGAAGTGTAAACGGTTTGTACTCGATTGCCCGACGGTAATGTGGATGATTCAGTTAAGAATTTCAATGTCGTTTATTTCTATAAGTTGATAATTTTGTTCTGTATGACTATTTTGTATTCTGCTATGTGTGCCTCTCACCTTCTCTCACCATGATGTCGGTTACTACAGTTCTTTTTGGTATTCGTACAGTATTGGACTTCTTAAACATTGTTCTTTTCATGGCTTCCTCCACCACAACTCTTAGTTGTCTTGCCATGTTTTTGTTAGTTTGTCTTATAAATATTAAAAAAAATATGGAACAACAGGTGATTTTTGAAATAAAAATTACCGGAGTATAAGATATAGATGAAGTTTTCAATAGTTTCAAAGAGAATAATTGATTATATCTGTTTAACCGATCCATTCTGAGATCTGGATTTCTTGAAAGACAATTTGAAATTTTATCTACATTAAACAGGGCAGTTTTTGACATTACATTAATGCGATTATAGATATCTCTGCTTTCTGTACTACTTTAATAGTGGATATGTAGGAGCTTAAGTTGACTACTGAATATTGGTTTAAAAAAAATATTCAAATCATGTAGCACATCTCATTGTAAAAATAATGATTATGTTGTGACATTTTTCAATTCAAACTTTCACAAACATATTGACTGATTATACTTATAAGTATCATATTAGTGGGCTCAGAATCTACAGTTAATGAATTTTATATTCGTATCAGTTCACAATAATTTGATAAGTATAAATTGATTGAATAATGTTATTTCCTGGGCTATTCAAGGACGAAAACAGCTATTTTTAAGAGAATCCCCAACAGATTAACATAATATCGCTTTTAATGGATGTCATGGAGCGAGTATAACTTTTATAATATAGACGTTCTGAATATTGGATATAAAATGCCTTGTTATGAATATAGATTATTACTAAAAAGTGTCGAATATATATCCAGATTATGTTAATTCACAGACGTCGTAATGTGGCTAAGCAACATGAGTATGATTCGATACAATAAAAATGTCGAATTAAAAGCTCAACAATTATGCATATTGTGAAGATAGGATTGATAGGAATCATACTTTTATAATAATTTGTATATCAAGTGAAACATATTCTTAAGGTTTGTCTTGAAAAATTGATTTTTTGGCAATGAAAACATTTTCATATCATCTTCTTCTAATAAAGCCTGTCTCATACAGAAATCACAAGGCTTCCGTTCGGATGACGGTGAAAAACATGCCCTGTCATTAGGCATTTGTGACCATTCCACCAGTCGGGTACACATCCATTTAACTAATCGCTTACTTTGTTATTCCACTAAGGCGCCATACTATCTTGCTGATAACTGAGTTTTGTTGTTTTCCAACTAAAGTAAGTACAATTGCTTTAGAGTAAACAGATAAGTATTTTCTGTTACAGTTGCTTAACGGATACCCAAAGTTTCGTTGCACTTGTACTATTGTGGAGAATTTTCTGAGTTCCATCTACACACTGTGACTGTTTGAATTTTCTGTAAGGTGAAAGGTCGATTTATCACTGAAGATACGAAAAGTCTCCCAAAGTCATTAAACACATCGTTAGCGAAGTTAGTAAACTATGGTTTTAATTTTTTTGGAGCCTTTAAACAATAAGGACACAGTTGTAAGCATGTCCGAAATTACAATTTGTAAATCATAAAAGTAATTTAACGAATAGGGTGAACACATAATGTGTGCATGCTGGTGCCATCAAAGTTTTAGATTTGTTATAATTTGCTATATAAACGGTTTAATAGTAGGAATGTGACAAAGTGTAACTCTGTTTAAAGTATATTCATTCAAAGCTTTCGAACACTTGTGTATTAATAATCGAAAACTAGAATTATAGCAAAAGTAAAAATATGTATAATAATTATTTACATCAAATAATTGAGAATTGTGGTGTTTTAAATTTTGTTTTTTTTTTTAATTATTGAAATGATATGATTCAAAAATCAATATTCAAATTAGACGCTTGAGATGAATATATGTTTATCGATTATGGCTGCTATTCAAGTTGTTGTGATTGGTTAAATTATGAATGACATTAAATATTTAAGGCTTAGATTGGGTTAGTTCCTTATCAATGAATTTGATTTAATTATTGGTTAGATTATGAACGACATCAAATTTTTTTAGGTCAGATCGTTAAGAGTGAAGTTGAATATTTTTTGGTTAAATTATGATTGACATTAAATTAGTAGATTAGGTTAAGTCGTTATGTATGAAGTTGAATTCAATAGGTTAGATAAGGTAAGTTAGTAACTGATTGAATTTTTTATAAAATTAGTGTTTTCAAAATCTAAAACAAATGCAAAACAGACATTTCTTGTAGTTGTTTTCAGTTGTTCAAACTTTGGCAGATTCATAATCCATAAAATGACAATAGAAAACGTAAGAGGCAAGAGAGCATTTATCTGGAAAAAATTTGATGTCACTTTTGTGACAAATTTTCCGAATTATCAGTGACCTGTTAGATTATCCATTTAGTAATGAGATTTTGAGGAAGCTGTTTCAAGCAAACTCAATATAAATATCAAATTCAAAACGTAAATTAAAAATTGTTATTATAAAAAATAAAACAAAATAATAAAATTAATTTCCTCGATATCACATTATACATATGAAATTGACAATAACATAAGAACTGAATGCTATACACAGATAGTGAGAGAAAGAGAGAGAGAGAGAGAGAGAGAGAGAGAGAGAGAGAGAGACAGACAGACAGACAGACAGAGAGAATTGCTTTATTGTCAAAAAATTTTTACAAGCTTGTAAAAACTAAAAACCAACCTACAAATAACTAAATAATGATGAAACAAATAACATAAAATTTAAAAACTCTGAAGAAAACCACATTGACTAACAAAATCATAGGTAATAGTAATATGTAATAATTAGTACATAAGTTTTATATGAGTCCATAGCAAAAATTAAACCAGTATGCAGCATGCCCGGAATTAAATGTTATTATCAGAATAGAAGTCTTTTAAAGAGGCTCTTTCCAGTAAATATTCCCTCAAATTATTGCGGTATGCGAGAAAAGATGATATCGATTTGATTTCAATTGGCAAGTGATTCTGCATTTGTTTTGCATTGTGAAATATTAAGCCCTCCACTAATTCTGAACGTGAAGTAGGTAGATAAAGGTCGTGCTCTGCGTTCCTAAGTGGATCGCCATGCAACGTCCTTTGTGAAATTGGAGAAGTATACTTACGAATTAGGCAAACGGATTCAAATATGAATAAGAAAGGAAGAGTCAGAATTTTCAATCTTTTAAAGAAGTCAATACAGTGATCCCTGTTGTTTAGTCCGAGTAAATATCTCGCAGCTCTCGTTTGTAGTTTGAAGATTCGCTCCGATTGTGTCGCACCACAAATTCCTCAGAAGTAGGGTTGTTAGGTGGCCAAATCTAATAGCCGGACCAGCCAGTTTGGCGGACATTTGAGTTGAAATGCCGGACACCCTACATTATTGAGGGTTTTGTCTCATTATAAGTACGGTTTGACAAAAAAATAATAAGATTTTCTTAACTGAAAAAAAAAATAATTAAAAAATACTTTTCTTCAAGTTACACTAAAATAAACTCTTTGAGTTACACAATAAAAATTATATATATTATTAATATTTTTGGTTTACCGAAATCTGCCTTAAAAGCTCAGTTCCTTTCAAAATGTATTTTTAAAAATCCTTACATGTTAAATATTATAAATTAAATTCTACAACCAGCATTTTGGCAACAGTGTCAACATGTAATCTGTTGTGCTCTTCCGTCCACTGTTGACCTATCAAGAAAAAAGCTCTTTCAACGTTTGCGTTTTGTCCTGGAATAGCAAAGTAATACTGACAATTAGCTAGGAATTCTGAAAAGGAATCTTGACTTATCATTGATTTGAAATTGTCTACCCATTTTTATGAGCTAACAGCTTCTTGAAATCAACTTCTTTGTCAGTGTTCAAAAAACGAGCGACAGGCGGCACTTGGGCCTGCGTGAGCGCTCGCCGACAGTAAAATGTAAAAAGCCTGACAAAACGCGGATACTTGTTTATTATCCGTCTGGCGCTGCCGTTCGCGAGTGACGTTTGCCGTTTTACGATCTGACACCTTATTTATAAACTTTACTTATCTGCCGTTAACCTAAAAATTTTGTTATTCATTTTGATGTGTTTTGTTTTCCTGATATTTCTGATATTTGGTCTCTAATCCGATATATATGGACGATATTATGGAAAATACCGAGAAGAAAACAAGCAAGCCAAAGACAACCATAAAACGACAAACAGTAAGAGAAATAAACTCAACGTCACGCACTAACGTCAAAATCACGTGACAAACGCAAACGGATGTGGTTGGCTTTTTTCTATAGCTAAGAATGTTGTCGATGGGAGAAGATGAAATTTTTCTATGTTAAAAATCACCAACGGCAGACCAATCGGCAAACGGCAACTGTGCATGTTCTTATGTAATGTTTACAATTTTCTAACAGCAAACGGCAAACGGAAAGACAAGTTTATGAATCGGTCTAGAGCGATGATATTTCCAAACTTATTACACAGAAATCTGAAAAACTGAAACTGATTGAATTTCCATTTTCAATTACCATCACGTCCCTTTGAAAGATCGTCATTATGGACAAAAAAGATTACTGAAAAAACTTACAGCATCATTTATTGGAAAAAAATTTCATGACGTTGATTTGTGGAAGAATATCATTAATGTCGAATGAATAAGGTTAAAATTAATGAACCTGAGCATCTCGTAATCACGCTCACATTGTGTATATTGATACTCTTATCAGAATTAAACAATACATAGTTATCATGACCCAATAAACAAGCTGCAACAGTGGCATCAAATATTACTAAAAAATTTTATCTGATATATATATATATATATATATATATATATATATATATATATATATATATATATAAAAGTGATGCATACAGACATTGGTACATAATATGAGAATAAAGTTTAAATTCAATGAACATTTTGAAAACTCCACTTCCTATCATAGCTAAACACTTATGGTTTGCGACCGCAATCAAAGAGTTCTCAATGGGTACTTATTTAAGTGAATACCTTGGATACAATTTTATGCATTTGGTTACAGCACTACAACAAGCTCATATTATAACTTTACACCTTAATTGGTATTTGGTAAAAAAGCAAACTTGCACGAGTTCTTGGAAGTTTGCACGTAAATCCACTTCCATACATAGGATAAAGAATTTCGGTATCGACTTAAGTATAGAGATTTGGTTATGATTATGAAGTTAAATCGTCATAAATTTGTTTCATGGTATAACAGACCTTCGTGAGTAATCAACACAACATATTGCATAATTGTTGATAACAATGAAAAAGAGTTCAAAGTCAATGAGAATCGAATACGAAAATATAAAGATAGATAAGTGACTATATTTTACGACTCTAGAGGCAGGCCTGTGTAATGGTATCTATCCAATTTCCTTAATAATGTACATGAAATCTTCTTTCGATGTCGTGGTGTCCTATTAGCATTTCAAAGACCTAACAGCTGGACATCTTATGTTCTTGTGTCGAATTTTTTAATCTTATGTATAATTATTATGAATAATCAGGGTGTTTCTAAATTCATGCGATTTTACCCTTAAAATGTTGTGACTAGAATTGAATTTTTATTTTTTTTTCTAAAATTTAAGTAATGCTAAAAACTTGAAATTCTGTAATTTTCGTGTAATAGAGGTAGTTATTCCAGCATTTATTGAGAATCTTATTAAATTTTACATCTTTACTGTTTACCACTGAATTTATTGAAGAGAATATAAATTATTGCCATTGGTTTTGGGAAAATAATTAAGAATAAAAAATATTTTCAAATAAAACAAGAATTCCAATTTCAATATTCCAATAAATCTTTAGAAAAAATGTTCATATGATATACACCCTCGTATAATATAACATGAATATTGGAAAAACATACGTGGTTAGTCCTTTGCGAGTGCACGAAAATTACAGAATTCTAAGTTTATAGCTTTGCTGAAAGTTTAGAAAAAAATAAAACGTCAAGTTAAATCACCACCTTTCAAGGCTAATATCTCGGATAGGTGTGAGATGAGGAAATCCTGTTATACGAATGTTCATGCTTAATGTCATACGAGCAATCACCTCCTAAATTTTGTCGCATGAATTTAGAAACTGAATATTAGTTTCAATATGATGTTCCATATTCCGTTGGTCCAGTCGACGATTCTGTTAGATATATATTTCGAATGGTGTGGAGGGTTGAGGACAAAAAATAAAACTGCCTAAGAGTTTCTTAAAATGCCAACATTCCCATCCTTCATTTGATCTTTATCAAGGGTAAAAATATAAAAATTGTGAAATTAAAAAGTAAAATAATGATCAGATAAGCTAAGTGTAACAATAAAAAAAATCTATATATGTATAAATTAATTGGACTCACTATAAAACCTAAACAAATAATAACATTGTTGTATAAAACAAAAGAACAAGGAAAAAGTTATTCAAAGAAACTAATACATATACATATCAATAAAAGTCTGTGCAAACAACATACATTTCAAAATTATTAGACGTCAGTCAAAAGATGAAATACATATATGTACATATTCCGCACGAAGATATAATTCTCCTGTTTAGATACATTTATCAGTGAATGAATAATTAGAAACTTTTCCAATATTAACAAAAACACGACGCGATGGTAAAAATGGTTGGAATTATTCTAATTGTGAGCATCAAGAACTAGTCTGGTCAGAGTATGTAGATTTATAAACATTCAAAAGATAGTTATATATAAAATCAAAGTTTTGACTATCGGTGAAATGATGTTGGGCTAGGCTGTTTTATCTTTTTTGTTCATATTATTTTCTCGACAATCATGTGCATGCTAGTATGTTCAGGATTTTAAGTACTGTTTAGTCATACCGATATAACTCTTATTCTTAATTGTTAACAATTTATTTTATAAATCATATTGGGATGCTAGAATTCGAATGTTTTGTCTTCGATATGTTGCCCACTTGTTTTATTGGGAAGAATGCCAGCTCACACTTATTTGAAAAGTGCGTTTTGAAACAGTTTCTCCGACAATCTTCTAATGTAAGGAAATTTATACCAAATACATTTTACTTTCGTTTCGAGGTACCTGTATTACGTTATGATTGCCCTCTTAACAATTTTATTAATTAGCTCTCTTGCGTTAACATTAACATTGAGAATTTGTCTGATTTTATTATTATTATCAGTATATAATTCAGGGCTAATTAGACGTTAGATATAACCTAAAAATTTCTTATTTTATGATGAGTTATCTTCGTGTTCATAATTTTTACTTCTTGGACAGTATAGTATCCTCCTCAAATCCTGCAAATTCTTTTTCGTATTATATTCAAATATCGAAATTCATTCTGTTTCTCTAATTTGTCGATTTTATCTCGATTACTATTATCATACGTAATTTCATGAGTTGTTGGATTTTAAATTGAGTTGGGATGTATTTCAAACGTAATGTACTGATACTTATTTTCAAAAATTTCTACTAAAACTAGGAGTTCATCCCTATGTTATTCACTTGTAAATTTTATTCTTAGTTATTGGCAATTATTGCCCGTGCCGGCAGAACAAAACTTTTCTTGATCTAAATACTGCAGTTTTTTTAATGAAAATATGTTTCACCAACAAAATTAATGGTATGTCGATTTTCATTGAGGTTAATATTTTGTAAAGATAGAGTTTTCTTCCTATTCACCCTTTATACCCAACCCTTAATAGAACTATCATTTGCCATTTCCAATAAAAGTCTTAATACTAATTTTCCGACCGACCCAACTTCTTGAAAACAGTCAGTGAACTTAAATTGATGTCTGTAAAAGACCCACCTTTTTAAAATCTCAAAATCGCTTATCCCCAGCAGCTAGCATACGTCCTTCTTACGGATTGCGGTGTTTTAGAATGTCCCGAGGGTATGCAAGAAGTTATAAAATTGGGGTGACGGCTCAATCGCACTTTAAACAGTTGAAAGTCCTAACAGGAGGGTGGTTAAAGAAACCGATGGCGTACTCATTGTTATTTCGTGGAGGTTATATTTTTGATAAAAATAATGTGAAATAATAAACTGAAGTAATTGTTTACGATAAAAATCATTCCTTGATGCTTTCCAAAATATGAGTAAATCAAATCCGATATATTATATCCATGTTGTGGAGATAAAACAGATTATATGCTCAAAAGTGGAGGAAAAATATAAAATATAAAGTCTAATAATAAATATGAACAAAACAGAATATTTAGAAATATGAAATTAGCATGGAATACATCCTGATGGAGAAATACATGTGCTTAAAAAACGTAGATCAATCAAATCCCCACTTTATTTCCGCGGTAGAAGCATAAGATCAAGTTAAATAAAATAGGACATAGTAAAGAAAAACATCTATCTGATAAATGAACACTTCTCACTGTCAACTAAAAATAGAAAAAATGGACTTCAGTTCTAGGATGTAAATACGTCAGCTTTCAGAGACGGGAGAAAAAAAAGAAGAGACCGTGTTACTTTCTAAAAGAGAGTGTATAATATTTCCAGATTGCAATATATCAGAAGAAGAAAAAAGCGTTCATTAACAATAGTTATTTTATTAAGAGCATACAATCTAATCATATGAATATAAAAACGAGAAACGGGAAATGTTTTCTCTAGTACTTTTCAATCCTATACAAAGGGATTGGAAGGTATCTTCAGCAAAGAGAGTTTGTAATTGATTTATAAATCCAGCAATAAATTAAATCGATTGGTGAGCCAACCCTAAAGATAAAATACCAGATTCAGAGAAGGGTGGTATTTATGAAATTAGCTGTGATGATTGTGACAAGAAGTATGTTGAGCAGATTAAGAGGTCTATTAATGTCTGGATTAACAAGCACATACCTCATTTGGAATATGGACGGGCAGAAGAATCGACTATTGCCGAGCACGATGTCAGTCATATTGGAAGTTCATTGGTGTGGAAAATTTAGTAGAAATAGCTAGGTCAAAGCTACAAATTAATAGGTTTTCGTGTACCTTCAGTCTAAATAAACGAAAACTTGATTATTGACATGCGTGTAATTGTGAGCATTGGAAGCGAAAGAGAGAAATGCTTTATTGTCAACAAATTGTTTACATTCTGTAAATGAAAACTTGTATAAAACTGAGAAACAAACATAAGAATAACTAAATAAACACACAAATAAATGGTGTCGTGGTAGTATAAACAGTGTATAAACAAGTACAAATATCACCAACGGATTCAGAAATTCCAACTTAATATATGTAATGAGAAAAAAATAGATCTGGTTCTCAAAGGAAGCATTTAGGTACACACCATACTACAGGCGGCGACTACCGACAACATAAAGGATAGAAACAATGAGGAAAATACTCATTTTCATGGTCATAATTTATTCACTATTCTATCATTTATCCTCACATATTGGATGATCTTTAAATATGCGGTATATTTTCTTCACACCTCTGAAAATTCTCGAAATTCTAATAAAAATATTTTTTGAACAAACTCCCTACTTGGCATACCATTGTGTTATACAATTAATATTAATTGAATACTTAGTATTTATCATCTATGCACCTATATAAATGATCTATTAAACATGGTCGGCTCTGACGCCTACGTGAGTATGTGATTTAGTAACAATACGAAATATTGTGTCATCAAAGAAAATGACTAGGCCAACCAAAATGCAATTTTAATATGGCAGCAATTCCCAATTACAGCTATATCTGAATCGCATAATGATATTGATGAAAAACTACCAGTTGTAGCGTCTATCATGGAAGGATGGTAATGTGTGGTTCAATCAATGTTCAGTAAGTTGTGAATTCCAAAGAACAAATTTATTGTTCTTTGTCAATCAGTTATGTGAAACTTTGTTTAAATCCACTTAAAATAACTCTGCGTGTAAAAATTTTCCTCGCGCTAGTGTAGGAAGGCAAAATATACAGTTATTATAGAATACTCAAAGATACCTCGCCTTACCAGCTGCCACTATTGTCCAATGAAAGTTTTGCCTTCTCTACAATCAGAATCCAACACTTTGACACTCACCAGAAATCATCCAGAAACCAGAAATTTTTGGCATTCGGGAGTCCTTCATTGGTTGTAAATATCTCACATGATTTAATGAATCTGAGGTATTTTTGTTTCCAGGGTGTTATTTATCTGAAAATTATAATCAACTCTACTCAGAATTGTTCAAAGCTTTCTAAGCTTTCAATATTTCTCCAATCTGAGAAGGCTCTTTTTGTTTCCATATATCATCCATGTTTCACTGGCACAAGTCATAGTGTGTCAAGTTCACAATGGAACCCTATATGAAATAAAAATTGCTCTAAGTATGTTGTATAACATCTAGAATATTTTTTATACTTGCAGTAAATTCACACAATAATTTATGTGAATATTCAGCAGATTGTGCAAATTGTCAGTGGAAAATGAGAAGTACTGTGAGTTATTATGCTCAATTTCAATTTTTTATGTATTTAATAAATCACACAGAGATCTATAAAGTTATCCGTAATGAGAAGTTCGTCAAGGATTTGGAATGAAAAAATTCAAAACAATGAAGTAAGGTCTTTTTCAGCAAAATAATTGCATAAAATTAGTATTGTCAGTATTACTGGTACTGATATCCTTTCAATAATTTACCATAACAATACTTATAAAAAAATTCTCTCCTCAATCTTTTATAGCCATATAACGTTCGTCTTTGGTTTTAATGGTTAATGATTAAAGTAATACAATTTTTTTCTGTGATTATAAAACAGGACAATACAATAATACAATTCATCAGTTCAAATTATTACAAAATATATTGAAAAATTTGACTCTCATAAATCGCTGGAACCAAGAATTTTAAAGAAATAGAAACTAACAAATTTATTGAATTCTCATACAAAATTCACACTCAAAATGCAACCCCCTGCAGCCTCACATAACAAAATTTTGTTAAGTATGCCCCAGTAACTTATCATTTGGAACGTGATTCATTACTCCACACAAAATTTAAGCTTCGCACTTTCCTTAATCAATGTTACAACTTATTTCAGAGGCTTTCTTACAATTGCCGATATCTTCGTTATCAGTAATCGATAGTGTGCCACAAATATCTTTCGAAAATATGTTTGATTTTTTATTTTAGACCTTAGAACATAAATAAATTCAAAAGCGAGAGATTCGGTAGTCTGGTCGGACACCCAAAGACAAGGAAATATTGGTTAAAAAACTGTCTTATGGGTCGATCATAATAAAGTGAGGACCCATCCAGGAAATTTTGTTGATCATCTCATATATATATTAGTTAACTCATGTTTTGGATGGATAAAAATTCTCAAGAACTTGTTAAGATTACTAAATTTTTTTAATGTTACACAAGAAATAATCAAATCTGTTCCAGTTGCTTGTGATCTGGCATTCGAAAAAGAATAATAATTTCAAAATGATTACATCACCATCTTCATAATATTTGGAATGATTAATTGATGGGAACCATCGTCGGTTATCCCTTTATTCATGAGTAAACGGTGATTAAATCTTATAGAGTGGAAAGATGTATTAAAGCATAAAATCTAATTATTCAGTTACTTCAATCGGCAAACACGACAATATTACTACAAAATTAATTAAAATAAAATTCTTGACTTTAATGACAGCAAAGTCTATGGCACACTTCAACAAGTAACTTGTGAGAAAGCTCTTAATCAGGACTGAAGATGCAGCACTGAAGTAATGCTTAGAGCTTGAGAATCACGAGAGCCATTGAATAAAATAAACGATATTCAGTCGATTGAGTCATCGGAATGTCCAGTAACTGTCATTGCAATAATTTGAATTTAAAGAAGTTGCCAATTCAAATATTTCAGTAGTCAAAGAGAATTATTTTCATCCACAGTTGATACAAGAAACGAATGAAGAAAATGGATGGCAAGTGTCATTATGTTTACCGACACACAAAATATAAAGATTCAATGTAATTCCCTCATCGTTCGAAATCTAAAAAATCTGAACTGTAATAAAAAGTTACAGTTCAGTTAATCTTTGTGGAAAGTTCTAAGGAATTATATATGGATGTCTAGCAGGTAATGTTTAAGGCCAGCTTCACCAATCCATTTATGATGGAAGATATCTTTATTTTCTCTTATAATTCCCTGCCCTCTTTTGGAATTGGGGCACCTTCAAAAAATGGAGGGAGTTTATTTTGCAAAAAGTCTATGTGGACTTTAATCTTTATATACATAATAACAAAGGGTTTTCATTTCGACAATACCTTTTCTTGTGAGGCTATGTTAATTTTATGTCCTCAACACGCTTTTTAGAAACCACATCATATTGCAAAGCAGAATTAATCAACAAAACTTATTACTACTTTGTACATTTGTTTCTTTAAATATCTGCAGTTGGCTATGAGACAATAGATATTTTCCTTTTTTATAACAGAGCATCATATTTCTCTGTGCTTATACATAAAGATTTCACGATATTTATAAGCGGCTTGTAAACCTATATTCGAATGTTTGTTAAATGTGACCTTAGAGAACTGGATCATAACAATGACTAGCTTGGAGCTGGTGGTGGTTATACTGTGTTTTCATCGTGTTTCGACATTACGATGTGCGTAACAAAATACTTCGCGTTTTCATCTTTACTTATAAAGTATACCTGCATATTCGGTATTGATGAATCATGCAATTTAAAAACTTCAAAATACGTTGAGCTACAGAATAATGAAATATTACCGAAAAAATATTGGTAGTTTCGTGAGCTATTTTAGATTACAAAGCTTAATTATTGTCCACAAGATTTTCATCATCTCCCAAAGAATATAAACTGCACTCACTTGTAAAATCAAACATATTTTGTCAGGAAGGTTAACATAACAAATAAACATATTGGCTTTAAACTTTTCGTTATAAAATAAGATAATATCACGGTAGGTATTAATTTGTGGGAAGAAATTTTGGAAGGCATATGACTGTGTTGATTGAGCAGTTTGTGATAATAGTATCTAAAATTAGATGTTTCTTTGTTTGGTGATAAAGTATATCAGTGTAATATTATGAACATTTCATGCTGCACAAACATTCTTGCTTCTATTAATAAAACTACCATCGGCTAAGGTTGAGTACCAACTATTTTTTTTTATAAATTTACACTCTTCAAGGGGACGAGTTAGACAGCGGAGATAAGTGTCCCGAGTGAATAATTACAGTACACTGAAAAAGACGTTAATTGAGGGGTAAACAGGAAAGAGAAAAAAGAAGACCAAGAAAGACATGGATAGAAGAGGTGGAGAAAAATACAAGAAAGTTTGGTATAGAAAGATCAAATGGAGAAATTTAGTACAGAAGATCTCGCGAATAATATAAATAAAATTCATGGACCGAAGCGGCCTCTTTGGGCTAATATATATAAATTCAGACTATATTTTAATAGAAAAAGGTGAAATATGGTTGTTGTAATAAATTATTAAAGATATAATAAAGATATTTTTCCAGTAATTCTGTTAACTCCTCATTATAGATAAGTCAGTTTGTTTCTTGACTAGTTCACAATTCACTGTTATGAGAGGAATATCAACGCTGTTCTGTAGAAAGAACGGAAGAACTGTCTACGTACGTTCAGTATGCAGACAAAAAATAAGATAGAGAGACTGCTCGGTCGGTTGTAGCAGGGTATGCGCTTTAAACCTTTACATAGGTTTGGTTTAATCGGCTGAGTTCAGGCCATAACGGATTTGGGGTAAGCGTACCGTACGAATATATGAGAACATATAATTAGATCATATTTGGCGTGGACAATTTGTTTTCAATATATATGGGTTGACAACAAGAATGGACTCAAATCTTAGTAATCCAAATGTTTTTTCTTCTTATTTACAATCTTAAGCCTATTACATATGATTGCATAAGAATTTACAGTAATGAGAGGTGTATTGGTTGTTGCAGCTTACTACTGGAACTGATTTGTAACTTTTTCCATTTTGGTGACACAAGTTCATATGTATGGATTTTTATTTTCTGATACATATCAAGCATCTAATTCACTTTTTTACTCGGTATTCTACAGTCTCACAATTCGAAGCATATTTTTAAGCGTATAAATCTATGCAAATATATTCAATCAACAAACCAGATATCTTGCATGTTATAGATATTTGAAATGTGAATTTTTATTGAAATTTTAGAAGCAATACCAAAATTAATCCAAATCAGTGGAATACGGTAAGATGAGATTTGTTCCAGATTCAACCAATGATAATAGTAATGGGTTCGAACAATCATCGTAGCCAATATTTGTTAAATGTTCATAGTTAGTAATAATGTCAAAAACAGAACTCATAAGCTGCACGACCATTATAATTATGGAAGGCTCAATACACTGTTAAATTCAAGACGTGAAAATTTGTACTTGTATTTTAGTTGATTGGTTATTGTTTTAAGTACAAACGAAGACTGAACAATAACAAATATATACCATTTGCCGGACATTACCTAACGCAGCGTCGCCCTGGCTGCATATTCACGAAAATGATGTTTACTGGTCCAACAAACTGTAGAAAAGCCAATAGTGAAGTTTGTATATGTTTCAGAGGAAAATGATAATTATTTAAGAAACTCGTCAAATTTTAAAAAATACGAGCTCTGTGGGTCCTGAGAATTACCTATACAATAAAATTATGTTCAACATATAAAGTTGATCTGTATTCTGATATTAAACACATAAAGTCGAAAATTTTATAATTATACAATTCTGAAAATGTGAATGATATGTTCTCATTAAAATATACGTTGAGACGTTATACTGGACCATTTATCGCTTATTATAATCATTATGTTTACCTATACAAAAACACATATGTAATGAATGTTTTCGAGTAAAGTAGTAGGAAAAATCATATCAACATTCTAGTTATTTATCAATTACTGTTAAAAAATCGGTTAAAATTTGGTTTTAATCTTCCTTGTCTACTCCATGGACATTATTGTATCTCTTAACAGGATTAAATACTTTTTTCATATTAATAGTATGATGATAATCATCGCTACCATTCAGAAAATAAAAGAATTCGCTGACAAGCGTGTTACGCCTCTGTGAAATAAGCTCTATAGATTTGGAAATGGGTTTCTCAGCGCCGAAACACATTACAGTCAGTATAATCCCGCTAAATCCTGATCCATCTCTCCACCTTAATCTTGTCGTTCACTAAGAACATACATAACATGCCAGGATAAAACTTCTGAATTCGCTTATCTCGTCGGCATTTTTATCCAGAAATGGATGGGAGCTTGAGAATTATTTTGAATTTAAACTAAAGTGGCCATGAATGTCATCGCATTATCGCATGAAGAAATTATTAGTTTTAATATTCCAATTTTCTTGAAAATATTGAATAGGGGAATTAGAGGTATTATATATTATTAGAAAGAATGAGTAAGTAATTATTTAAAGGATGTCACCTGCTCTTAACAAATCCAGTTATATTTTCTAGATCAATACTTTGAAATAATGTCATTCTAAATTATTCTATTTGGATCAAAATCTAACATCACGTCACACACGTTGGTTGCTAAAGTGCTAAATATTCATTAATTTATTGATTCATCGATTCATTGACTTGATTTATTGATTCAGTGGATGTTTTGGTTGATTCATTGATTTGTCAGTCTATTGATTCTTATATTAGAAGAATTTCACTGAGTATTTTTCTATGAATATATTATTTTCATATATTTAATCCCTGAAACTGTCGTCAACTTCGCAAATTGATTTTGGTCCCTCCGTTATGTTGAAACTTTGAGTAAGAATACACATTTCTTTCAGTTTATTACGTGTATTTCATGTTCACATTCATTCAAACTAAATGGTTTATCAGACGAACTGAATCAAAAATTCCCGAATTTAATCACTCAATTTTGATAAGAGCTCAACAAAATTACTATTTTGAATTTTTAGGGTCAATGTGGCAACGGTGGCTCACTCACATTTATTCATGATTCATGATGTATGTGCATAATGTAAGAATCCCAACTCGATATTTAATAACACATTACGAAATAATACTTACAATTTGATCCACTGTGTAGGTACACGAAATGAACGATTTTATTCAAAGGTTCTCACAAAAAATAATAGAAATATATTTTAATGATACAAAAAATGAAAATTAATATTTCCAAAAACTTGTATCTACAGCTAAGTTTCAACGAATATTTATGAGAGCAAATTTGTACGGAAATACATAATTTTACCTGTCTTGAAGTGGTTCCATTCATGTGGTGCTGATAATATCATTTTGATATCATTTTGGTGTACCAGAGACTGATCAAAAATATGTGGCATGTGAAACTAATTGCTTTTGTTAGTTTGTAACCTGAAAAAACTCACAAAATATTCATTTTTATATTTTCGAATTTGTCTCACGTAATGAATATTTTGCCTACTTGTAGGGAACTGCACTAAAATATAGTCATGCTCATCGGGACACCTTTCTAATTAATTTTACAGACTTTATTCAAAAATTATTTGAACATCAGATTCTGCTTCATTGTGTTCTACCCAATCAGTGTCATTTTCAGAGATGTCGGACAGAGCAATCTCTAGCGAATCTTCAGAGTCACTGACTATAACTTTTTTAGGCAGTTTTCCTCGCTTCATTTTCCCTAATTCCTGTTTTCTTTTAGCAACAGCTTTCATCATTCCAATTTCTTACTTTTCGGGCGCGTCTGTGGTAATCATATGATATTGAAAGTAACAAGTACAAGTACAAGCAATAGGTTGTAACGAGTATGCCCTTTCCTCCAATAATTATTTCCTCTAAACTTGTGTAACCTTATGGCGCAATCACTCGTCAAGGTTAAAAATCCTTGTGCCTTTGGAAAAAATGACATTTTTTTTCCATATTATTGAACAATATTTCTACATTATTCGTTACTCCAGTACCACTGTAAAGACCTTAAATATATGATATAAATTTTTATAAACTAATTTTTAGAAGTGTACTGGGGTGAAACATACTTCAGATACATCAGAAATTAATTATAAATAATTGGTGTTCTACTGAAAAATGTCTAAAATAAAATTATTCTCCCATTCTTGCTTTGTACTTACCATCTGATCGAACGTTTACTAATTGCCGATTTATCGTCTGTTAATAATGGAGTAGTGACTTTTGAGATCGATCACCGACCTTGGCTTTGTGGCTCTCGATTTTAATAGAGTATAAAGATCATATCACTTTCGAGATATTCTGATATGAGTAATTGAAATGTACATACTTTAAAAGGTTGAAGCTTGAATGAATTTAGATATGATGAGAATATAATCATTAAGGACAAATGAAAATAAAATACTGAGGTGTGTAACAAACAAGAATTGAGAATAAAACCAATAATACGAGGGCTGTTTTAAGTTCCGATAAGTCATAAATAAGAGACCTACGAGATTTTTACGACGTACATTTGTCCTAAGAGCTTCTCCATTTTGTTTGTAATTAGTGAGGTCGGGTAGATAATGACAGTGACTTAAAGCAAAAAAGTGTCGTCTCAATCACACCCTTACAAATCTTAAATGATAGAATAGGACTGTAATCTTTTGGATAAGTCTTTGTTACATTGATAATAGCAGTCGTATATTAACTTGCTTGCTTGCTCCAGGAGACCAACAAGAAGCAAGTATTAAAAAGATATTTTAAAAACTAATATCCTGAAAAAATACGATCATATCGACTTGTCGGGACGATTGAAGTCGGTAAGATCTACCTACAATAAATACGGCTATTTCATCGAACTTACTGTTCAATATTAACGCGAAAATAAGCTTCTGTGGCAATAAGGAATAATCTTGTTTCTATATTTTTCTGTTGTTGAGATATTCCATTTTGTACTTCAAACTAACCTATATAACAATCGACTTCTAATTTGATTCACTGAAGTGAATTCTCGTAAAAAACGTTACCATTACATTCATATTTTTGTTGCGCCCACGTCCCTGTGAGGCCAATAATTAAAGTGCCTAGCAATGAAACCAAAACTGCAATCTTTTATAAGATTTTTACAAGTATACCTCAATAAGTAAATACTTTTTATCAGGTGGATATTTCAAAAACTGATGGATTTTTTCAATAGTTATGGTTTTTGACTACTTAGGAACCTATCTTTCCGATTTTCGTTTCAAAAGTACGCGTAATTTAGTTTCACTTGATATGTCCTCATAGCTTTCGATAGTTAAAGTACTGCGTACTGGAACCATTACGGCGATTGTTCGCACTAGATGAATCTGATTTTCTTAGGAAAGAAGTTGCATACTTAGGGCATATCATTACACCAGACGGAGTAAAGCCAAATAAAGAATAATCCAATACCAAAAACTCTAAAGGAAATCAAAAGGTTTTTAGGACTATTAGGATATTATAGATTTTGCTAAAATAATCAAACCGTTATCTCTATGTCTGAACAAGAATGCTTAAGTCAAATCAAAATTTCATCTCAGCTTTTAACACTTTTAAAAATCTATTCATAAATTCACTCAAACTTCAGTACCCAGACTTTTCTAAGCCCTTTGTTTTAACGACTGACGCTTCGAACAGCATTAGGCCCAGCATTATCTCAAGGTCCAATAGGTTCAGGTAGACCAATTGCGTACGCTTCAAGAGCCCAGAATAACAAAAATATAGTACTATAGAAGAGAACCAAATTCGAATTAAAAACGCTGGAGATCACGTTTAGAAGAATTTGACTATCAAATAATTTATAAAAAAGACACTCTAAATTCTAATTTCGATGCACTTTCTAGAGTAGTTATTAACGCACTATAAAACGATTCAATGATTAATTACCCTGACAAAATTAAAGATCCTTATGAATAAGACTTAATTTTGAACGACCTTATAGATGACCAACTATATAACAACATAATTGATGCCAATTTGCAAATAGCTGACACAATTGCAACCAGCTGAGATACACAACACACCACTTTTAAACAAACAACAAATGATGGTATTCGATTATATGACGAAATAATAACAAAGTCTACCAAATTATAATAACACTCTCATCCATATGATAAATTATTAGTTGAGCAGGAAACGTTAAAATGTTAAAATTCCAACTCAAAATAATTGAAATTTTATACGGGAATTTTTAAAGGACTACACAATACGTTGTTACTGCATGTTATTTCACAACGATTCTCTTTATAATGATTTTAGTAGAATTTATTTAGATCACATTTCGGAAAAAAATCCAAAATTATGTAGATACTTCAAACAAGTAAACACAATCAAGGAAAAACTAACCATCGTGATAGTGTAGAAACGTACGAATATTTAAAACGAAACTGTTATTGGAAAAGCATAAGAACTACTGTTACAGAATATATAAACTGGTGTGATATTTGTCAACGAAAAAATACGGCAGAACATCCTCCATTCGCAGCTCTAGGAATAATCGAAACAACATCAAAACCTTTTCAAATTGTTCACATAGATTTATTCCATTACAACAATAAAATATATTTAATCATTATTGCTATTCATGTCAGTAAAGCATCAATAAATTCTTCTGTTCTTTTGAAGTGACAGAAATTAATAATGATACAGTGCCAATATTAATTTTGGCACTGTAGGACATCACGTATCAAACAGTATAGCAGAACAATTCAATTCCGGAATACCTCAGAAATACTCCCTAATGAAGATGATTTAATTGACTATGCAATTTTAGGTAATCAAAAAGGCAATACTAATATTGATTTTAAGTAAGGACAAATAGTATTTAAGAAAAACTTACACTATCATAGTAAAAATGATAATAAATTTATAGGACCTTATGAAATAACCGAAATTTTACATAGGAATAAAGTAGAAA
The DNA here is from genome assembly GCF_026230105.1 of Diorhabda sublineata. Classification (NCBI taxonomy): domain Eukaryota; kingdom Metazoa; phylum Arthropoda; class Insecta; order Coleoptera; family Chrysomelidae; genus Diorhabda; species Diorhabda sublineata. The sequence goes on from NC_079476.1 coordinate 10,827,665, forward strand.
TAACCTAAAGAAAAGGTCAAAATAAAAAAGAAAGAATACATATAAAGGAACTGAAACAACCTTCAGCTCTTACAGGGTCCATCCACATCCATTACGAATCAAACCACCCAATACTCTAAAACCTAAATAATAACCCTGATTTTCCACCTTATAAACTAGGCAATACTCAAAATAAAATTGATTTTTGTTCTTTCATTAAAACTTTTGACATTTCGGAATTAGTATAAATCATTTCGAAACTATCCAACATCAATTTAAAAGAAATTAACAAACATTTCCAAAAGATACCTAATCATAAATTCCAAACAAAAAATACAAATTCAATTGAATTAAATAAACCCAATTTTTGATGTAAGAATCATGCGAGTATTGATAAATGGACTTGGCAAATTTAACGGGTAATCTAAATCAAGACGCTGCGGAAAAATACAATAAAGAAATTTACACAATTTCTGATAATCAATCAAAATTGAGGAATATAGTTTTTAATATTGATATTCCAATTTTATGTAGCCTCCGAGTTGTAAAGTGTAATTGTACTTTAATAAACTACAAATTTAATTCTACTCATTAATCACACAAACCCACTTCTTTTGTCGTAAAACCTGTCCTAGCCAATATTGGAGTTAAAATTTATTTGAATATTTGATTCTGAATTTACGAACATTTTAATATTTTAATAGTGAATATTATTTTATATATTAATTATATAATAATTAATACATTATTTTAACAGTGAATACTCAAAAATAAATAATCAGTAATTTTACTTCAAACAAACATAAATTCCTCGAAACAATTAACTGTATTAATTATTAAATGTACAGAGTGTTTCTTATTATGATGGTTCTTTCCTACAACAGTAGCTCTTCACTCTACCCTCGGAGATATCAATCATACAAGGTCGTAAGTAAAATTTGGTCTTTACTTTTTCACTTATCAGCAACCTCTGTGTTGATTTCACATTTCTTTCCCATTTGCTTCTTGATTAGCCAATCTCCCTCTGATTTTAAAATTTAGCTTGTTAATGTTATTCTTTTCCTGTTCTTGTATTTGCACAGTTATTTCTCCTGGTTTGATATTTTCAGTATTTCTGTCACTTGTATATTTATTTTTTGCAGTCCGTATTGTTCCATTCAAAGACAATAATCTCCTTTATAATGTCGCTCTTATTCATTTCTGCTCCCGACTCTTCTTGCCTTGCGCTTGCTTCTATTATATTGCCGTCTCCTCTTTCTGATTGTTCTTAATATCTTTTTGTTTCTATAAATTTCGCTGTTCTCTTCTTTCATCTCTTCCCCAGCTTGGCTTTAAATTTTTTTGCTTCTTACTCTGTTTTTCTATTCTCTACATACTTCATAATTTATGTTATCACTGAGATATATTTTTCATGATATTTCTTTCCATTTTCCTTCATTATAATTTCTTGATTTTATCGTCAGTGAGTTAAGTTTTTTTGGTTTGATTTTCTATTTGTTCCACATTACTTTATTAGCTAGATTTCTGTATGCAGTTGGGAACTTTTTTGTTTGATCAATTTCCGCATTCAATGGTTTCTTTCTATCTTTGATTTCACTTTTACAAGAAAATGATCAATTCCTATATGGTACGCCATACGATTGTAGAACTAACTAGTATAGTGTTGAATTGTCAATCTTGCCTAGACAATAAAGTAACAAATATAGAATCCAGTTGATTAGAAGTTGGAATAGCAGATCCACTTACGTTGGATCATAACGGCCAATGCATACATTTCAATTATCCATTAAAAAATAATATCTCCATTATGAAACAAGTAATAAACAACACCATTATAACAAATGTCACAAAGATAATTTCTGAAGTTTTTTGGAATGATTTCCATATAGACACCTGAAAATTTGGTAGGCACCATAATGGATACATTGAAACAAATCTCCGGAATATGCTTTTATGAAAAACCAATTAAGTCAAATAAATTTTTATTGTTTAATTTTTTCAATAACAAATTACGAAATATAAGGAGGTCATAAATGGAAAACATACATTTATACATACCTACTCAGAAGCTGATTGGTTGAACTATAAAAAGTCAGCATATTCAAAAATGATAGAAGGTTCAAGAAATAAAAATAAGACCTGTTAGAAAATCCTGAATTCCGAACGGAAATCTGAAATAAATAAATCCGAACAGTCTGAAATACCAACGCAGAAGTTTAATGAGTTTTTCACGTCAATATCAGAAATAGTTTTAAAATCTCTTGGCGACTCTCAATTCGAGTCAAACTTCTTTTTGCACAAACTCAATAAGCCCACTTCTCCATTCTTTATTAGTCCAAGACAATCTTGGAAAGTGACGTCCAGGAAGGTAAGCTATTATCATGCTTAGATTTCTACAACATTAACAACAAAATAATTGAAAACTCTATCTATTCAATGTTACATCCACTCCAAATTTTGTTTATTTAATGTATAGAAGAGGGACACTGGCAAGACTCTTTCAAAATAACAAAAATTCTACCATTACCTAAAAATGGTGACGTAGCCTCTCCAGGAAACTACAGATAGGTAGCTATTTTATCAACAATAAACAAAATACTCGAATTTATTGTCAAAGAAAATTTGGTAAATTATCTAAAATCTAAGTCCCTATTAACGGATATCGTAGTAATAAATCGACCATACCTGCAATTTTTCTTCTCTTGAAAGAAGTTGATAAACTTGAAGAAGGCATAATCTCAGTTGCACCATTATGCGACTTAACGAAAATTTTGACTGCGTTTGTCATCAGCCTACAGAATTTGGATAAATATTAGGTAAACACGAATAAATTGACAGTCACACTAGCCTTGATTATACCTATTAGTGATTGCAAAAGAACACGAAGGACACAAATCAAAATTTATAAATAAAAACAACAAAAAATAGAGACCTCTAAAAAATATCATAGGATTTCAGTCAACACAAAAGAGGACACAGATCGACAAGGTAACTCTGCGCTTTATAAACAAGTGCTGAATTTTACATCAAGGACAATTTTTGAGCAGGAGAAAAGACAATTTTGATTAGAGCTTTTTTACTAAGGAAGGTTAGAAAAATTTTAACTTATGCGAAAGGGCCGAAACTCTTATTCGAAGTTAAAAATGTAACAAAAAAATAGAAAAAGAAGAAGAATTTTCGATTATAAAGTTCACGAAGCGCGAATAATGCGGAATTGGCTAGGTGGAATAATCATAACTTTTTACATATTTTTAGTCACTTTGACATCATCAACTTACTTTCCTGATCTCCACTATTTTCGAGTTGGTGATTGACAAATCTATCATCGCACCAAAAATTATAACACGAAAACAAATCCAATCGTTCTTATGAGCACAAGCAGAGTTCTATTAAATCATTAGTCGGATTGCTGCCTCTCTTATTAAAATTAATGAAATAACAAAGTTAATAATGAATTAATGAAATGATGGATGACAGAATGGATTACTGTGCCGGGAATATTTTGCTTGAAGTTTTGTTTTATATGACTTGACAAAGAGGAATTGTTCAAGAAAATTAATTTCGAGAAATTTTATTTTATTCAATATTAATTGATAAGCTCAAGTAAATAGGAATGATGAATTGATATCGAAATTTGATATCAATTTTTAAATGAAAAACTCATTTTTACCGAGATAAAATAATCGAATACTTCTAGCGGCCAATAAATATAGTTTTAGCTGAAAATTTCGATGCGATATATCGATACTTTCAAAATATAGTATCTGTCAAGATAAGAATTCAAAGTGCTGTATTTTGGAAAGAGTTGAACGTTGAAATTTCGAAGGGGAAGACACTACCACTACACCAACACTCACAATTACATTGTCTGGCGCTATTTCAATAACTGATAAAGACTCAGTTTACTGAAGGCCCTTCTGCATGCCCAAAGCGTGCAGGTGGCCTTCTTTATTTTGGTATCCATGTGTTCATATCAGAGCAGTTCTGGATCCAGAGTGAACCTCTAGATAAGTCTTCCCTTGAGAGTACGATGAGTCAGGTCTCCCAATGATACAATTAGGACGAGCCAATGTTGTGCTTTCTGGTGCACAAAGGAGCACGACTAGGTTTAGCTCCTCAGGCTTGGGCACTACTCGTCTACCTACCACAATGCTTTTGATAAGGAACTTTACAGGTCAACGGCGTTTTTTCCTAAAGAAAATAACAAGTCAGTAGCATAGGTCTCCTCCCTCTACTATTAAATCGTCAACACCAAATACCACAGGGCTGAAGACGAAATTTCGGCTCTGCAGGCAACCTCTCAACGCCGCCATCTTGAGAAATTTACTATTCAATTGGGCGTTGATAAAACTTTTTTCCAATTTTACCATATAAAGTCTTTAGACCAACATTTTTTTTCAACTATCCTTTTGTGGAATTGGTGTAGTTATTCCTTCCGAGTTTTTGAATAAACACTTCTTCCACCTATTTCCATTGTTTGGGAACGTAGCCCCAAGCGAGGCATGATATTAAGATCGTTACCAAAAGGAAAACAATCATTTCCAGTGCTGTTGAATTAGGTATATGCAGTAACTGCCGGTGATTTCTAGGGGAAATAGTCTTAAAAAACTATATCACCTCTCATAATTTTTTTATCTTTTTGGCCGTGTCGTGCTTCGTTGTTTGTACTATATAACTAATTATTTGTTTTACTTTCTTTTTCGAATTCACGATTTTTCTCTTTGTTTTACAACCAAATGTATTTTATTTTATACAGCAATTTACATGAATTATGAGGATCGTGATTAGGGATTGTTCATTTAATTCAAATTGATGTAATTTATTATAACTTGATGGCTTTGTTCGCGGTAGATAATTTGAACACATTCCGGATGTATACTGAACATATTCTGAACGTATCAAATGCGCATGCTTTGTTTAGAACATGTTCTGAATATACATTCTTCCACGAACGATTTAGGAAAATATGAAATTATAATTTGAATTCGCAACTAGCTAGAAAAACAAAATGTATATACTATTTATATTACTATATAATTAATCCAAGGATTTATTCTTGTAGTTAAGTATAAATTGAAATACCACATTTTTTTTAATTGCAAGTACGGAGAAAAACACCTAGGTTAGAGGATAAGTATGTGGTAAATGAAAAATCTTGCTCAGGTCCGAGGATACCTTGGACGTATTCGTTCGATACGTTGGAAATTAGAAATTTGTTCAGGATTTTCCTCCATCCGAGTTTTTACTGTATATACTTTAACCGATGAGGCCAAATACTACTTACCGAGAAAGAGTCTTAGCCGTGGACTGACCGTTTACATTCACATTTTTATATATACGTTTTATGGTTATAGACAATCGTAATAAAAATTAAGCACACATTTTCTACAAGGCACGTCGTATGGGTCTAAAAACCTCAAGGACGGAAGCTCAATATTAACAAGAACTATGAATGTGGAAAGTGTCTGCTGAAAGCGACATTTGCAGAAGAATCAGTTGTCCCCATGAAGGCAAAAGAGCCTAGTGCGCTCGAATTGGACGGTTTTTCACAATCAAGAGAGAGGTAAAAACCCATGGTCCAATATTTAGCGTGCGAAAGTTACATCAACAACGCTTGTGGAGAGGACATTGGTGCGGTCCTCCTGTAGAAACCATGTCGTATAGGAAAAAAATGCTGGTCTTCTAACCAAAAAGTGCAATCTTTGATACTCATATATAAAGCCAAAAGCTCGAATAGTTCACAGTGACCTAACCTAACCATACTCACGGAAGAGAGAGGAATTGGGTAGTCTGTATATTGTCAACTTCACTTGACACTGCCATGTCTAAAACCACCAGTACCGGGCATATATTGAATTTGCATTTGTCAAATTTTGGGTCGTATCTAATATATTTAATTATAAAAATTATTAACAGGTTTTTTGATTTGGATTTGGATTTTTTTAAAGGTAAGTATTGTGTTCATAAAATACATTTGGATAAAAAATAGATCTATATAAGTTTAAATCTAGTTAAAATGTAAATTAATAAATGAAAGTGTATTAGATATTTGGTATTTGAACTGGTGATATAAACATAACAGAGTCCGCAATACCAAAAGAAAAAAATTACCAATACAATTTCAATAAACAATTTTTAAAGTAAAATTTTACATAGTATAACGATGCATGCTACAGCTAGAGAAAACGTACGCTAGTTTCATTATTCATTTTAAGCGCCATTGCCAAATGAAGACATTTGAGTTCCTGACGAGAATTATAGATTTTTATTAAAGTAGTGGTTGTTGCGTTATGAAGCCAACTAAAGTATGTGACAACTTTGCAGGAGTATTTGTGTTGTTCGATCACAATTAATATATATCAGACTTCTTTATATCACATTACAAAACAAAGTCCAGGAATGAGAGCGACAGGTTTCTTGAGCAAATCGAAGCCAAAGAAGACCAAGAAATGTTTATCCGCCAATCAAGTTATGGAGACTATTTTGTTGGATGTACACTAAAATACTATGGATTTTATTACTTTTCCTCTTCATCCGAATCTACGGGGATCTTAGAATTTATATTGTTGAGAGGATTTGCTTTTTCTATTTGTCTTTTGGATGTAGCTATTTCGCTAAATGTTTGATTGTGCTGAAATTTCAGTATTATTTCGCTGTATGTTGTAACTCTCAGAGCAAGTAGTCTCGGCAAATGAAGGAACATCGTCGCTGTTTCAATACATCATCCGCTGTATATATACCCCATTCCTATTATGGAGCAACCGCAAGTAATGACTTTGTTTATCCGCCAATAAAGATAAGACAATTGTTTTGTTAGATGTAATTCATGATAAATACCTTTTTCTACGCCCATGTCTGTAAACGCCAAAAACCGCACTCTCCGCATTCTTTGTAAATGATATTTAACAATAACATGCACGTAATGAGATCTCATAACATACATGTGCGTTCTGAGAAGAAAACTTAAGCTTCTTGGTTTAATTAAATTACAATCAAAATTTTATTCACGTTTATTTATTTGGTCTATTTACACAAATTTAATCAATTAGTCATAAAAACTTTTAGCATTAGGGAGATATATTTAGGATTGATAGAGTGATGCCCCTAAATGTAGGCAGCACATTATGCAATTTCCTTAAAAATAAGTCACCTTGTCTTAAGTAGCATGCATGAATGGCCATAGAAAAAGTATAGTACGTTACACGAGTTGTAAGATCATTACGCACTCATGAAATTTATGCACTCGCAGCTGCAATTTTTTACTTCATGCGTGTTACATAAGATATCAGTAGATGGCTAGTGTATGGTCTCCTATATCAACTACACATGACCACTAGGTGGCAGCAGAACGGACGTCAACAGAAACGTCAGTGGCACTCCTGCGCTTATCTTCCATCTTGTAAATGATATGTTTTCTTAATAAAACAGTATTCTAAAAGTCCTGACTATAATTTAACAAGTTATAAAACATGTAACATGGTGTCAGGTGAAATCACGCCAAGAAGATAAAAGGTGGAAATAAGACTATACTGAAATAAGACACAAATGAATAACAGTAGCAAGAGGCCAATGAACTCTGCCACACCCTGATAGAAGCTTGCCGAGACCGAGTAGAAACGCAAAGATTTCAAGTAGAGCAGTAATTTAATAATTATAAAAAAAGAATGTCAACATTTAAGCCACCAAAACCTTTAGTGTTTGATCAAAATAAAAGTCAAAATTTTACAAAATTCATGAATAGTTTCAAAATATACATGAAAGCATCTGGCTATGACAGTAAAGATGATGAAATGAAGATCGCTATATTTTTGAATATTGCTGGTGAAGATGCTCAAGAGGTATTTCAAACCTTTAAATTTGATAATGTTGCAGATGAAGGAAAATATGACAAGGTCATAGAATAGTTTGAAAATCACTGCATGCCCTTTGAAAATGAGACATTTGATAGATTTAAGTTTAACACGCGCTGTCAGCAAGAAGGGGAAGACTTTGATAACTTTCTTACGGCAATAAAAAAGTTAGCAAAGCCATCTCTGGTAAGAGATAGAATAGTAGCTGGTATATTAGATGCAGAGGTACAAGAAAGGCTCTTCAGAGTGAAAAATTTGACTCTTAGTCAGGCAGAAAACATATGTAGATCCTCAGAAGCAAGTAAAAAGCAAATTCAGAATATAAGAGGGAATGGAACACAAGTGGATGCAGTCAAGAAGCATAATCAATCTTATAGCTGTAGCAGTGCATACGAGTGCTTCAAATGCAAGACAAAATATGGTCCCAGAAGCTGTCCTGCCAGCCAAATCCTTAGAAATAAGAAGAAAACGCATGAGGTTGAGAATAGTGGGTCAGAGAATAGCAGTAACGAGGGAGAATCAGACACACCATATTTAGATTCAGTGACACTTGACCAGGTGAAGTTTAAGAATAAGAATGAAGATATCTGGACTGAGAATGTATTAATAGATAACGAGTTCATCACTTTTAAGATAGATATGGGTGCGAATTGTAACTGTTTGCCCATAAAGTTTGTTAGGAAGATAGGAGCAGAGAATAAAATAGTAAAAAATATACTATCGTTGAATACATATGGTAATAATGAAATAAAAGCTACTTGTTTGCCCATAAAGTTTGTTAGGAAGATAGGAGCAGAGAATAAAATAGTAAAAAATATACTATCGTTGAATACATATGGTAATAATGAAATAAAAGCTACGGGGTATGTAATATTAGATTGTATGGTAAAAAGAAAACTTTCTAAAATTAAATTTATTGTTGTATGCCTATCTTGGGATTAAGCACCTGTTTCAAGCTTGAATTAATAAAACAAGTTAGTGAAGTTAATAATAAAAATGATTTTTTAACAAAAAATTCTGAGGTTTTTGAGGGTACTGGAAAAGTACCGGACAAATACAAGATAGTACTAAAACAAAATGCAGTTACATATTCTAGTAACTGCAGAAGGGTGCCAGAAACATTAAAACCAAAATTTAAGAAGGCACTAGATGATATTGAAAACAGGGATATAATTTTCTAGATAGAACAACCAACAGAATGGGTCAATAATATTGTGATTATACAAAAACCAACAGGAGCATTAAGGATATGCCTAGATACATTACATTTAAATAAATATGTCTGCTTAGATCAACATCCGATCCCTACTGTTGAGGAACTTAGTTTAGAGTTAAGAGATAAAAATATTTTTACTGTGTTAGATTTAAAAGAAGGGTTTTTTTATCATGTTCCTCTTGATAAGGAGAGTAGAAAGTTGTGTACATTCATTACTCCTTTTGGAAAATATCTTTTCAATCGATTACCATTTGGCCTTAATGTTAGTCCAGTGTTCCAAAGGATTAATGAGAAAATTTTTGGTGATTTGCCAATAGGAATATATTTTGATGATTTTATAATTGGAGGAGTAGATGAGAAAGAACATGATGAAATCCTCAAGGAAATTATTAGTAGAGCCAAAAAATTTGGTATAAAGTTCAACAGATCAAAAGTACAATTTAAAGTTTCAGAAGTCGCTTATGTAGGTCAAATATTTTCTGCTGAAGGAGTTCGGCCAGATCCAGATTATGTAAAAGCCATTTTGGAGCTTGAATATCCAACTAACAAAAAAGAGCTCCTAAGGATATTGGGTATGTTAAATTATCTTTCAAAATTCTTACCCAAGTTGTCTGAGCTACTATTTCCATTAAGAAACCTTATTAATAATAATGTAGAGTTTAACTGGACAAAAGATCTGTCTCTTATATTTTCAAGAATCAAGAATTTAGTATCGAGAATAACTACTTTGTCTGTATTTGACCCTAAGTTGTCTTTAGAAATACAAACCGATGCTAGTCGAAATGGCATTGGTGCTGGTCTTATGCAGCAAGGCAAATCAATTGCATTTTGTTCCAGAAGTCTCACAGAAACTGAGTCTCGTTGGGCTCAGATTGAAAAAGAATATTTAACTATATCATACAGCTTATCAAAGTTTCATCATTTTGTATTTGGGAGGCATATTGTTGTAAAAAGTGATCATAAACCGTTAGTAGCCATCCATAATAAGAAAATTTACAAAGTGCCTTCTAGGCTTCAAAGACTGAAGCTAAAACTGCTAAAGTATAACTTCACTGTAGAATACCTTCCAGGAAAGTTTATGTTTATTGCTGATCTTTTATCTACATTATTTATCAAATCTAATGTCAAAGATGATCCTGAAATGGAAGAGATTGTACATTCTCTTGAACTTGATTTACCTAAATCCAAGGAACGACTCCTTGACTTAAGAAATGTTTCTTCTAAAGGTTTGGTTTTATCTAATATCATTGATTTTTGTGGTGATGGTTGGCCAGAGGATAAAAAATCTATTACAAATCCAGACATAAAAGCAATTTTCAATCTTAAAGATAATTTGTATGTTCATCAAGGATTAATTTTTCATGATTATCGACTTGTTGTTTCACAAACGTTACGTCACAAAATGTTATCAAAATTACACGTAGGCCATTTTGGTATTGAGAAGTCTAAAGCTAGTGCAAGAAAACTTTTCTATTGGCCTGGTTTGTCTAGAGATGTTCAGGATTTTGTTTCAAAATGTAAAACTTGTTTGAAATATAGTAAAAGTATAGTAAAAGAGCCACTAATGCAACATGAAAGACCAAATGTCCCATTTCTTAAAGTAGCAGCAGATATTTTAACTTATGCAGGTAAAGATTTTTTATCAGTAATGGATTATTACAGTAACTGGCTTGAATTAGCTCCCTTGGATATTAAAACTGCTTCAGAAATCATTTTAAAATTAAGGTCTTTGCTACTCAAGGCATTCCTTCTAGTATCATCTCAGACAACATTCCATTTAACAGCAAAGAGTTCAAAGAATTTGCCAAAAGTTGGGAGTTTACCTCAATCACCAAAAGTCCACGATATCCCAAGTCCAACGGACTTGCTGAGAGATCTGTTGCCATCTGTAAAGATATTCTTAAAAAATGTAGCAATTCTTGAAATGATATTTATCAAGCACTACTTGAGTACAGAACTTCTCCATTGACAGGTCTTGGTGTTTCACCATCAGAACTTCTAAACAATCGTTTACTAAGAACAATATTACCCGTTTCTAAAAAACTGCTAACAGAGTTACCATACGTTAAAAAAAAATTGTGAGAAAAGATCTAGACCTAAAAAATATCAAGACAGGGGAGCAAAACATCGAGATTCATTTGAAAAGGGTCAAAGTATAATGATAAAGAAGGATGGTTACTTGGTACTGGGTGAAGTAGTAGACAAACATTCTACTCCACGTTCATACTTAGTTAAGGAAAATCTAGACAGAAATTCTAGTACGTGGTACGAAGAAATTCATCATTTTTAAAGAATAGCCCTAATCCAGTATCTCTTAGACACTCTTGTTTTGATTCTACTGACAATAATTTGCAAACTTCAACATCAAATAATGTACCTAGCGTTAAGGAGTCAAGTGATAGTGCTAATGGTAGAAAATCAATGTCAACTGATGACAGTGAACATAATAATAGTGTGGAAGGTTCTATTTCTGCCAAAGACAGTACTACAGGAAGTGACATTTATATAACTCAATCAGGACGATATGTGAATAAGCCTTTGAGATTTAGAGAATAAGCAATTTTTATGTCTTAATAACAATAACAGTTAAAGTTTAAGTTATATGTTTCCTGTTCTAATAATGTCTAGTATATAGTCGTTTTCTTTTAGTTCGAATTTTCATTTATTTCTAAGTGTTAAGTTGCTTTTATAAAAGAGATGTTACATAAGATAGCATTAGATGGCTAGTGTATGGTCTCCTATATCAACTACACATGACCACTAGGTGGCAGCAGAACGGACGTCAACAGAAACGTCAGTGGCACTCCTGCACTTATCTTCCATCTTGTAAATGATATATGTTTCCTTTATAAAACAGTATTCTAAAAGTCTTCACTATAATTTAACAAGTTATAAAACATGTAACAATGCGTAATGGGTTACTTACAACTCTTGTTATGTAATATACTATTACTAGGATTGAAATATTTATAACGGATATTATATCAGTTTTATGGATTTATTAAAGATTTGAAAAGGATTTAGCCAAGAAAAAAGTTCCTTACTGGGACAAGATATTCAACTACTGCAATAGAATCAAATAACTATTTTGATGTCCACGAAAAGTCTCATGTTTTTAAAGAAATAAGTAAATTGAAGAAATATTATACAAAGTTATATATTAAACGAGTCTACGTAGAAGTTTAATTCAAAAAGTCACGAACTTATTGATCTACCCTCGTATATTCATTGATAATCAGTAGTGAGTATTATTCACAGTTGAAAAAGGCATACAGAGTTACATGAAGAAAATTCTAGAAGGACATTTTTATAAAACGCAATTGTATTAAATATCGTAAACACTTCATCAGCATTTATTTTATTATAAATACGAATTATTGTAAACAACTTGGCAATGTTTATAGTTAATTCGCTTGAGAGATTAATTGTAACCATTCAATAATTGTAATTTTGGTATCAAATACATATTTGGCGCAGTCAGTAGGATAGTGCGGTCGCGAGTTTTACGCAAAGTGCAATAAAAGTACTTCAGTATCTCAGCACTAAATCCACGAGCTCTACGAGGGACAGGACTTCAAATAATTGTAAGTGCCAAATTCCTATTTTTATTCCCTTATCGATTCCGAGTAAGGAAGAGATAGTTTATTAATTTTTTAATCATATGAACGATTTTGATACGTTATTAATTTTGTATATTAAACTTAAAAGATAATTCTGAAAAAATGGCAACTTCAAATCCAAAAACCCTAAATTGGGAATTGTTTAAATTAAAACTAGAAAATATCAAACCGTACGATGGAAATATAAATACTTTAAATAAATTCATAAACAGATGTGAGAATTTAATAGAGACGTATTCGGTCTATAATGATCAGGATATCAATAATCATGTCTTGAAATGTATCCAAGAAAAATAAATTGACAAATCGATCTAATTAAATACGTGGTTTAAACTAAAAGAAGCTTTAATACAGTGTTTCGCAGACAGACGCTACTTAGACTGTATATTACAGTCTAAGTAATAATAGCATTTGGAAATAGATTACAATTACTAAAAAGTCAAACGATCCAAAAAATTAGTAACAATCTAAATTTAGGGGAAATTGACAAGAAATGTCAAATCAATCATTGCGAAAAAACAGCCTTGAACACCTTTATACCAGGATGTTCAGGTACCATACGCAATAATATGTACTTGAAAAAGCCTAGCTGGTTAGAAGACGCTATGGCTTATGTCGACAAATTTGAGAATTTTGAAAAACTCTATGGCCAATTTTATGAGCGTAGAGTTAGATACAACAATAGCAATAATAATAATAATAATAATTTTAAAACTAACTCAATAAAAAATAATAGAAATAATCAATATAATAATAACAATCCGTACTATCAACAATATAATAATAATTATAACAGAAACCAATTTAACAATCATCAAAGATATAATAATGATAATAATTATAATAATTTTCCTAGTCAACCGATAAATGTAAATCCTATGACACGAAGGCAAAATTATCCGACAAACGCACAAGTATTTGGCACCAGAAAAAATGTTTTCCGGCCAAACGAAATACCTGTAAACCGTTTACCAAGACCAGAACCGATGTCTACGACATCGAGAAATTTTTCCGATAAACCTAGTAGACGTGTAAACATTAATAACAATTATAATAATAATAATGCAAATAATACTAGATATTTCCAATCGAGAAATGAACGACCAAATTTTACATCAGAAGAGTTATATAATAGTAATTGTAACAATAACGATAACGAATAAGAAGAAGAAATAATTGATTTCCAACATTTATTTGAGACGGTTGAAAATAACGATCGAATCGTAAATTTTCGAAAAGAGCCTCGGAAAAAGAATCAAACATAGAAGAAATAAATTTTACTCCTAATGATCCATTAACATATTTTGAAAATTTCATAGAAACTAACGAACCAGAATCCAATGAAAAAACGATTGAAATAAATTTTACATCTAATAATTCATCACCAAAAATTCAAAAATTCATAAGAATGAAAGAATCGGAATTAAATCATTGTAAAGAAATAAATGAACAATTAGAACTAGATCTCAGTACATTATTTGATGAAGAAGAAAAAGATAAATTAAATGTAACAGAAAAGAATCCAGAAGAAAATATTATAATGGTAGGAGAAATGAATAATGATACAAAAGGAGAATTGGAAGTAGAATTATTTGATAAAGTGGAATTAAATGTAGAATTACAATATACAGGATTACATGAATTAAAAATGAATGAAAATGATAATGAAATTGAAGTAAAAGAAAATGTAATAGAGTTAAACAGAGAAATAAATGAAATAAATAATGATATGACACTGAAAGAAAAAGATATAACTGATGTTATAAAAATAGAAAATGATATATTAGAAAAAGAAAGTTATATAATAAAACCTGAATTAAATACAAATATATTGGATATACAAAATGAAAATAATATCATTGATAAAAGAGAAATAAATAATGAAAATGACGAAGTTGAGATTAATTATGAAACAATTAATAAAGATTTGATAGAAATAATACTGGAATAAGTCTAAAATATTTCAATAGAAAACTAAATGCGATACTAAATAAAAAGTTAATCGAAGAACTATTTTTGAAAAATAAATATAAATAAGAAATTATAATATGGATTTTTATACTAAGACCTTTCTTTCTTTTTGATATTATGTTATAAGAATAGATAAGATTTAGAATTAATAGATAATAAATAAGTGAAATATAAAAAAAAATTTAGTAATCTTTTAGAAACTATAATAATAAAAAGTTATTATTAATAAGAATATATATATAAGAAATTTAATAATATAATTCATTACTTAGTTTATTCAACTAATGGAAAAGGAAATAATATAAATAAATTTGAATTATAATCAGTGTAACACAAATGAAACGTTTAAGACTATTTATATAATTTTGAATGAACCTCTTAAAGTCCAACCATTTGAAACGAACCAATATGAAATTCATAATTTTAACTATTTGAAAGAAGATGAAAAAAAAGTTAGCGAAAATATAATTAGCAACCAACAAAAACATAATCAATATAAAATAGATATAAGTAAATCAGTTTGAACCAACCATATGAACGATGAAGAGAAAAATAATATAATTAAATTATGTAAAAAATTTTCTGATATCTTTTTAAAACCAGAACGATTTATAGCTACAGTACAAAAATATTTTAAAACTGCAGCATTTAAATTTATTCATTGTATAAATGTCTTCAAAGATATTTTAACCGAAGAAGAACAAAAAGGAAAACTAGAATACTATCACATATACAAAAAAGGACACAGAGGAATTAACGAATTAAAGAAATCATTAACTGAAAAATATTATTGGCCTAGAATGTTACAAGACATAGAAAATTTTCTTAATAATTGTGAAATATGCCAAAAGATTAAATATAATATAAACCCTTCAAATAAATTTGATTTAATATATCAATGTTATTAAGATAGTAAATCTTTCATATTCAACAATAACGAGAAAATGTATCTATTTCTCGTTACGGTCAAGTATATTCAATGTCAAGTGTGAATGGAACCTCAGTTGTTGACAATATATTAAATTATGTTACTCATCATGGTTTACCTTATAAAATTACAGCTGATTGTGGTTCAGAGTTCAAGAACAACGACCTACAAGATTTTTGCAATTTGCACAAAATTGAATTACATTATACAACATCAAAAAATAGTAACTCCAATTCACCTGTAGAACGTTTTCACTCTAGTCTTATTGAACATTTCAGATGTATAAAAGAAAATAACAAAGGTTTAACACCTAATCAATTAATAAAACATTCAATATTGGCATATAATAATTCGATTCACTCTGTAACGCAATTTACACCATTTGAAATTATTGAAGGTCATATAAATAACCCCGATCCATTTGATTTAGACGATCATCTAATAATATCCAATTATATAGAAAATCACAAAGAAACATCAAAATTATTATATGAAAAAATTAAAGACAGAAATGCTAATATTAAAGAAAAAATAACAAATAAGAGAAATGAAAATAGAAATGATCCCCCCTTCTTATGAAAATCAAGACATAGCCTATATAAAAACAAAATTCCGAGATAAAAATTACATAAATATAAAAAGGCAGAAATCGTAAAAGACTCGACTCTGGTATATTATTAGAAACAAATAAAGGAACTTATCATAAAAACATAATTAGAAAACCAAAAATTAAAACAGAAAAAATTGTTACAGAATAATGAAGCTGACAACAGTATTAATATTACTAATACTTTACAAGACGACTAAGACAGAAGACATAGAAATTACGGAAGTAAATAACTTGTTATTACCCATTAATTTAGGAACAAGTAATCTTGTTCACCAACCACACTTTTATATATTATATAAATTTAGAATTTATTCATAAACAAATTAATAACTTGAAACAATATTATTATAGTTTAAAAAATAATTTATCTCAAGTGAACGCTACAAATCCTATTTGATATCATAATTTAGCTGAACAATCACTAAGCAGAACAGAAATTTTAATTAATACGTTAGACAAAAAAGCAGAAAATATTTATCCGCATTTAAAATTAAAAAGAGGATTAATAAATGCAGTAGGCAAAATAGATAAATGGCTATTTGGAACTCTAGATTCAGACGATGAAGAAAGATACGATAATGCTATAAATGTTTTACAACAAAATCAAAAACAAATAATTCATGAAGTAAAGTTACAAATATTATTACATAAAAAATTAATTGATCATTATAATAAATCGATTACGACTCTATGGAATAATCAACAGAAACTTTCTGATAATTTAGAAAAATCTCACATTTCGATTGAAAATAAAATAATAATTTTGAATAATTTTATAACATTTCACAGTACAATTTCACAGATTAATATGAACTGTCAAAGTTTTATTACATTGATTGACGATATTGAAAACGCAATAACATTTACTAAATTAAATACGATTCATAGTTCACTAATATCTAGTCAAGAAATTTTAGAAATGATGAAATATTTAAGTACTATTTATAATGAAAAACAAATCCCAAAATTCAATAATATAGCGTATATAACGTATTATCTCTTTCTTGGTTCACAAGTAACCTTTTCCAAATCTAAAATAATTTTTGCTACCCATGTTCCAATCTTTAAACCTAAAACCTATGAATTTTTCCATTTATATCCTATAATCCAAAATCATACAATATTTATCCCTCCTCAACCTTACTTGGCCAGAAATCAAGAAGAAGTCAATTTTATAAAAGAAGAATGTCCAGCATTAGAAGAGAAATATTATTGTAAAGAAACATTTAAGTTAAAAGACAATTGTACTATTGAACTGTTAAACGGACGCTCTGCTGGAAACTGTGTTGTTAGTGAAATAAATCTTCAAGAAACTATATTAGAACAAGTGACAAATTATAGGAAATCAATAAAATTGCTAGAAATATAAAACCAATTCATGAAATGTATAATCTGCAAAGCCATGTATCAATTGGACTATTCACTATAATAATAATAATTTGTGTAATTTTCATAACATTATGGTTAATTCGTGAATATAAAAGTAAATTTATAAGAAAACAGAAATTTGAAGAAAGGAAGAAAGAAAACATCGAATTAGAAGAAGGAAGACAGCAAGACATGAAAAATACCTCCGTCATTTTTCATTCTTAGGGATGGAGGAGTTACATAAAGAAAATTCTAGAAGGACATTTTTATAAAACGCAATTGTATTAAATATCATTCAGCATTTATTTTATTATGAATACGAATTATTGTAAAAAACTTGGCAATGTTTATAGTTAATTCGCTTGAGAGATTAATTGTAACCATTCAATAATTGTGATTTTGGTATCAAATAAATTTTTAAAAATAATTTTTAATTACCAAAAATTATATTTACAGTGATATTATATTCGGCGACATGCTTGTAATATCAAAGATATGTTGTTTTCTTTTTCTCTCCCATCTTAATATATTTTTTCCTCGAAGAAAACAACTGATACCAATTTAAATGATGATACACCCTTCGCTTCAAGTATATGTATTTTCAAATATGTTAGATTTTTATCTCGTATATCTTGAATAGAAGGAAGACATTTCCGTAATTGATCCTTCCGATGCTCTTTAAAATTCCTATCACATAAAATTGTCGTTTTCTTATTATTTCTTTCCGACTGCAACCAACATCTTGAATACCACAATAACATAAATCAATAGACACACACACGCACACTCACACACACAAACCCTAACAGATGACAATGGAACATTGGGAGATAATAAAAGAAAGCGAATAAAAGCTGCTGCCACGTCCACATGCAAAAGCCGCCTTGATTGCGTAAAACACCATAGTAAAGAGGAAACTGATATAGCGATATCAAGTACGTCGCGATATTTCCTCGTCAGAAAGCCATTGTGGGAAATTCAATGCATAGAATAGTCATTATTTTAAAGCAGTTCTATTCTTGGTGGCATTTAAAGGCGGTGTATGGATGCACTGAATGGGGGGAGAAATATTTTAGAACAAGCTGTTGATATTCATGAGAAATGAAAGGATGTTGATAATAAAGTTAGTAAGAATGATTAACTATACAGTGTGATTCAAAATTAAATGATTAGTAGAAAAGAACAATATTTCCTTCGAATCAGATTTCTAACGTAACATTTATGTAAGATTGAAATAAGTAAGGCTAAAAATTAAAAAACATGTATTCTCCAACTGCATAAAAACAATGTTGAAATAAAAGCTGCTTTGAAAGTTCATAGAACCTGGCTAATATTTTTTACGTACTACCAGAATGCATATCTAGAAACTTGTTATACAGTCTAACGTCAAGTTTGTTACATTGTGTTTGATGTAGCTTAGAAACTTACCTTATTTCGTACACCCCTATAAATACACAGAAGTGTTTCATAGCGGTGTATATACATGCAAGGCAAGGGCAGGATCCCATACTTTTTGAATTGTAATTAATACTCAAAGCAGTCTGAAGAAGAGTAAAAACCTTTTGAACTCTGCTAGAGTTGCCCCATAGAGAGATGCTATAAGCCATATGACTGTGGATCAACGCAAGTAAATCGTGCGCATAACACTATTACTGCCAGTAGAAGAATGCAATTGTGTCATTGCAAAAGCTGAGTGGAAATTTTCGAAGACCCCCTAATTGATACCGGAATCTAATGTAATTTCCAGCAATTTCACAGATTCCTTTCTGGTGCCTCGTATTGCAGAGCTAAATGTTATTTTTTTTTAGTTTTTTCTTAGTTTAATTTCATGATCCAATCACATCAAACCTAACGTAACCTTTAGATTCTCGATCCTGACGTTTTCATTCCATTTAGCTAGAAATGTAGCAATGTCGGCGAATAAAACTGAGACACCGTTAAATCGTTTACATATAACAGAAACAATAGTGATTATATCACTGAATCCTGTGAGTCTCCATCCTAACTAGATTCACAGCTGTTGTAGCTACTGTCGATTTTCCAAATCAGAATCAAACAGCTTCAACTCTCTATCTGGGAATCCAAAGTTTTCCATATTAAGCAAAATGTCTGAACTCAAGCAGTCAAAGGCATTAGTTGAGTCACATAATGGCATAGTTGTTTTCACCCTCATCAAGACCCCAAACTATGTCCCAAAAAACCTAAATTGACATTCAGATATTTTGTTTTACATAGGAGTCACGTTTATTTTTTATCAGTATTTTAAATATTTTAAAGATTACAGGTATAATACCTATAATTTTTAACGAGATTGAAGACGCCACTTTTAAACACTGGAATTATTCTCGATATTTTCAGTACCTGAGGCCAGTTGTTGTGTAACTATCTAACTCAAAGCAACTTCAAACATTCTTGCATTTAAATTATAAAAATTGTAATTTTAAGATTAACTCTTGTTTTCTGATTCACGAATAGTTTGAACATATACATTCAATTTGGCTATTTTAAGCGACCTACGGAAGTCTTTTCTCAAATGAGAGTATTTATACCAATCAAAGAGTGATTTTAGACCTAAACCTTTGTCTCAAAAGATAGACTTTTTTGCACATTGCCTTAAGTTCACTAGAAAACCACTTCAATCCTGTCTTTCTATGAGAAATTAATTTTAAAGGAAAGCTTGTATCACTGAGTGCTGAAAAATTATCAGTAATGAGATTTGCATACTGATTTGAATTTAGACTTTCGGAGTCCTGTATTTGGTTTGAAAAACTTATAAAATTATAATTATTCACAATTCTTTCCATACTTTTCCTAATGTATTATAAAATTAAATATGACCACAATACCTCTCTTTGCTGAATTGTCAGGATGATTTATATGGTATATTTCATACTTATTTATTTTTATATAAAACTGATTCGCTAGCTACGTTTCTGATAATGACCATATATCTATTTCTGGGTAGGTTAAAAATACGCCTAGTTCAAATTTTTTGTTAAGAAGCCATTATTAGTTTTGATGTTTATACTGGGATAACCCCACTTGCTCTAGAACACTAGAATATCTATTCTAGTGTTTGTGTAGTTTGCCTCATTTGGGGATTTTATTGATCACTCAGTTTCTTGCTAACCATATCTGAATATATTATATATTGGGTTACTTTGTTGGA
This sequence comes from Diorhabda sublineata, assembly GCF_026230105.1. NCBI lineage: Eukaryota > Metazoa > Arthropoda > Insecta > Coleoptera > Chrysomelidae > Diorhabda > Diorhabda sublineata. Next base: position 10,848,376 of record NC_079476.1, read on the forward strand.
GGTAGACTTTTAATTTTTGTGGTTTATAATCTTGTGTTCTGTTTCTCTCTTGCAAAAATGGTTACACAAATATTGAATTGTGTTATTAACTTATTGCTTATGATAGCTCCTTTTTCCACTTCAGTGTAATGAGAGGTATGAATAATTGTAACGATAAATTTATTCCTATACCTTCCTCTTTATTTTTTTTGAGATACTCTCATAATTTTGAGCAATTAACTCCGTAATTCTGCGAAAATATTATTTTTGTCCCATGTTTTCCTAATGTAGCTATTCCGCTCAATGTTTCATTAAGGGATAATTTCAGTATTATTTCGTTGAATATTGTAGCTCCCACTATAATCTTGGCAAAGGAGGAAACGTCGTCGTTGTGCTATGCTATGCCCAATTAAAATTTTTGATTCCCTGTACTATTATTACATTTTGAAGTTTCGTGATATCATCAATAAATCACGTTAATGGATTTCCAGGATAATGGTATCATTGCAATTTATATATTTTATGAAGCTACTACATACATATAATACACTGCTTTATGCTGGTTATTCTTATAAATTCCTAACAAAAAAATTGAAAATCGTCTTTTATGGATGTGAACATTTCTAACAACAACATCTTCTTTAAACATATGTATCCGAAATAAAATCATATTCCATTATAATAAATAATATTGTTTAATTATCATATACAAATAAATATCAGTGTAAATTCCAATATTATAATTTAATATAACTGGGTGTGAATTGGAGTGATTTCACCTCTCCTTCTTGGTTTTACGAGAATAAGATAGATAAAGATACAGGAACCAAATGTTTACATCAAGAAACCGAAAATTATGAAAACTGATTTGTTTTGAAAAAAAATCATATATTCGTTATGTCAATAGATTGAAATAAAATAGAAGGCACACGAGAAATGCCTTAGAAAAATCAAAAGAGTCAAAAAAAATTTCATAAGAAACTTATAACGTGCTAAACCAATCAACCTCTTCAATCAAAACAAGCTTCTCGCAATTATGAATTAATGCTTACGTCTCTCATCACAAATTAAATAATTTCCCTATCAACACATCGGATAATTATCTCTAAATCAAGAGCGATCTTACAAAATTAATATTTAGAAACATTCGTGCACTAGAATTTCTTGGTTCATCAATAAGATTTGTGAGTAGTAACATCGGCCCAAAGTATTTAAATACCATTAATAGTCATTTCTTTTCATAAACTAAAACAGTATTTAAAAGCGAGTAGATGAATTCCCTCCTGCAAATCATATCATGTAAAGCAATGATATCAAAATTATTCGGGATATCATGAATTCTACTAACAAAACATAATAAATAAAATAATCGAATTTTCCAAATGTAAAACGAAATCTGAAGAAGTGATACCATGTATATTATGTAACCCAATCCATTTCGAATACCAAAAAAAAATGGAAAGAAGAACTTTGCATAGCAATTGAAAAACAGGATTTGTGCACTCAAGAGCACATAGATAGCAAATGCTCCTAGTTTCGGTTTATATTGATTTTTAAGTGTATATACTCAAAAAGTAGAACTTTATGTAACCATTTAGTCAAAATACGAGTCACCTGGCCTGACTTAGAGATGGCACTAATTGCTTGAAAAATACCACTTTATCAGAAAGTACACAATCTTGGTACACTGGTACACAGTCTTGGTTTGGTAGCCATCAATAGTGAACGTTTTCAATGAATTTGTAAAAACATGGAAAAAATTGGTTACTTTTATTTTAAAGGTATTGCCCAACCAATAAAAGCTGATCTAGATTCTACTTTTAGTGAGATTGCTCCTCCGTTATAAACAGCAAAATATTGCTTAAGCGATGCCGGATGACGATGGATGATCGTCGACTAAATGTACGCAAACTAGTAGACATATTAGGCATGTAAAAAAGTGCGTGTTAACTGAAAATTGGAATTGGATTTGAAAAAGCTGTGAGCAAGATGGGTGCCGCGTTTGCTCACATTGGAACAAAAATAGCTTCGTGAAGATGTTTTCATCAAGTGCTTGGCAATGTTTCACAGAAATAAAGCCGAATTTTTGCATCGTTTCATGACCATGGATGAAACGTGGGTCCATCACTTCACACCCGAAATAAAAGAAAAATCAAAACAATGGACTGAAAAAGAAGAACCGGCTCCAAAGAAAACAAAGACCGTTTCAATCTGCAGGTAATTTCATGGCGTCGGTTTTTGGTATGCGAGTGTGGTAATTTTCATTGACTATCTCTAAAAAAATGTAATATAGTCTGAATATGTTTAATAAAAATACAATTTTTTCTCGTTTTCACACATCATTTGTTAGATAGCTATGTTTGAAATAAGTAAATTTTTGTACATGAAAAAAAATAATTTATAAATTATAACCATTTTGGTAAATTAAATTTTTAATTGAACTATTAATTTTTAGTTTTAATTGACTATTGCTTATAGCACTTGTTAACAAAATATTTGATCTATTCCATTTTTTAACTTAAACACAACCATACTTTGTTTAGAAATAACATTACAATTTCTAAAGGTTCATAAACAGTCATTCCAAAAATACAAATAAACATGAATTAAGTTCTTATGTCTACTAACTAACATAAAACTTTTCCGTCCAAACTTTTAAATTGAAATTAAAATTAGTCCATTCTTATAAATAAGGTTAAGCCTATCAAGTGCAGATTAAATTTGCCCACTAACAAAAAGTTTGGATTTCTTACATACCTCAAAAAAATTTCCAGCTTTTCCATCAGATTCTCCTTGCTAAGATCTGACGGATATGTGGATGTAAGATATTCAGTTAGTTTTATAGTTTGCTTAGTACGAGTAGACTCAGTTGGTGTGAAGAGATCATCTTCTTCGTCGACATCAGAGTCGACTGTCTCTGTCGGAAGTTCGCGACTATTAACTGTGTGTTGCTGTATACTGTTATTTTTTAAGTGGTTTAAATTTTTTAGGCGGAGGCATTTGGCCAGATTACTTATGTTTTAGGTTCCCTTAATATTTTATGTTAACGGCCTAGGCCGGAAAATTTTTAATTGAATTGTTTTGAGCCCATTGCATAGCTAGGATAGTAACACCATGAAAGCAGGTATTCATAGAGAAATAGATGAATAAGCGCCAGAACATCCATCATTCACCAACTAAACAGAGACATGAAATATTCATCAGTAAGAATGGTTTATGGAGATGCTCCATGGGAAATCGTTCTTGTATTGAAGGAGAATAGGAGTGATGACCAAGCTATGTAAACAGAGATGCAACAGAGCATTTACATCTGGTTTGTCCAACTGGCCCAAACGCATTCATTATTTGCCTCTTATGCCATGTCTCTTGTAATGACCTAACCAGGCTTTGATAAATGCTCAGCCATTGTAAGAGATAAGGCACCAGCAATGACAGAGAAAAAGTCTGGATTAGTAGGGTTGCTCAGTGAGAATGAAGTAACTTGTAAGGAAGCTCTATATGGAAAATCTATCAATCATGATGAGGTTTTTAAACTGGTGGTTAAGACTATAAATTTTAAACCGAGCTCTTTTACATAGGCAACTGAAGCAGTTCTTACAAGAAACAGAGGCTGAAACAGAGGGACTTGCTTTTGTACAACTGTGAGGTGGTAAGCGGACGATTTCAAAGATACCAATTTTACGAACTGCAGTTCTCAAATTCAAGAAGTAAGTGATGAATTTGACGGAAGATTTCTGGAAATTGACAATCTTAAAAGCAGTCTACAGCTTAATAGTCATCTTCTTGGCGCAAGAATCAAGACCAACCACCTGACCTACAACTGGAGTGTGCAGACTGATATATTCCTCATGACCAGGCAAAAAAAGGCTCATGACTGCTGGAGGCATTTTGGTATTAAGGCATTTTGGACTTAAAATGTCATCAATTTTTGGTAGTACCCACCTATGTGAAAGTGTGTTTTCATCTATGAAGTATATAAAGAACAAAAACTGATGAGTCATTACATTATCTCATGAGATTGGTTACTACAGAACTAGAAGTGGATATTCGACCACAATGTTCGCATTAAATAACAATTTAATATAATCCTTAACTAGTATGGCGGAAAATTGTAGCATTCATGATATGGTAAGGCCATTTTGGACCCTACGCTTTTTTTAGTGCCAAAAAATGTGCAGTGGATAAAAGTTGTTAGAGTAATATATTTTTGATATTGTAATTTATGAAAAAATAATATATAGGATTTTGTAACCTCTATTGGAGAAAAATTAAGCAGCATTAAAACAAAAAGCATCGTTACAAAAATATATATTAACAAAATACTGTTTTAGTGTTAAAAACGTATCATTGAAAAGTATCAGAATAATGTTAGATAATGGGTAAAATAATAATGTACTGCACATAAAACTAACAGCTATACATTTCACCAAAAACATAATATGAAAAACATTTACTTTTGGGAGCAGTTATCCCCCAAAACCTTGGTATGCTTGTGATTTTTGCAAATATAACTATGCCACAAATGGCACATAGCTGATTCTTTCTTCTGTGAATAAGAGCATAGTTGATATCTTCTCCTTTTTGTCCTTGAACATGTTGTTGAGCTACCATCAGTTCTGCTTCGTCAATATTGGCTATTATGTATATGAGAAAGCGCGGCTCTCTTGTTAAACTTTTCTCTTGGACACGGCGATCCAGGTGTTCTTGTATTAGTTTTCTCCCTAGATTTGTTAAAAACTACCTTCTATCCATTGTTTGGTTTTTTGCCACACAGTTAAAAATAACATTGGCATTTACCCCTGCTCTATCTATTAGTCTTAATCTTATTGCTTGTAGACATCTGAAAATGTCATCAATTTTTGGTAGTACCCACCTATGTCAAAGTGTGTTTTCATCTATGAAGTATATAAAGAAGAAAAATAGAAACAAGCTTTCTGATGAGTCATTACATCATCTCATGAGATTGGCTACCACAGAACTAGAAGTGGATATTCGACCACAATGTTCGCATTAAATAACAATTTTCATTCTCACTTAAGTAGTTGTATTGATTGATAAAACTAATATGTTTGTACTATTTGTGTGTATTTGCTAAAAATTAAATATAAAGTTCATTTAAAAATTTCAAAAAATTATGCTTGATATTTTAAAACTGAGTATTACAAGCGAACTAGCCTAAGTGAGCCGCAAACAAATTCAAGGTTTCAATTTTGCCGCTTGAGGCTTTGTAAGTTGGACACCCCTGCTTCAGATTATTCAACGAATTAGGACAAAACCGTTTGGACGTATAAAAAAATTATTCAATTATGAAGAAAAATTACATCTATGTACAGAATAAACGAGAAAAATTTCATTTTTAGTGTGTTTATGAAAACGAGAAGTCAATGTTCATTTCAAAGTTATTTTTATTCATGTCATGAGTAATATTTCACGAATTCTTTACGCCCATTTAAATCGATATAATCAGTGTCTATATTAATTTTCATTAGTCTTCCATTTGCACTCGATGAATATTGGGAATATTTGAAAATTAATACCAGTAATCAGCATTTTACGTTGCAGTTACCAAAAAGTATCAATCTTTAATTCACTCTAAAACTGATATTGAGGGAGCGTAACAAAAGGTCGTATTAGATTGGCGTCTGAAATTCTTCTCAAGAATTGAGATTTAAATGGACTTTCTCTGTTAAAAATGTGATAAGCTGTATTCGAGCAAAATGAGAGGGATTTCGGGGATTTCAGTTTTTCTAAGGTTGTTCTCTTCGAGTCAGTTAGACACTTGATTATAAATGACCCATCTGAGAATGCCATTAGCGGAACAAAAGAAAATCGTATTAAGACGACGTTTGATGTTGTAGCACTGATAGCATGCCATTTAACCAACGAATACAAACGCCAAAGTTAACCAACGACTTTTTATATCCTAAATTTGTGTAGAGTATATCATAAAAGATACTTACTAGAATTTATGTTAATGTGGGTTACACTACCATTTTGACGTTAATATGAATATGAAACGCTTTGAATATATGTGGATTTAACAAAGAATACAAACATTTCGCGATCGAATCCCATATCATATGAAATTTTCAAATATAGCAAGGAAAATATTAGGAACACCCACTCAGCACTAAATATTTTTTCGACCCTACTTTTTCTGTGATATTATATTCAATAGTTTTCTAAGATTGTACAAATTTACGGTTCTACGTATAAGGTATTACTTACTGACTGAGGGATATCTCCATTTTTCCATTCTTGACCAAGACTTCATTCGATATTTCTTCATTCTTCTCATAAAACTTTGATAAATTGGCTTGATCTAATAATGGTTTCGGATTGTCATGTCTGGATTCTTTTTCGATTTTTTTTGTGTATATCAAACTCTTCAATTTCACTTTGACACAGACATTTTCTATGAATGTTACATATTAATTGGAAGCCATTACCTGGGTTTTTCCATAAACATCGAATTTGCCTGCTAGAAATAAGATGTTCCACCGCACATGTGCAGAAGATACGAACGTTTCAACGACTGAGTTGATCTGTGAAAATTTAATTTTTGTCAAATTTTTCGAGGGGTACAAATAGAAAAATTGATATTTTTTAATGGTATAAATTAAAAGAGAACTGCTTGTATTTTTTTTGTCAAGAAAATCTAATTATTTCCTGCTAGGAGCATAGATATTGCGACATTCTATTATTATTATCGGGTTTTTTCCGTTTTATCGAGGAAAAAAAATTATTTCAATTTTATTTTCGGATGGTACAAATCAAATCAAAGCCAACCATATGCCGTTTATTTATAAAATAATTTATTCTCGTGCCAGATCAGCTCGATGGTCTACTAGGGTAGAAAGAATCTTATCAAATGTGTACGACCCGATTAACTCGATAAGTTTCCGAACAATCAGATCATGATCGTTAATCCAATCATAGCAAATTAGAATTAAATCGCCTCTAAAATATTGGATTAATTATTGGAATTTATCAAAATTTGGTTCAGTTATTCAAGTCCTAATTCAAAGATTTTTTACAAATTAATATGACCGATTTTAGTTTAACAGGAAACCATCGAAAAATTGGTAATCGAATATTTCTCATGCGGATTGGATTTAGAGTGGATTTGTTGCAAGCAATAGAAGTTTTGAAAATGCTACTCGTATTATTTACAAATATACTCGTACTATAAAATATCTTATCTAACAGATCTTTATAGTATAATTTTATTTGTTTTCGCACTGCTCCACTTCTATTCCAAACTGAAGCGCCCGTAGGAGAGGGAGAACGCTACAGCATTCGTTTCACTTAGTCGGAACACTTTCCACCTACTCGTATAGAAACTGTCCATATAGGAGTATTACATATATGATTTTCGAGCGATAGAAAAAAAGAAGCATCCGATATTAATGTGAGATGGGCATAACAAGGGAAGGATCCTAGAGTGAACCTTCTATTGTTAATATTCGGGGTTGGTACCTAATACACATTTTATCGCTAGTTTTTGAGAAGTTTCTAATAAATTTTTGTATTTGCAGATTTGCAAGTGTTGTGATGGCAAAAATAGAAAAATGAAGACCGTACTGTTTGGATTACTTACTGTTACTGTTAATTTATTTCTTTTCTTTAAAATTAACACTCGCGTGTTTGTCTTATATGTGAAAAATAGTCAATAACGATGCTATGAAGTCCCTTAAAATTGAGGACCATTTATCAAGAGTACATGCTGAGTGATAATGTAAGAATTTGTCATTATTTCAAGCACGTTAAGGGAAACTATAGAAACGGAAATTCAAAAGATAGACGTTTGCGTTTTCGTCTACGTAAAGCTTCGATGGTTTACGAGTGTCCGTTAATTTATATTTAGTAATAACAAACTCCTGGAGACCTCACACAATTAGAGACCTGTACTATTATCAGTCATTACGGAAGTTACAATATAACAAGTTCGCTCTTGATATTATAATGAGAATTCCTTTTATCAATAACACCATTCAGAGATAATTTAATTAGTCATTAGATTTGTCCTTGTCATGTGTCTATTTATTTCGTAAAATTTTGATAATAGAATGATGTGAAGTTACTCAGTTTCCCAAAGACAAGGTTTTCAAATTGCTAATTATTCTGTCAAGAGATTAGATTTTAAAAGTGATTTGGATTGTACTGAATAATAAGTGCATTCTGGAAAAAAAGTCTCTTGGCCAAAATAATTCAAGAATCCTTGATTTAGTCATTAATTTCAACAACTAAAATATTTTAAGAAGTCGGGATTCAAGTATCTGAAACTAGATTCTTCTTTATCAACAGCTGCGCTGTTCAAATTAACTCTCTAAATCCAACTTTTCTGGAAAAGCAGTCATTCTCTTTATAATTATATTTTTATAGATAATTAGTGCATTTATTGCTTCTAGAGGCAAGACTTGACCACATACTATTTAATACTCGTTCGAGATTCAAATGTGAGACTCAATTTTCAAATTAATTTAGCTCGTATTGTAATAAAAATTACTTCTTCACATTAACTTGAACTAAATAATGGAAATCAAGCCCAAAGGCCTAATTAAACAAATATTGGAAGAGAACCTATACGGCAGGCATTATAAGGATAGGAAATAACTTCCTCAAAAATTCAAACACAAATGGATGTGAAACTACGCAGAGAAAGGGAGAGAAAAGAGCAGATCAATAGTGTAGTATATAATGATTTGCATTGTCATAATTTGATACGTATATTATAAAATGTTATATTGCCGCATTTAATGGCTTTTTTTATAAATTAGCATGATGTAGAATATGAAATACAATCTGATGTAGAATCTAATTTATAGAAATATTATATTGTTAGTTTTCCACTATTGTTAAAATGATTGACCGCTCTGCCTCTTTATAAACGTCAAGGTCTCGAAGCTCAGTTTATTATAATCATTGAATTGAATAAAAATCAATTTTAATAGGAAATGTTTGTGGATAAGAGTAATAAAAATACCCTCACAAAAAATATCATTTATTCATAATAATGATCATCTCAAGTGAAAAATATTCCATTAAACTTCAACCATATTTAGTAGATTCGAGAATAAAATAATATCCATTATTTGCAAGGAGCGGTTAATCCCAACATGGATACGGCTTTACTGTTTCTCCAATTATTCTCTATCAAGGCCAATATACTTTTGCATGCGTTTGGAACAATTGTCGAAGCATTTTCCCATTCCGATTGAGGTAGCTACAAAAAATGTGACTGATGTCACTTCTTCAGCTGTAGAAAAACGTTAACCTCGCAATTTATTTTTGATCTGCGAGCAAAAGAAAGAGTCATTGGATGGCAAATAAGGACTGTAGGTTGGATGACTCATCAATTCGATGTTTTGATTATTCAAAAACGGTTTTGTTGGACTGATGTGTGAGAGCTTGTATTGTAGTGGACGAGAGAGATTCATCTTCTGCGATTGGTTTTCCTGCTTTTTTCGAACACTTCTGGCAAACAAATGCTGGTATACCATTCAGTATTGACCGTTCTACGCTGCTCTAATGGACCGGTGGCGACATGTCCAGTTGTTCCGAAAAAACAGGCGACCATTTGCTTCGAAATGCTTCGTGTACGAACAGATTTTGTCGAAATTGACTCGTCTCGAAAGATCCATACAGTCGATTGTTGTTTAGATTCGGTATTATGCATAAATCCATGATCTGTCACCTGTCATAATCTTATAAATGTCTTCTGAAGCATCGCGATTGAGTTTTTCCAGCATTTCATCTTTCTTGACATCCAAATGTTCATGCCATATTGAATGTACGCGAGTGGAACTAATACCAAATAATGGCAACAACAGTCGATTTTGAACGACTTTCACGAAAGGGAATTGAGACCACGATTAAATTTGGAAAATTTAATTTTAGAATTTGGAAAATATGATTGCTCGATATGGTGCTCCATCACCAAAAGTCAATATTATCCAATAATTTAAATTTATTTATATTAATCCTGAAATATTAATTATCATATTACATATATCCTAATAGTGTAACTCAATATACATACATTATTCCCTCAATGCAGAATGCCGGGTGATTGGACCTACTCACACTAAGTACAACGTAGACTAAAGAAGTCTTCTATCTATCAATATACGTACACCACTAAGAATAATGTGAATTTGAAAATACGAATCATTCACTATATCGATTCTGTGAGTGGTAACATGAATAATGGGAATTATTTTTTATCAAACTACAACTCTTTACTCGAATCAGCTTCACAACCATCTTGAAGAATAAAATAGCGAGAGATGAAATCATTCATTTATTATCCAATGAATATCCCGTTTTCACTACCATATAAGTTCATCAGAATGCGCACAATAGAGAACGAGTAACACAATCAGGAGGTAATATAATACTTTGCGAAGCCCAAGGATCTCAGTACGGGAAAGTTAACAAACTCGCATTATTCAATGTATATTGAAGCGAATTTTTAAGAATAGTAAACAATAATGTTTTTCATGTTTTTTCAATTTGTCCTTCATCTAGTAGTTTTTCCAGCGATCCATCTCAACAGTTTATGGGCAATATCAATGAATGGGTAGTAAATAGTAAAAGGGAGTGAGAAGAACACACGTATCGAATGAACAACGAGAAAGTAGTCAGAATAACACTTGATGTATTATCAGAAAGAAGAAGAATGACCAGAAATTTTTTCTACAGTAAAGAATAAGGATGAGGAATATTTTCTAGACAGTTACTGAACATATCTCAACGTATCATGTTTGAATCAAATTTACTTCTGTGTAGTTTACGAAACCAAATATTAAATTGCGATTGAATTTGATATATTCATACGTAATAAACTCCATAGCTTTTGGATGGCAAGCAAAAATTATCTGCTTACTAAACTGACATCTATGCAAATCTCATCAGATAATACAATATAATTGAAATATATGAATTTAAAGCTCATTATGAGTAAAATTCTCTAATTATGGCAGTTGGTAGGATTTATGACGAACAAGAAATTTGCTATTGAACAGAATCTCTCGCTAAAAGTACAAATTTCTATTTTTTTCATGTCTTCTTTCGGGAAGTTCTGATTCAGCAAGTTGACGCTGGTTTCGGTTTTATATTTTAGTGTAGCTAATGTTATTTTTGAACTGTTTAATAATTCATTTGAATTGATAACATTTGACTATTACGCCTATATTTTTGATCCTTGCTAACAGCGTCGATTCATAGGTGATATTTGATTATAATTTGGGCTATAATATGATGATACTTTTATGTTTCAATACAGCAAATGTACTGCAATTTTCATTATCATCACAATACCATGAGAATTATTTTTTTCAATATGAACAAATTAATGCTCTGAATTTTCTTACTCAATTCGCAAAGCTCAATCCAATTGAAGTCTAGAACATGCTACAAAAGATGGTCTAGCATCAAACTGTTTTTTTTTCAATAACCAGCCCAAGTTTAAGAACAGTTTTGATGTAGAATAAGTAACGTGTTTGATCAAATCGAAATTGATAACATAGCATAAACATTAAAAGAAACATATTCTATAGGTAACCATCCAAAATTTGTTTTCAAAAATATCACTGGACCATATGTGTGTATATTAATATCATAATAAAATACAAACAAAAAACTACATCTGTATAGTCCTGATCACGAAGTTAGCTGTAGGTATTTGGAGGTTTGGAAGGTTGAAGAGAAATCTACATTGAAGGTGTCTAAACCGTTATTGAACCTCTATGATAGGATAAAATTGGAGTAAAAAATTTATCAGTTTGTCGCCTTCATCCTTTTATTTTATAATATTTGCATATGTTCACGATAGCTGGTGCATAATTTTCGATGGTGATCACTTTCTAGTTCCTAGAGCCAATTTTAGGATTGAAAAGCATTCGTGTTGTTTCTAAATGGAACTGCTTGGAGGAGAACTATCCGCTGAGCCGTAACAATAAGGCCCGCGAACGCAATGTGTCACAGAGAGAAGAATCATGTTTTAAATACTCAACCTCTCAAGTAAGTAATTTCAAGCAGCGCGTGCCTAGACAAGCGAGAGAGAAAGACAGTATCGCCTTCTCTTAGCAGCAAGCGAAAATATCCTATTATTTTTGTCGAGAACGATAGAATCTTTCACGCGCTTAGAATCTACACTAGAATCTTCCTTAACCATATAAAACGAGTGCGTCGGCGTGAATCGAGTAATCGAAGCAATACGGTTGGAGAAGAATTTTAATTGTACTGCGAAGTAGTGATTGTGAAGGTATTATTGTGTCAAGTTCCATAATTGTTACGATTTTGACATAATGTCACAAAAACGTGAAGTTGATAGTGAGTGCAGAGTTTTTCAGTCTAAATGGGAAATTGCATATTTTTTCATAGAATGGAAAGGTAAACCACTGTGTTTGATTGGTAATCGAACAGTTGCTGTTTGTAAGGAGTTTAATTTGAAGAGACACTATGATACGAATCATAAGTCAAAATTCGATTGTTACACTGAAAAAATTGTCATGTTTAAAATCTAAACTTCAAGGTCAACAATGGATGTTTACTAAAGCTAATACATAGAGCGAAGATGCCCTAAAATTAAGTTTTATTATTGCATTAGAAATCGCGAAAAGATCAGAACCTTTCACTGATGCTGATTTTATTAAAGACTGTATATCGTAAATTGCCGATGTTTCATTTCCATCTCTAAAGTCAATAATTCAGAATATTTCGCTCCCAAGAAACATTGTTACAGCTTAACTTCCTGTTTTTATACGAGGCATTAACAGTAACAGTGAAATAACTAATTAAAGTGCGTTCCATTGACAGGTAGTACAACAGCAAATGATATTTATTCTGCAATGGAGCATTTAATAGAAGAATATGAACTCGACTGGAATAAACTTAGCAGCACAGCTATGGATGGCGCTCCTGCCATGTCTGGCAAACATTCGGGCGTTTTAACTAAATTAAAACAGAAAATATCAGGGAATTTTGTGGGATTTCACTGTATAATTCATCTGGAATCATTAACATCCGAACATTCAAAAATGGATCATGTTATGTAACCTTTAATTAAAATTGTAAATTTCATAAGGAGCAGACGACTAAATCACCGATAGTTCCGGCAATTTTTACAAGATTATACGAAAGATTTTCTGATGTCCCCTATTTCACCGAAGTTCATTGGCTCAGTCGAGTAGTTTTAGAGATATTTTCTGCGTTATTCAATTTTTCATGTTAGAAAAAGGCAAACTAATGGATTATGACAATGACTGGTGAATTGATTGTGCCTTTTGGTAGATATGAATAAACACTTGATTGATATGAATATAAAGTTAGAGGGTGAAAATCTGATTGTCCAATGTATTCATATATTCAAGCCTTTGAAACAAAGTTGAGGTTGTGGGAAAATCAGGTAAAAAATCAAACTTTGGATCATTAAACTCATTTAAAATCATTTAGCACAGTGAACCAAAAAAAATTGGATCAATATTTTCAACTTTTGCAAAATTTTATTACGGAATTCAGCAATCGTCGAAATGAAATGGAATTCCTAATTTTCAATTTTTAAACTTCACAGGCGCCAGTTCATTTGCAAATGGAGTTGATAGATCTTCAATCGGACAGTATTTTTAAAGAAAAATTCAATGAGATTAACGGTCTTACATTTCATATACAATATTTCAAGAGTTTTTATAATTATCCGGAATTAAAAAAGCATGCAGCATGCATTCTCTGCATGTTTGGTAGTGCCTATTTATGCGAGCAGATGTTTCCCGTCATAAATAAGAACAAACATCGCACAAGTCTTACGTATAGACTTCTCCAATCAATTCTTAAAATAACTACAACGACTGTGATACCTGAATACCTTGAACTCTTTTCAAATAGTCCCTTGCGCTCCTCTTTTCTACACGTATTTCTACCATTACCTAGTAAATACTAACTTTTGGCTGCTCTTCTAAAATTCATTTTAATTTGTTCGTATAAAAGTTCTTTTTATTTGAAATTTATTGTTTTTTGCGGGTCAAAGAAACTGGTAGGCCTAAATTATCTAGTTAACAATAACCAAATAAAATTCGGATCATTATTTTGCGGTTATATAACAATGAATATACTAGATTATGATCATTAGTGACAAAAGAAGAAGAATTTATTCTACAATTGCACGCTGGAAAAAAATTTAAATATAAAATTACCAGTTTCTTTTCTCATGACTTCATAATATCATCTAGCTAGAAACAAATAGAACAATCTCAAATGAATTATCAGATTAACATGAGAAATCATGAAATGTACACAAACCTGTACCAGTCTATGAGATAGAACGCATAACTTATGTTCCATAAATCGATAATAGTGAGAAAAAAATACAATGAAGTAGAAAAAAGAAGGAGCAAGGAACGGAACTTTTTAATACACCCAATGACAAATATTATTTTCATCTCAACTTATGTAAACTTAGTCTGAATACCATACCAAAAACTAATCAGTTAGGGTACAAGAACAATTTGTGGCAATTTTACCATTAATGGCCTATTTAGCATTAGTGGCGATCTAAGCATTTAATGTGAAATACTAATATATCTGTTTCACAATATATTATCGCAATTATCAAAGTGAGAAAGTTTCTAATCCCCCCTATTCTCGTATAAACCGATATCGATACATTCTTAGTATGTAGTATGATATGTACTTGATAGTAGTGTTTGTTGATGTTTTATATCGGTTATTTATAAGATACGAGGTCTGTTGATTTGAGATCTCTTAATATGTAAGAAGTTTCTTTGTTAAGTACAGGGACACTTATTGGGGTTTATAGAATATGTTAAATTATCGAATATTTATTCAATTTTGATGTTGATTTCTAATTAATTGAGTGGCCGAGAAGGAATCAACAAATACTTCTTTTTACCATTAGTAGCCATTTATTGCTATAACAAAAGCAACCTGCTAAAATTTATAAGAAAATGATAAAACATGTAAAAGAGAAAATTATTCCAATAATCCAATATCAATGTTTTAAACGTTGCGGGATGAAAATTAGCAAAGGACAATTTATATGAAGTCACCCGTGCCACAATTGGATATAAATTGATTAGAAGAGCTTCAGAAGCCACAGGCAAAATTGAACGGAGTCCGGCATTAGACAAGGCAGTGGAAGACTACTTAGTAACCTGGATTAAAACCTTAGCAAAAATGGGATTTTCAATGTGCCAAGAAGGTTTTTCCTTTTAACCAAAAATTTGATGGCAGAATGCTCATTAAAGACAACATTCAAAGCAATAATAGCGGATAGAAAATGGTTTAAGTTATTCCAACGTACAAGTCCACAAATATCTTTCAAACAATGTGAATACATGAACATTACATAATCACCGGTTTCTTGATCTACTAGGAAATAACCAATATGTTCTAGAGCACCCAGAAGATGGACTAGTTCTAGCTAAGAAAGGTCGACACATGTACAATACTACTTCAAGCTTCGTAAATACGATCGTCTGCCTGAAAGGGTTTTTAAATTGTGCCCGCTGAATGCGGAATCGGAAAATCCCCAAACGGATATATCACATCCAAATGCTTCTTTGAATATTTTTCTAACGTTGTCATACCGTTAATCAAAAACAGTGATATTGGACGGCCACTCTTATCATTTAAACCTTCCTCAAAGTCGCATATGCATAGAAAATAAGTTAATTGTTGTATGCCTAGATCCTAATCCAACACATACTTCAGCTATTAGACGTCAGTTTCTTTTTTCCATTGATTGAAGAGAAAGTGGAAAGAAGAAGTCAAGATGTTCAGATTTCATAATGGTAAGGATATCAAGAAATTTGACATACCTCTACTGCTTCAAAAATCATGTAAATAATGTAGATTATTCTAGAATTACGTTGAAAAAATTGCCAAAGGTTGTATCAAATAAGACGAAATACATGCTTATATATTTGCAATACTTCTAAAACAGAAGTTGACACCTTGAACCAATTTAGAGAGGATACATACACATCTGAAAATAAATGTTTAAGATTTATGTATGCAATTTAAGGATGATAATGTTTAATTACACAATTATTTCGACAACGGCTGTGAAAACCAAGCGGACCTTTATTGTAAGAAGAACCCAAAAATCGAAGAAGAATCCATTGATTGGGCCGCTGAAATTTTAATTGTTCAAGAAGAAACTATAACTTATATTACCACACCAACTATACTAGACAACAGTATCTTAGTCAACAGACTTCTTGACTCTCCTTCTGTTACAAATTCTACACCTACTGATAACAGTTTCCTTTTTACACGCAAGAGAAAACCATTAAAATTTTGAGTAACATACTCATATATCCAAGTGAAGAAAATGTTTCAAGGCATAAAAGAAATTTGCCTTTTGTTGGTTGTGGTTGGAACCTGCGATCGATAAATATCGGGATTTTGAATAAAAATTGCTTATTCTATTATGAATAAAATAATAAATATTACCTCGTAAATTAATTTTGACCTGCTTTTTGTTCTCGAAATCATTAGTCGCCACAAACATGTCCTTAAAAAACCATATTACGACCAATGTGTCCACAAATGGTACAAGAGGATTATTTTCACAGCTTCACTTTTATCGGCAATTCACTAAAATATACTTATAGTTAAGGTTGAGGAAAACATTAGTTCTGAACAATCTTCACTGCAATTTATCTATTCAGTATTTTCGTATGATTTTCAAATTTTTAAACACGGCTTAAACTGGCCAATAATGAAGCTACTTATCAACCCAAATTTTACACAAATAACACATTATCAATTTGTTAAATTTGTATCATTTGAAGCATAAAATCGTTTTTGCAAAGAAACAATGGAAATTAATTCCGTGTTTTGAAAGTAGTGCGATAAAATAATTTTCTTTGAAGATAATATGGAAATAATTTGCGTACGTTACTGAACTTTTTTCCAAATGTACTTCACACGTTCCAATTTTTTTTTAGTCCTGAAAACAATACTGAAGTTTGAATTAAGCGATCATAATATTTTGTTTGTATCAATTCAATTCATTCCGCATTATTATTTGTATTTATATCGACATGACAAGAGTTTTTTATATAAACTCATCGATGGTACCAAATCGGCTTGAATTTATATTCAATGAAAACCATATCGATACTCCCCAGAGCCAATAACTTTATAAATCCTTCCTTAGCTCCGGACTTTTCTTAACTCTGAACTAAAGACTTACGACCCATAACAGAAGGAGATAAAGTTGAGTTATAAATAACAAATGCATTTATTGTATTGTTTGAGCCCGTTGTAGAATCTAAATGGCGAGAATAAAAACGTAGCGTAAACAGAATACAAATAGACGTTTGAATGTAGAACGGGAGTGGCTAGTGATCCATAGCGCGATGAATTTCCAACGGAAATTGAGTTAAACAGTTAAATTTATACAGGGTATTCCATAAATAATATTACAGCTATTGAATCATATATTAAGAATTACTAATATATACGTTAATTCATATAGTTTATTGTATGAATGTTTAAAAGTACCTCTCATAAATGTCAAGAGCACTGAATTCCTAGTAAATATGTAAATTTAATCAGAAATCACAATTTGATATGACATAACAATGCTTCTTAACCACAATAGGAACAAGAATATGTGTATGTGCAATAAGTAAGTAAATTTTCTGAATCAATAATAAACCATCTACCACCATCCAGGTAGAATTTCTAGCTATTGGAAGTTATGGACTATTAAATGTGGACACGTACTATCGGAAAAGACATTTACCAATCCTATTTTAGTTAAACAGCCATGAGAACGATCAATTCACAAACAATCAATAAGAAGTTAGTCATGGATTGCCTAGAAAACCTGAATACATCGAACAAAGGGAAAGACCTTCCTGGTCTCGGTGTCAGTAAACAGGATATAGGGAGCAAATAATTTTACGAGAAAGTGGAGTAAGATCTCTTTCACTGACACAGAACCATTTTCCTGTATCCGATTTAATTTATTCTTAGGCAACTATGTCCTACAAAGTTTTGAAGAATACATCGACTTTCAATGAGAAACAACTTGCCTAGGAGAAAAAGTGATATGAAGTTGGTGCAGGCGGATTATGCAGCGTAAAAAAGTTACATCCGAATGTTAAACAGTAAAAAAGTGGAGAAATCAAATAACAGTCAGGAATCCTTTCGTTAAAAATTTGTGATAATACCATTTGCACAGTAAAGAAAAAATGAGCACGACATAATAAAGTGTGCTACTTGAAATCAACCTTCAAGCGAAAAAGTTACGCTAGAAGTTTATGAATTAATTTGTTTCGTAAAGAAAGTATCTATAGTTTATTTCAGAAAGTTATAAAGTAATAAAATATCATTAGGTATGCAAAGGGACCACAGAGTGACCCAACGAATATTCAAGCCACTTTCATAGTTTGGCATTGATTTCATTGTAAAATACTTTTTTTTATCAAGTGCAAGTAGTACCACCCGGGTTGGGGCAATATTTGGGTTTAGCCTATTGTTATCCATTCACAAACACTGAAAATAATGTGCCAAAAGCATGCCAGTAGGATACTCGTAAAATTTCGGTAGTTAAGATAGATTATCCCCTTCTTAAGGATAAAAATTTTAAAAAAGATATAGTAGATATCAAGCTAATCGGTAAAAATAAAGTGAAAATTATTATACTGCAAATTTAATTATAGGTCACGAAGTAATGAAAAGCAACAAATTGATAGCTTATATTCCGATCTTCATCAATCAGAAAAAAGGCTTAATTAGGGAAGTTGATACATTTTTAAACAAGAAATATATCTTAGAAAATATTGAAAACGAAAAAAAGTCATAGACATTAAAAGAATGAAACGCAAAATTATTGATTCTGAATTTACCTAGTTTTGTCAAAATTGATTTAGTTCGGTTTATAGTAGAACCATATGTTTATCCTCTAGTGCAGAACTACAAATGCCTTCGCTATGAACAGAAATTCTGTAATAGTTTCACAGAGAAGTGTATAAAATGTGGATAAATACATGATGGTGAAGACTGTATAGAATATAAAAAATGAGAAATCCCATCGATAAACCCTTTGATATCTTAGAACTGAATATTGCAATCATATCTACAGGATCTACAGCTCCCGGTAATGATAATATAACATATGATATTGTCAGAAATATATCTTTACCTTTGAAAAAAATTTTAACGTTTCGTGGATAAAAGGTAAGTAGTCTTAAAAACACAAAAGGACGAAATTTATTTTCGTCTTATCGACTTATATCTCTTATATACTGTATAACACAAACTTTTGAAAGGATGATCAAAACAAGGCTGGAATGACACTGGGAACAAAATACAATTGGGTACGGCACATTGGATGCAATAACTAACTTAGTAAACGATATACAAATGACATTTTCTAAAAACAAATATCTTGTGTGCTTATTTCTAGGTATAAAAGGTGCTTATGATTGCATGGATATTAATTTACTTAAAAACAAAATAGTTGACTTTGGTTTTAGTGAAAGGACTGCTCAGAGTATAACACAAGTATATCATACACGTACACTTTAGATAAAGGATCATAAAAATGTTTTACACGGTCCCAAAATTGTTCATCGCGGATTGCCTTAGAGATCTGTATTGAGTCCTCTATTATTTAATGTATATTCTGCCGATTTACATTTTTTCAAAAACAATAAAATCATGATACAGTATGCTGATCTGTATATACTCCATCCAGGATACATACGTCGATTGTCTTAAGATCTTGGAAAATATGATGCAATCTGTAGTAAAGTGGACTGAAGAAACTGGTATGACCCTCTCAACTGAAAAATGCTTAATTATGTTTTTCACTAGACATAGACTTCGCACATCTTGTGGCAAAAAAAGACTCTGTTACAGTGCCGACAGTATTCATTTTCCCTCTTTGTCGAGACACTTTATCTATACTGCGCATGCTTAAAAATTCTTTAAAATATCAGTAATGGGAAAATAATAACTAAGTGAAGTTCTCGGAGGAGGGAGAGAACGATACACTATTTGTTTCACTTAGTCAGAGCACCTTCTACTTCCAACTGTCCATATAGGAGTATTACATTATGGGAAAGTATAACTCTGTATGGGCGTACAATAAAGTGTATATAAAACTTCTTCAAATATTATATTTGATTCTTGGCATATTCTAATTATTCCAGCTTATTTTCCCTCAAAACACCGGACATAGGAGGAAAACTGGAGCAGCAGATTATTATCCCATCACATCATTGATCATCTTTGTATTGCTATTGTAAATTTAATTCAAAATACTGGAATGTATAGGGCAAAGATGCAAAGCATGATTAAGTTTTTGAAGAAATACGTACTTTCAATGTGGAGTGGATGTGTTTTAGGAAAGGAATTTTATACGAAGGCACAATTGTAAAACTCCAGAGTAAGTAATTATTTCCCAACCAACAAATTGAGAATGTAGTAATAACTATCAAGCCAGTTTCCAGTGTTTGATCATCCGTGATCTTGATCTTTGATTATAATTTAAATTATACAGTTATACGCTGTATTTTATTTCTATATTACCTTCCTCTAAACTGGGAAATAGAATAAAATTTATTATTGTAGGTGATTCGGATAGATGATTTAGTAATGGTATAATTGGTATTAATGTAGAAAATGTAATAATGATGGGGCAAGATTCATTGATTGATATAAAGAAATGAGTCGACTTTGTAATTAGAAATTATTCTCTTTAAGTTAAAAATATGCGCATAGATACATGTGGTGGATACATGTAGATGAGGTATCATTTTCAGTTTTGGAATTAGAGCTGTAACTCCTTTTTATCAGCATTTTTTCCAAGCTGCTTTCAAATTTTTGTTTCTCCACTAGACTTGAAGTTGAAAAATGGCCAGCTGCGGATATAATCTTAAGGTGGTTGATGAAAAAAGAATATTGATCTACAAAAATTTCCTCAAAAAAACAGGAACATTGATAACTTATAATTCGATATCCATAGGTAACTTAAAAATCAGATCGACTTCTAGCTTATGGCAAAAGAGCAAGAATATGCACAAAAGATTTATGATGTTCAACAACAACAACAAATTACGATATTAAGTAGAAGAAAAAAAACTGCAAATTTGAAAACCAAAATATAGAAGAACAGAAATATGAAGTATTATGAAAATTTTTAGGAAAAAAGAAGTTTAGGAAAAGTAGTGGAAACTATACATAATTGTTAACATTGGTCGTTAGATTGAATGTGTGTACAGGTTTACGATTTCATCAATTCCAAACCCCTTGATCATACAAAAATAATTTAGAAAATATTTTTTATTCTAGCACAACTATGATAGGAATAATTTTATATGTTTATGGGACAAGAAGCGAATACTTCGAATAAATAATCCATCTTAGTATCATCTAGGTAGAATTTATAGCTATTGGAAAGTGTGGACAATGAAATTTGGACTCGAACTATCAGAAAAAAGATTTTGCAATCAATTCACGAACAATCATGTAGAACTTGGTAAAAGAATGTCTAGAAACAAAATCAATTTGACATTCGTGAAATTGAATCTGGGTACAGGTCTACGATCAATTACAAACCCCCTGATAATGCAATATTCAGAAAAATATTTTTCACCGTATCACACTAAAAATTAGTCAACGCGTTTTCTCTACACTTTCAAGTCCTTACTGCCTATTCTATTCAAATATTTTACCACTACTGGTCATAGAAGCAAGGTTTATCACTTCAATGCTGGTAGTAGTAAATAATTTGTTCATTATTAACCACTAGTTGATAATGAGCAAATTTGATTACTATTCTTTTTTGAGATTTGTACTAAAGAAAGCTCATAGATCACACTGTTGTAATCCAAGAGATTATACTTAACGTGTGTAGTGGACCAATTTACTTACTCCCCATACCAAAATTTCAATTTTATATTATGGCAAAGCTAAAAGTCTCGCTTAATTTTTGAAACCTTGCTAATAAGCGTTAAAAATAACAAATCATGCTTGTTTGGAGGTGAAGTTGGGATGGAGAAAACATTTTAATTTTTGTTTTAAATTTGGCTAGTAGTGGAAAAAACTAGTATATATACCATTTTAGAATTAGTAACTATTATATCGGTAATGGTGCGAGAACTAGCAAAGTCGGCCAAAGCAGAATTTCATTTAAGCCAGTTTTAGATATGCTATCTCTCTCACTCTCCCGGACGCCATATGAGCTATCTGGCTGGCGGTAGTGGTTGCGTTCATCAGTACGCATCGTTACCTGTACAGGTAAAATATCACGTCAAATCATTTTAAGAAGTTTCTTTTTGGTTTTGTTATTTTTATATAACTTTTTGTAACATGAATTTATTATCGCCAGATATTTTTATTGTTGTTTAAACTGTGCCAGACGCTAATTTTTAATTAATTTTTTTTTTAATATGTATGGCTGATATTTATATATGATGTTATTTAAGTATCTAAAAACCTAAAATGAATTTGCCAAATAATAATTCGATTGTTAAACCTTCAGCTAAACCGATCTTAAAGTGAAAAGTAAATATCCCAATTCACATGAATGATGATAAAGAATCATTTCACTTTTTGATAGTAAATTTTCTATTTTCTCTAGCAGCTCTTGATTACATAACTTTGTCATCAAGTCTGCTATTTTTTTATAAATTTTTGCATCATTTGAGGACTGTAAAGTTTCTTTGTTTACCTTTTAATTGCTTGCGATCTTTTCCACAAAAAAATCAAACTCATTTGATACCTGAATTGGTTTCTATAATTACCACACTTTCAAGTTCAATAATTGTACCAGAAGTGTCAATTTCATGGATATTAACTTCTATATGTGTATTTGATATCAAAGTTGAACTAGATATGTTGGGAAGATCTACTGCTAACGACTTAACGATTAACGACTTAACGAATTAATTTCAGATAAATTACGATATTTTATCATTAGAGCTGTGAAGCTGCTATAACAATTTTTGTGATATCGGTCAATGTTATAGTGCGGTAACCGCACACTATCATACTTCAGTTTAAAATTTACACGTATTTGTGGAAATTTTTCAATTTCAATACAAAAATTATTATTTTTCCATTTCTGTCTGTCTGTTAACAAACACATTTTAATACACCAATGTGACTAAACTAACGTCATCTTGACTACAAACAGCTGCTATCGTCTATCTCTCAACTAACACGTGATTATCCGTACTTTTCCAACATCCCCAATCCAACCAATATTTTGGAAACAATTTTTTTTTATTCTAAATTAGCGTCTGGTACAGTTTTAACAACAATAAACATATCTAAGAATAAGAGATTCATATTGCAACAAAATTCAATAAAACTAATTACAACATAAAGAAACTTCTTAAAATGATTTGAAAATGATTTGAAAAAATATTTTACCTGTACAGGTAGGATGGGCACTGATGAACGCAACCTCTACTGCCAGCCAGATAGCTTGTATGACGTCCGGGAAAGTCAGAGAGGTAGCATATTACAAAATTGGCATACCCGAAATTCTAGTTCGGTCAAATCATGGATACAAACAGCAAACAGCACAGGATTTCTTCACTCATAATCTTAATCCAAGAAGTGCAACAAATATGGGGAGCCCAAGATTTGTCTTGATGTGCCAAAAGAAAACCAACTTTAAATTTCGTCATTGTTTCTTGAAAGTTAATTATCCACCAATATAACAAAAAAGTCAGGATCGTTAATGTGTTGCAGGAAGTTATCATCAATTATTGAGGATCTTTTCTATAACCAGTGTTGTAAAGATTCCTTTCATTTCCTGTTTTACGTTGCAAGTTAATTGTTTCTTCCGTAAGCCTCACGTCTATAAATATATGGAAAATTTACTTCTGAATTAACTGTCAAACATTTTAAGTATTATGTTCGGGTGTCTAGTCACTCCGATTTTAAGAAAACGTAAAAACTATGCGGCCATATAGAATGAAATGACCCATACAGATTGGAAAGTGTTTTCCTCCAACACCTGGGGCACAGCGGCGAGATGCTTATCGGATTACTCAGTGGAAAGATTCATTTTTAAGTCGTTATACCTCTGGGGTAAACGGTGTATAAAAATTGTGGAATGAGTGTTGAGATAACGTACCCGATATATTTCATATAATATGATTTAAATATGAATTAATTTGGAGAGTGAGATCGGAATATAATGCTTTATATTGCTCCTTTGAATAATTGTACATTAGAAGAAATGTGGTCTTCAAATTTTCTTTTTTCTTTTTTTTATCAGTAGTTAGAATTGGAAACATCTAAAAACAAAAAGTGACAATTTTTATAAATTAAATATAAAAAAAAACAGATCTGCAAATTGCCATGACAGCTATTCTCTCTCAAGACTGAAAGGGTCTATTTCAGTTATTAGTTGTCTGTGAGCTCCGAATTGTACCCTGTACAGCTGGAAATAGTGTCGCATTTTATCCTGCAATACCATTAGTTACAACATTAGAAGTGTTAAATGGTGTCACATCATAGCAAAGATCTTTGAATAAAAACCAAGAATACTAACATTACTTTGGATACAATCGAGTAAAGTAACCCGTTCTTCTTCATCGTGTGAATGTTATCAAAAGATCTTCAGTTAGACTTCATATTTTAAGTTAGACTTTATATTTTTCACAATAATACAAAATCAAAAATAATCAATCACTTTATAATTTTTCATATACATTGAACATTAGAAGCTGAACGTCATTGGCAATTTATTCGAAGCTCCTTGTATATATTTGCATAACAAATTATAATAAGATTATGTGATATTGTGCATATAAAGCGGTCGTTTACTTGGTTTTAACTTGAAGTTCTTGGTTTTTTCTACAAACCCTACTGTCAATACCCACTATATACATATCTTCTATCCTACAAGAAAGAACAATGGATATTCTGAATATGAGTATCTTAGTTGGAAATTCCATTAGGTCATTGACTCGATAGCATGAAACATGTAAATTTTGATTCAACATCTGCATTTTGAAGAAACACTTTGATAATTTGTATACAGTATTGAGGTTAAAAAAGGCACTCTCGACGATACTTGATTTAACACTTAAACAATCGATTATCTCGTATGTAGCCGTGTTACATTCTCTTGTTTGATTTTGGTAGTAAAGTTGTTTCGGATTGTTTTTTTTTTGTTTCATGACCGACGTCTTCATAAATACTTTTAGATTTATTTCAGTAAAACTTATACAGTTGAAATGAGTATTTCTATATTTTGTATTCGGCTGCAAGTAAGCTTTCAAGCAATTTATATCACTTCCAATTATTTTTTACTTAAATTACGGGAGTTTTTTGGATATTATTTTCCACTGTGGCGTCAAGTTCATCAGACAGAATGAGTAATTTTTAAGGTTGCAAAGTAATAATCCAGTGGCAGCTAAAATGTATAAAGTGCAACTTATATCTTTAATTTGAGTTGACACCATTTCAATAGATGGAAAGAGTTTTAGCTCATTTTCCACCATATTCCAATTTGGACACTGTCGCATACTTGTTATTAACAACCAGTTTTCCCACTAATACAAAAATGGAAGCATTTAGAAGCTTACGTTCTACCAATTAATTAAATTAAATTAATTAAACTGAAGCTACCAAACATTAGAGAGATTGCAGTTAGTTAAATAAAATGAATCAATAAAATAAAATAGCAAATATACCACTTACAAAATATACCATAAAGCTTAGTGGTAATTGTCTTAACCAATTATCAAAAAAAATGAATTCTATAACGATGTTTAAAATTAAGCGGAATCAAAACTCATGTAAATCTGGATTTGATTAGTAAAAGAAGTTGGTAAAATAATAAATAAGGTAATGCAGTACAAATTCACGTTTGGCATCAAATGGCTGCATTTAATCAATAGCAAGACTAATTCTTATATGCACAATGAATAAATACAATGAGCAACTGAAGCAAATTTCCTTGGAAATGTGTAGGTGTATTCTGGATTTTCAAAATTACTCGTATTTTCTACCACATGTACTTGATTCAAACGAAATAG